>NC_080832.1:112382945-112683605 GCF_030435755.1 Ochotona princeps
TCTCCTATACAGTGACCCCTGGGCTCACTGGCCTACGCTATCACCCAGCCAAGTGTACAGAAGCCTTTGCCTCAAGATCCAAAGACACACTCAGGATCTGTTCATATACAGCCCTCCTGTCACCTGTGACATTATTTACTACACAGGACTTTAGCAAAGTCATTCTACTAGCAGAAACTAGATAGTAACCCTACGTTGGGGAGAAAAATGTATTAACAGAGCATTTATGGACGATCACAAATAAATGGAGTTTATTTGAAAATAATCAGTTACAGAGCATAGAAAAGAGCATGCTAAGGTAGTTAAAGTATTTGAGAAAAACAAAAGGATAATAAGGAATTATAATATAGGCCAGTAATGGATGAAAAATTGCCTCATAATTAAGAAATACAAGAACACTTGAAAATTCAATAGCAATAAATACTGCAGTAAATGCTGAGTTGACTACTTTTTAAAAAAATTAGTCTTCTTGTTTAACAAGGCAATTAAGTAGGAAAAATCAGTGATCCCAGAGGCAATTAAGCCCATTCTACAATCAGATCATGTGAGTAACCGTACTAATAGATTACTCTGTCTTTGTCTTCCCTGTTATTTTGTCTCTTCCTCTGATTCTTCTATCGTTTCAGACAGATGGTCTTGAAATAGCAGGAGCTACCCATTTGAAAAATCCAAAAACCCTGGGCTGACAGTTGCCAAACCACACAGAGAAATAGCAGTGCTGCAGGGAAATGAGACACTTAAGCTAAACAAATTATCCCCCAAGAATGCCTCCTTACAGGGTTAAAAGTTGGGCAGAAAAAAAAGGACAGGACAGGAAAATGCATTTGCAGAAGCTTTTTGGAAGGTAACTGTGCTCCCTACCACAGAAGCTTTAGGGAGTAAAGAAATGTGTACAAATGTTCAACTATTTCATGAGAACTAAAATGAGTACTCAGGCTGTAAGATGCAGCTCTCTGGAATGGACAAATGTATAACAGTAACAAACTTCAAGATAGCTGAAAGCAAAGTTACAGGAGAATATATCTCAAAACTAGACCAAGACTAGCTTCTATAAGTCTTGGCAGACCTGGCTGGCTGGTTCATATGAACACCCAAAAGAACAGAGGAAAAGGAAGATAAACACACACCCTTATTCTATGCCAAATACAAATAGATCCTGGGAGGCCACAGAACCAAGTCAACACTCAGTGCATCCACTGTCCAAAAACTGGCTTTAAAAAAAAAAATCTCCACTAACAGCGCGACAACCTAGTGGCTGAAGTCCTCGCCTTACACACACCAGGATCCCATATGGGTGCCAGTTCATATCCCAGCTGCTCCACTTCCCATCCAGCTCCCTACTTGTGGCCTGGGAAAGCAGTCGAGGACCACCCAAAGCCTTGGGACCCTGTACCTGCATGAGAGACCTGGAGGAGGCTCCAGGCTCCCAGCTTCACAGGCTTAGCTCCAGCCATTGCAGCCACTTGGGGAGTAAACCAGCAGATGGAAGACCTTTCTATCTCTCCTTCTCTTTGTAAATCTGACTTTCAAATAATAAGTAAATCTTAAAAAAAAAATCTCCACTAGATGTCTGCAGACCCTACCTCTGCAAGAGGACTACCAGAGAAAAGTACAGGCATCCTTCAAACAGCTTGTAGGGTCTTTTAGTATGCAATGGAGCTGTGGGGGACATAACAAGCAGGGAGGAGCAGTGTAAGCATGACATTAGGCACAACACAGGTACTAAATAAATGTTGAAGACTCAATTCTGTCTCCTCTCTCCATCTGAACTGAGGCATCCTTTCCTCTGGTCTCCAAAGCAGAAAAGCACCTCTAGTCTCAGACTCCACCTCCCCTGTAATTTGTCTTTTTTTTTCCTAATTATATCTTGATATAGTTTGACAGACCTCAGTTTAAAACCATACAACTTCTACATCTGATCCAGCTCTCTAATGCTAATGCACCTGGAAAAGCAGCAGAGGATGGCTCAAGTGTCTGGGTCCCTACACCCATGTGGGAGACCTGGATGTCCCAGCCCTGGCCGGCCATTCCAACCATCTGGAGGAACGACAACAAATCTTTCTCTAAAGAAAATACATGACACAACTTAAGCAGCATCTAAGCTGAGGTAAGTTGCTTAAACTCTAAGTAAAATAGCTTATAGAGCTCCCTCAGCTATGGAAGAGGAAGTTTGACTATACCTACTTCAGGGTTGCAGTGTAGACTAAGTACAACAGGATAAGAACGTGCTTCTCCTAGCACCTGTGTTAACTATTAACAGTATCCCAGCATTCTCCACTTGTGCCGTTCCTTCTAGTTTTCCGAATGCTTATCAGGTAAGGTCAGAACAGAGCTGGGACACAAGTAGCAAGGCCTTAGCAGGGCCATGGCCTCTCAAACTCCCACCCCTTCTGCACTCTTCTGTCCCTGCCTGCACCTGATGGTCAGATAGTGAACTCATCTGCTCACTCTACAGATCCCTGAGGCAGCTATCAGCTTTCCCCCATCTTACTGAAGCACACCTGCAAACATCAGTAACTCAGTCACCACCACCAGTCTGGTTTGCTCCTCCCTGGATCTGAAGCAGTGAACACAGTTAGACAACCTCCTCCCACTCCAACCACTGCAGCAAGGTCTTCCAAGGTCCTCCTCAGCTCTTGCTGGCTCCTCCCTCTGCTTGGGGTTCAGTATCCTGTGGCTTTTTTCTCTGCCCAAATGTGTATCTGGGCTGTGTGGGTCTAGTAAAATGAGTCACAGAGCTAAACACTGACTGAATTCACCTGAGTCGGATCTTTAATGTTACAGGGAAGAACATCTTGATCCTGCAAGGAACAGTTCTGGCCTCTGCAAACGGATGAAACCCAAAGCCAAGTGCGCTCATCAAGGTGGGATGGTAATCTCTGAACAAAACAAAGTTTCACACTCGATGAGTCAACGTTGCCACTGCTTTGCTCACTAGCATCGCATACTGGAGCACTGGCTGGAATCGTGGCTGCTCCACTTCTAATCCTGCTGCCTGCTAATGTGCCTGGGGAAGCAGCAGAGGATGGGCCAAGTGCTGTGCTCCTGCCACCCGCACGGGAGCATGAGCATGGAGTTCCAGGCTCCTGGCTCCTGCCTAGTCCAGCTGTGGATGCTGCAGCCATTTGAAGAGTAAACGAGTAGATGATGGATTTTTGTCATCTTTGCCTGTCTGTTTCTGTGTGTATGTCATTCTTCCTTCCAGATAAACCTTTTAAAAATTAGCCTGAATTGGTAAATTTACAAAAAATTCTAAATTTTCCATGACGTTTCCAGCCCCCGTAAGAATCACGTGGACCCGGAGGGAATCCTGACTCAGTCACCTAGGACTACAGGACTACTTAGTCTCTCGTCTCAGTTCCTTCATCTTTAAAATGAAGCACTGGTGCCAACACACGCAGCTTCAGGAGGATTCAGTGATGAACATGTAAAGCAGTGTATGGCACAGTGTTTGAAATACAGTAAGTGTGCAAGAAATCTTAGTTGTTATTGCCTTCTACTTAGTCTCATACTGAGTCACACTCAAAAAAGTATGTCAGTGAAGATGTCCCAAAACAAACAAGGAGGAATAACACATGCTGGAAACCAGTAACCAGTGCTTTGGATTACCGGCATGTAACCCCTGGGAGAGGGTTTTCAATGTACTCAGACCAGTTAGCTATGTGCTTCTGAGTTCCCTCACAAGCCTAACATCTTGTTTGCTACATTAGTTGCTATCAACACAAAATGTGCAAGTTTGACCACACAGACCCACTTGTTAAAAAACCCCAATGTTTTGACTTCTGTGTTTGTGAACCCCAAAGGCTTTAATAAATAAATCACTATACCATGGTCCCGATAATCAAAAACTTCAAGTTTTAGAAAGTCTTTTTACACACCTAAGTGTCCATAGACCTACATTATTTTAAATAATAAACTTTTTGGAACATATTAGTGGAGAGCTGTGTAGTATAATGGGTTAAGCAGATGGTCTGGTTAATGTTATCAGGTAACATGAACTAAGAGATTTAAAACCCACATACCATATCCAGTGCTGGTTCTAGTCCAAGCTACTCTACTTCTGAGCCAGCTTCCAGCTAGTATATCCTGGGAGGCAGCAGACACTGGTCCAAGTGCTTGGGCCTTGCTACCCAGATAGGAGACCAGATGGAGTTCCTGATTCCTGGCTTTGGCCTAGCCCAGTCCTGCTATTATATGAGCACTCTGAGAGTGAAGTAGCAGAGGGAAGATCTCCCTCTCTGTCAACTGTGCCTTAAACAAAAAAATAAAGATGTGGCACCAGCATTGTGATATAGCAAATCAGGCCTCCACCTATAACACCAGCACCCCAATAAAAAATTTTAAAGCATGTTAGCATTTTTAAGGCAAATAAAATCAACCACAAACAGTCCCTCTCCTCATTTCTCCTGTGCCTTCAGAGTTCTTACAGAATTTAACAACTGGGCCCAGTGCAGTAGCCTACTGGCTAAAGTCCTTGCCTTGAACGCACCAGGATCCCATATGGGCACTGGTTCTAATTCCAGTGGCCCTGCTTCAGATCTAGCTCCCTGTTTGTGGCCTGGGAAAGCAGTCGAGGACGGCCCAAAGCCTTGGGGCCCTGCACCTGCGTGGGAGACCCAGGAGAGGCTCCTCGCTTTGGATTGGCTCAGTTCCAGTCGTTGCCACCGCTAGGGGAATGAATCAACGAACAGAAGATCTTCCTCTCTGTCGCTCCTCCTCTCTGTATATCTGACTTCACAATTAAAAAAATTAGTAACAATTTTTAAAAAAGAATTTCATAACCAGAAGCTAGAGACATTTCTGAAACCCAGGTCTTCCTCAGCTGCTTCATTTGGAGGCTCCTATGAATGGTACTCATGCCCCTGGGCTCCGGTGAGAGATGACAGGCAACCTGCTGTGATGACTCCCTTGCTGTGCAGGCCCACTGGGCCTGGTGCACTAAACAGCTCAGCAAACGCCAATCATCTGAAACATACTGCTCTAATCAGAGGAACTTCAAATGTAACAATGTTTTAAAAGGCTGGTATTTTACTGACTGCTGGCAGAAAAAGACATTCCATTGTTTTCATTCATTAAGCTTATCCCACTACTTTGAAGGCTTGCTGTAGCTAGAATAAATCCTAGTTTCAAAGTTTATGTGATGTGTTCTTTTCTTTTTTTTAATTACTTAATTTTTATTGGAAAGGGATATTTACAGAAAGCAGAGACACAGAGATCTTTTGTCCACTGGTTCACTGCCAAGTAGCCGCAATGACTGGAGCTGAGCCAATCTGAAACCAGGAGCTTCTTCTGGGTCTCCTATGTGGTACTGGGTCCCAAGGCTTTGGGCTGTCCTCTATTGCTTTCCCAGGCCACAAGCAGGGAGACTGGCTGGGTACTGGAGTAGCCAAGAACCAAACTGGTGCCCAAATGAGAGCCCAGTGCTTGCAAAGCAGAGGATTAGCCAATCAAGCCACCATGCTGCGCCCATGTGTTGTGTTCTTTTAAAAACCAAATCCAGAAAAGAATATTTTTGTACCAATGGCATGTTTTGAGGCAAAGTCTTGTCATGGACTATCCTCTGTAAACACCAAGTCACTTTTGAGTCAGATGCAGCTACGCTTATCAGGTATGATTAATTCCATTTTTGTCTTCTGGACAAATTAAAAAATGAAGCTGTAATCACTGATGTTTGCTGGTTCTCTCCTCCCAAAAGTTGATGCTTACTATGTTTGCCCATAATCCTTTTTTGCCTGCATTGCAGTCTTAATGTCTTGTGCTATTAAATCGTTGAAATTACACAATGTAAGAACATAGTAAAGTTAGTGTCTTCCTTGCTGATGGCCTCAATCTCCTTAACAGTCATTTCTGAAGTCTAATTGTGCAGCTGTGTAGGCAGGAGATGGGGAACCAATTACAGACAGGGCACGTACAGGACACCAAGTTCTAAGGAAAGCAGTGAGCACAGAGGAAATCCAGCACATGCCATAAAGTGACATCCCGGTTAAGAGCCCAACTGTACTACTGCCTAAGCTCAACGACTGAATACTTACATGACTGCTAAATGGGAATAACAGCACCTAACTCAGAGGAACTGAGGACAAATTTATTATTTTTTTAAGATTCACTTATTTTTACTGCCAAGTCAGATTTACAAAAAGGAGAGAAAGAGAGAAAGATCTTCCTTCCACTGGTTCACTGCCCAAGTGGTCGTAATGGTGGAGCTGAGCCAATCTGAAGCCAGAAGCCCAGAGCCTCCTCCAGGTCTCCCGTGCAGGTGCAGGGTCCCAGGACTTCAGGCCATTCTCTACTGCTTTCCCAGGCCACAATTGGGAGCTGGAAGGGAAGTGGAGCAGCTGGGACATGAATCAGTGCCTATATGGGATCTCAGTGCATGCAAGGTGAAGATTTAGCCACTAGGCTACCACCAGGGCCAAAATTTATTATCTTTTAAAAAATCATTTATTTTGTGGTGCTTCACATTAAACCACCACTTGGAATGTCAGCACCACATACTGGTGCTTTCCAGTTGCATTAGCTTCCTGCTAACCAATGATGGTTCAAGTGCTTGAGATCCTGTCACCCATCTGGGAAATGCAGAGTTCCAAGCTTCTGTCGGTTTGATTCAGCCCTGGCTGCTGAAGCTATTTGGAGGAAAACCAACACCTGGAAGAGCTCTCTCTTCAATGTTGCAATTTTCAAACAAAAATTGTATTTGAGACAATGACAGAGATCACTCCCAACCACTGCCGGCAAAATCCTGACAAGGAGCCAGAAGCTCAGTTTAGCTCTTTTCAAAATGGGTAACAGAGACCCAACCCTTTAAACTATCGCCTGCTGTCTCCCAGGGACATTAGCAGGAACCTGGAAACATGAGCGGAGCTGGATGCCAAGCCCAGGCACCTCACATGGGATGCAGTTGTCTCAGTGTCGTAACCACTCCACCCGACATCTACACCAATCCCCAGTAAAAATTAATTAAGAGCCTGCTGCAATTCCTGCAAAGTAGGCTTAATAAGTGACATGTTTTCATTCCAAATATCATGCTGTGCCTTAAAATACTGCCCTAACGAGAGTGCAGTAAACACAGTTTTAAATCTCTTAGTTCATGACAAAACAGGCAAACAGATCCACTCAGCAATAAATCAATAGCAATTAGAAAGTCTTAAAAACCAAATAGTATACTGGGGAGAATCCAAGTACCTATGAAACTGTGTTACATAATACAATGTAATTAATGAATTAAAAATAATAATAAAATAATAAAAAATAAAAAAAAAACCAAATAGTATAAACCACCTACCCTACCATCTTTAACCTGGTAGGGGAAGGAAATAAGATTTATTATGGAAGTGGTGATCCAACTGTGGCCAAGAAATGGACTATCTGCTTTCAAGAAGCTTACAGACAAACAGGAAATTACAATACAGCATAGAAAATGCAGCGACAGGAGTTACAGGGAAGGATCTGGGAGCACACAGGAAAAACCCTAACAAGCAAAATAAGGAGGATTTCCTGCAGGAAGCGACTTTAAAAATGATAATAGTGAAGTGGCAGTTGTTAAAAAAGCTACTACTGTGTGCTAAGCCTGTCCTATAGGAGCTGCTGGATTACCTCACTGGTTTTATTTCTTAAAGTTTATTTTTTTTTGAAAAGGAAGTTTTACAGGCAGAAGGAAACACAGAAGGAAAGATTTTCACTTCACTGGTTCACTCCCCAAGTGGCTGCAACAGGTGGAGCTGAGCCAATCCAAAGCCAGGAGCCAGGAACTTAAAGGTCTCCCACACAGGTGCAGGGTCCCAAGGCTTTGGGCCATCCTCGACTGCTTTCCTAGGCAACAAGAAGGGAGCTGTATGAGAAGTGAAGCAACCAGGACACGAACTGGTGCCCATATGGGATCCCAGCGAGTGCAAAGTGAATATTTAGCCACTCACCGCCCATGATTATCTCATTTAATTCTCAAAACAACACTGTTAAGACAGCTACTCTCTGCTGATGACATTTTAAAGATGAAACAGAAACTCCCACAAGGTCACATTGCTAGCAACTGGCCCAGCTGGAATTTGAACCTACACACCCTGACTCAGAGCCTGACACCAGAGCCATCCAAGATCAGAGCATGGGAAGTGTTTCCAAGCAGAGAGACAAGGGTACAGGTCTAAAAGCAGTGTGTGCAGGACCTGGGTTCAAGGAAAATAACACACCTGCAGCCACAAAAATAGGTAGGCATTTAATGTCTATAGACTCAAGAAACCCCGCAACACCCAATGCAAAACTGACAGTGCAAGGCAATGAAAAAAAGATAAGCGAGCCAGACTCAAATCCTCAGACGCAGTAAGGAGTTTGGTCATGATGTTGAAAGTCAATATTTTTTTTCCCTTAAGAACAACAGTGTCCCAGAGGAACCTTCACAAAGAACTGATTTCCAACTTAAAAAAAAAAAATCGAAAAAACAGTTAACCAACCAACCATAACTGATACTTCCTATGAATCAATTTTTACGAACCAAATATATGGGCCAGCACAGAAGCTTAGCAACCTAACCTTCCTCCTGTGGTGCTGGCACCAGTTTGTGTCCTGGCTACTTCACTTCCCATCCACTTCACTTCCCTATTTATGGCTTGGAAAAGTAGTAGACAACGTCCCAAAGCCTTGGGACCCTGCATCCTTGTGGGAGACTCAGAAGCTCCTGGCTCCTGGCTTCGGAGTGGCTCAGCTCCAGCACTACAACTGTGGGGGGAGTAAACCAGTGGATGGAAGACCTCTCTCGCAACTGCTTCATTTTTTTTTTTAAAGATTTATTCATTTTATTACAGCCAGATATACACAAAGGAGGAGAGACAGAGAGGAAGATCTTCCGTCTGATGATTCACTCCCCAAGTGAGCCGCAACGGGCCGGTGCGCGCCGATCCAAAGCCGGGAACCTGGAACCTCTTCCGGGTCTCCCACATGGGTGCAGGGTCCCAATGCATTGGGCCGTCCTCAACTGCTTTCCCAGGCCACAAGCAGGGAGCTGGACGGGAAGTGGAGCTGCCAGGATTAGAACCGGCGCCCATATGGGATCCTGGGGCTTTCAAGGCGAGGACTTTAGCTGCTAGGCCATGCCGCCGGGCCAACTGCTTCATTTTAAAAAATCAAAAGGTCAAGATTTAACAGCAAGCAAATTCAGATTTAATATGCTACCATTACAATGCATTTAGAAAACCATTTTTGCCATATAGCACATTCAGGCAGTGTGCTAAAATGAAGTTTTTTTTTTTTTTTTTTTTTGTAAAATGGATCCAGTGAGATCTCCTGTTTTTTCTCCCTGCATCCTCTTTTTCCAAACAAAAGCTCAGACTCACTAGGGGCATGGCATGCATTTGCCAGCCTCCTGGCTTCCACTTATATAATCACTACAAAGCTAACATTTACTAAGTGCACCCTGTGTGCTCTGCACTGTTTACAACCTCTTCAATGTGTTTTATCTCCTTTGATCCTCACAATCACTTGATGGGTGGATGCTTTTATCGCCCTCCTTTTGGAAGAAAAAAAAATCAGGTACAGAGAAGTGAGTTCAAAGCAGAACAGTGGGCATCTGAACCCAGATCAACTGGCTCAAACTCACACTGCTAACCACTACACACACTGCCCCACCACCACCTCAGGTCACGCCTGCTCTCAAATGGGATCAGCAACCTGCACTGGAACGGGATTCCACACCCTTTGATGTTCAACCAGAAGGCACTCCATGTTCAAAGTCTTCAGGCTGTGATTTTCATGACAGCTACACTCGGTATGAAGGAAGAAATGGGGGCTAGTCCTGGGCAGATAACAGAGGTTAGAAAAAAAATGGGGAAAATACATTTGTGGCGTGAGCTTGAGGCTGAAATGGTAAGGTGAGGAGAGGAAGGCTCCTTAGCGTATGAGCCACCAGGCAGGGGGAGGACAGCTGACAACAGGAGACGGCTGCTTCTGCTCACCAGGGACTGCAGTCTCAGAGTTCTGGAAGCTGCTTATCAAATCCAATCCACATCCTCAGCCTCCCAAGCTGTGTGACTTGGGCCAGAACAGAAACACCCCTAAGCCCTTAAGTGGGGCAGCTACAGTGGAACAGTAATGTCTGTCTGGATGGGAGACTGTGGTGTCAGGTGCAGGAAGAGGTAGGTGAGGGAAAAGACAGGGAAGAACCACTACACTCAAAGACTCTTGGTTAGTTTAATAGAGTAAGGCAAGGCAGAATGCCATATCATTTGCACTTCAATATGAATTCTCTCACAAAAACTGCTTTTCCATTAGGTTCAATCTAGTAACTGAGTTGCTGAGAATCAGCAACTTGGAGGTCTGGCGCTCTTCGACCAGTGGAAATTGAGCAGACTTGAAGGTCACCAGGACGAAAAGTGTCAAAAAAAAACCAGCATCAAGATTTAATTTTGTCTTGAGTCAAACGTTCCCCCTCCCCACTCAGCCAACGTCCACTCCAATTTCTCCAAAGGTAGCTCTGTCCTTCCATCCCCCCCCCCCCCGTCTTCAATACCAAGGGCTCTATGCTGTGATGCCAGGTAAGGCAAGATAGCCACAGGGTGACACTTTGATGGGGAACAACTATGCTGGCTGCAGCAGTGAGGCTGGCTCTGCCTGGGAGGCCAGGGATCACAGAAGCTGATCCATAGAAGCTGAAAAATCAAGCTGGAAGACTCCAAGCCATCTAAGAAAATTTCCTAAAACTCTGCAGTCCAACAATGGTATGTTTTGCTTTTAGTTTTTCTGCAATAAAATTCCCAGTTGAACTACTCAGAATTACAAATCCTACCCAGATGCGACTCCAAACAATCTGAAACCTTTTTTTAAAGTTACATGAGGGCACAGTCTTTTTCAGAAGCAAACAGAAAACTTACAAGAGGCAAAACGAAGAAAAATATCTTTAAAATGAGACATCTGGTAAACCTAGCAATTTGGTTTTCATTTGTTGATGAGAATTTCTTAGACCTGCGTTCCCACTAACTCATTTTTCTTAAAACAGAGACTTGTAGAGAGCTTGTTTCATTTTCCTTCCTTAGCAAGCTCCATTGAAAACACAGAAGCAGCTCAAGTTTCAATCCAAGATAATTTCATTTTCCCATTAATAAGCACTTTAATGCTTGTTCAGTAGTATTTGCTAAAAAGTACCATGGCTGTCAGACCGACATTGTGCAAGCCTCTGCCAGCAACACCAACATCTCCTGTCTGTGCCAGCTCATGCATCAGCTGCTCCAGTTCCAATCCAGTTCATTGCAAATGCCCTGGGGAAAGCAGCAGATGGCCCACGTGTTTGGGCTTCTGCCACCCAGCCAGCGAGAACCGGATGAAGCTCCAGGTTCCTGGTTGCCACTACCTCAAGATTGAACCAGCAGATCAAAGATCCACCTCTCTGTATTTCCCTCTCTGAGTAACTCTTCTAAAATAAACAAGCCCTTTTGTTAAGTCTTATGGCTGAGGTTCTGGTTTTGTGCTTTTCTGCAACCCTCCATGTCCAGACTTCACTCAGTGTATTAGCAAATAAAGTGCAGACAGGATGCCTGTTTGCATCCAAATTCAACGATTTCTGACTCTCATCAGGAATCAAAACAGATAGCAGACTTTGCCTTTAACCAGCAGACTCCATGTAAGAGAGGCTTCAAGCACACCACCTCTGCCAAGACGAAGGTTAAGGGGATACAAGTGGGACATGACCAGAAGGTTAAGGGAGATAGATACATCACGTAGCCAGTGTCTTTGGCTACAGTGTCTTTGGTGGACAAAGGCTCTGCCTGAAGACACCCTCCTGCCCTCTTCTTCCTTACCCTTTAAAAGCTGTAACCTGTAAATAATAAAGCAGACATTCCTCACCAGTCTGTCTCCGGTGGATCCTCGGCCAAGGGAAACCGACCGTCGCCTCACTCTTGGTGACCTTGGGGCCTGCTGGCAGAGCTAAATCCCGAGACTGGCCCACCTCAAAATCAACACACGGTGAGCCTTTCCTTTCACTTCATTCTAACACTTTAATCAATTAAACTGAAGCAAAAAAAAAAAAAAAAAAGAATCCCTCCAGAATTCCTGGGAATATAAAAACCCAAATGGAACCTTACCTGTTACTTTTTTGCTTTTAGTTAACAACAACAACAACAACAACAGACTGCATAAGCCTGCAAAAGACTGCATAAGACTGCAAAAGTGGGTGCAGGTTCCCACCCTTGGTCATTGGGCCATCACCTGCTACTTTCCTAGGCCACAAGCACGGAGCTGGATGGGAAGCAGATCATTCAGGACAAGAACAGGTGTCCATATGGGTAAGATCCCGGCACTCAAATGAGGAGGATTAGCCAATTGAACCATCATGCTGGACCCCTAAATCTTATTAAGTTAGCTTCATTAAACAATGTGCTCAAGATTGCACATCTCATCACCACATCTCAGCAATGCCTCCAAGTGCACATCTACGGTCACTCCGCCCTCACACTGCTGCTCCCTGAAGCTCTCAGTAAGAACACTAGAGAAGAACAAGTCTGCAACTGAGCCAATTCCCGGACTCAGAGTTTCTGGACAGACCTGCGTCTAATAAATATTATCCTGTTGTCCACAGTTCAATGTTCACTTCACTCATGAAAAATCTGCCTACTAACATTCTTCAGAAACTAAAACAGTGATCAAAACAGGAAGCTCAAAGGTTTGATTTGGTTTGGGGGGGGGGGGGTATGTGTGCTAGAACACATCTTTTTTTTAAAGATTTATTTATTTTTATTGGAAAGTCAGAGAGGAGGAGAGACAGAGAGGAAGATCTTCCTTCCGATGATTCACTCCCCAAGCAGCCATAACGGCTGGAGCTGAGCCAATCTGAAGCCAGGAGCCAGGAGCTTCTTCTGGGTCTCCCACATGGGTGCAGGGTCCCAGGGCTTTGGGCCATCCTCGACTGCTTTCCCAGGCCCCAGCAGGGAGCTAGATGGGAAGCGGGGCTGCCGAGTTCCAATGCCCATATGGGATCCCGGGCGTGCAAGGCGAGGACTTTATCCACTTCACTATCACGCTGGCCCATTGTGGAACACATCTTAACAGGTTCCTGGGCCCTTGGGAATTACTCAGTACCTCAGAGCACGGGCTGACACATTCCTCTCATTCTGACCAATTCAATATTGGTTAAGAGAATTTTCAAAACCATCTCTTTTTAACTCAAGAAAAATCTCCCTTCTAAACCAGCTAAAAAATGCACTGGCTTCTCTTAGTTCCTCATTTCCAGGATAACAAAGAACAAACGGGTCAGCCACTTGGGATGCCAACGTCCCAGACTGGAGGGTGAGTTCCAGACTTAGCTACTTGGTTACCATTGCATCTCCCTCCTAACGTACCAGGGAAAGATGCAAGATTCACACACTTCATTCATTCTCTCTTTCACTCTCTCTCTTTGCCGTTCAGATAAACAAAGAGCCTGTCAGACGCAGGATCTGCAGTTAGGAACAGGCCAATTTGGGGAGCTGGGGGGACACCCTAAATGGGACGAGGTTCCCACTAAGGAGCAAGTGTGCTGGAATGGGGGCTGCGTTCTGGCTAGGCAACAGTTGTACTCTCCCGTGGCACTAGTGTGGCTGGGATTGGTTGCACCAGGCCGGGCCAAACACCAACACCAACTGGTGTCCTGGGGAACCAGGGTAGACGTGGGACTGACTAGGCAAGGTCTCAATCCCCTACTGAGCCATCTGTGAGCTATACATGGGTATGGACAAGCCATGGCCGGGCCGATACATTCAACAAGAACCAAAACGGGGTGAAAGCCAGCCAGAAAAAACACTGTCCCTGCTAGGACAGAAGGTGAACTGAGTAGGGCTGGCTCGTGGACCCTCTGGTTTGTGCAAAAGAAGCACAAGAAGCAGGATAGGAAACTGCCTAGAATAGGCCATGGAAAGTTTCCCACCAACATACATTTGGCATGGGTCAGGGGTGGACCAGGCTGAAACGGCGCCAGAACGGGGTGTGGGCCGGGCCGGGTTTGGTCGCGACAAGAACTAGTACACAAGACAGAAAGCCAAGGTGAGGTTACCTGTACTAGATTTGAATGCAGCACCCAACCAGCACACGTGAGAACCAGGAAGGGAGAGGGCAGAGCCAGCGGGGGGATTGAGGGGCTGGTCCCCTCGCCGGACAGCTACTCCCACTAGATAGCATGGGCAAGGATGGGGACAGACCAGACTAAGGAAGTGGTGGGTTCCCCCCTCTTGGGTCACTACTCCCGCGGGAGGACATCAGAACTAGGACGAAGGCTGGGGTGGCTAGATGGAGAGGCATTCAGCAACATCCGTGAGGGCTAGATGATTGAGTTGGTTAGAAGGAACTAAGCTTTAATACCCATTCCATTGATAGGTATAGGAGCCAAATGGGAGGCGGGACAGACTGGACTAGTCGGCTATGCACATTGGCAGGCCAGGGTGGGAGGCGTGGCTGGAGGGGGTTATTGTGGGTCACCCCCACTGGGCCACAGCTCCCACTAGTTGATAAAAGGGCCGAGTACGTGCTGGGCAGAACCAGACTGGACTACAACACCCATTGGTTCCAGTGCAACTCGGGACTGAGAGCAGAACCAACCCAGCAACTGCAACCACCAGCTGATCGTGGAGATGGACTGTGCCGGGCCCTGTGCTTACTAGAACATACGGGAATCTGATCTGGGAATACCTCAAAGTTTCTTTGAAGATCTCCCCAACCGAACTGCTGGACTCAGAACCCTAGCCAAGAAAAGACAGAGGACAGAACAAGTCAATCAACCACCTCAACTATATGCTGGCAACGAAATACTGGGCGGATGACTATGACAATCAATGGATTTTTCAATGACCTCATCGAGCTGGAAGTGGCGAGATTGGCAGCGATTCACAACTGGAGAACTATTACAACCACTTGAGCAGACCAGAGAATGTCTCCCCAAGAAGCCGTTGAACTTATCTGGACAATAAGATGCTGGACTCTATGCTTGGTATATGCTTGCAATGAAGGAATCTCAACTGAACTTGAACTGTGGTTATGCAACAAGGTGGAGGAATCCACCACGGGGGGAGGGTTTGGGGAAGGGTGGGGAGAATCCCGGTACCTATAAAACTGTGTCACATAATACAATGTAATGAATAAAAAAACAAACAAAAAAAAAAGTAGAAGATGGATGGATGACCATGCCAAAAAGGACTGCAGCCTCCTCTAGCCCATTTGCCACATAAACTATGCTCCATGGTTGCCCAAGGCCCAGGCACTTCAGCAGCTCATCATCTGAAACACAGCAAATGTAACAGACATCAGGGATACTCATGAAGTATCATCAACACCGTGTGCTTCCCAAGCTCTGTGTGCAGCTGCATGACTGAATGAACTGTGTAACTCACAGCAAGGTTGTCAGAAATCAATCAAACCCTGCCTGCCCAACTGTCACCTGCCTGTGCTGCCCTACAACCTGCACCAAAGCCTCAGTGAGGGACTGAGTCCTTAAGAAATGAATGAAAACTAATTTCTAGAAAAATAAAGTAGAAATCATACTTTAACAATAAAAAATACACTGAACAATATCTTCCTGAAACTACAAACCAAATGGAGATGACTAAATCATCCTGGATTAAAGTGCCTGTATGAACTTCTTTGGATAGAGGTTGATCCTTCCTGATCAGTTTTAGATTCAAAAACTATTTCTTTAGCTCTTGTACTGGTCCAGGACCCTCTCCTCACTTCTCTGACACCTTCTCCATATGTGAGCCCCAGTGACTGCAGCCTAGCCTTCACTATGGCCATCTGGGCTGCCTGTGGAGCCAGGTGCTGCCCACTGAGAATGCAGCATCCTCCAAGGCACCACAGATGAACAAGCTGCAAGGCACCTAAGACCAGGACTTGTTCACGCTCAGCTCTATTGCAAACAGCCAGAGCATCAGGAAGACACCAAGAAAGAAGAGACCCTGAATTCCCTCAAGTATGTCCAACCTCCATTGTGGGCTCACACTCAACTTCATGCTCCTTTTGAAGTACAAGGGGAAGGGAGGCAAGAGGTGCTCATGATGGGTTCCAAGCTCATCCCCTGGTTTTCAATGTGCCATACGACATCACCCAGCGGACCAGGACCACTTGCCCTCGTGCAGGTACCGGCACCGGTGTCTGACCACATCATGCTAGTGCTGCAGGCCCGCAGCTCTCAGCGGGAGTTTCCTCTATATACAGGAAGCCTGATGCCTGGGAAACCACCCACGGGCTCTGAACGTTCTCATCCCAGCCTCCTCTGCCAGACCAAGACAAGATTCCCCACCAAAAAAGCACTGGACATCAGTAAACAAAAACAAAACAATACAATACAATACAATACAAAACAAAAACAGGAAATTGTTTTACCCGGACTTTCCTAATCAGTGAATAACTAGTGGGTCAAAATACAAGAATGTAGCTCAGCCTCTGCTATGATGGTTGACCTCAGCCAGTCAGCCCATCTCTCGGTGACCACTTGTTTGTTTTGTAGGAACATTAAACAGTCCTCCATTTCATAGGGGTAGTGAGGTTACGTTACGTTATGAAAGTAATTTTAAACGGGATTCATTAAAGTTGAGCTATTTCATCATCTTTCTGTACTTGGATCCGAGTACACAGGACCTAACAAACAACACAAACTCCTAATTGGTTGAAGAAAAGGTAACATTTCCCTTTACAGCAGTTGACTGCTATCCTAAAGTACAGGAAAGGAAACTAACCCTGCGGAACCAAAAGGTAGATTAGGCCAACCACAGAAAAACAGGCAATACACAGACTACTGGCAGGACCAACCACCAAACACAGGAACAACCCAGTACTGCATGCCAGTTACACAAAGGCATGTCAAAAACGTCACTCAAAACCAGTTTTATTTCTCCATCTATCCATAATGCGTCATTCCTTTTCAATAATTCACTAACCAAGGAATCTATTCCTACCATTTTTTTTCTGTGTATCTTTTAGCCTAAAATAAATTTTGCAATGTGAGACAGTTTTAGAAATATTAATAAATCCTTACTATCTGATACATGAGAAATTTTCAGCTAATTCAATCTATGCTTAGCAATAAAATGTATGATAAGCTACTACTTCTCAGAGGTGAAAGGAATTTTCTCTCTCCCAGCAGTTTACTATCCCAACCCTGGGCAGGCCATTCGGTCTCAGGCCCAGGACACCTGGGGTCAAGGACAAGCCTACAAGAGCTGCTCTGATATTGAGGCCGCCTGGGGAGAGAGAATGGGGATGCAGACTATCCGTTTATCCAAGGGGACACTAAGGAACACAGATTAAGTGTTGTACCCTAACACAGACAGATGATGCAAGAGGTGAGGCCCAGTGTACACAGGTACTAGAATAAATGCTGAGAATGACACTACTCACTGATGCAGGGTCCCAGGGCTTTGGGCCATCCTCTGCTGCTTTTCCAGGCCACAAGCAGGGAGCTGCATGGGAAGTGGAGCAGCCAGGACACAAACCAGTGCCAATATGGGATCCCCAAGCGTGCAAGGCAAGGACTTAGCCACTGAGCCATGGCACCAGGCCCACCACTCTTCCTTCTAAACTATCAAGGATTTCCAGGCACAGGGACTTTGGAGTTGGTGAATGCAGACATAGGCTTTGGGCTGACTGTGAAAAAGTTTCCTCTCTGAACAAAGGGCATGGTTTGGTTTTCTCAATGACCATTCAGGGCTGGGACTCCAGTAATTGCCCGTCGCAAATCCTTTTCCTGAGATTTTCAGGCCTGTGAGCATGATCCTGGAGTCTTCTGAGATTCTCCAAGTCCAGGACCAGCACTGTCACCCTGAGGCAGGGAGCCTGGCTCGCTGAACGGCTCCCACACTGCTCCTATGGGCAAACAGGTGCAGCTTATCTCAGCAGAGAGCAAGTTTAAAAAGGGGGGGAAGGAGGGCTTCGTGTTAAAATGTTTAAAACATTGCCTTTCTTTCTTTCCATGCCACCAGTTCCCACTCAGTTCAAGATTATTTTCTCTGGGAACATTCATTTGGAAATTTGATTTTGACCACCATAAGGAAAGATCAAAACAAAATGAAAGTCTGATCCTTCTACCTGCTTAAAAAAAATAAAAATTAGGGCCCGGTGTGGTGGCCTAGTGGCTACTATCCTCGTCTTGCACACACTAGAACCCCATTAGGGCACCAGTTCCGTGTCTCAGTTGCTCCACTTACCTTCCAACTCCCTGCTTCAGATCTAGCAAAGCAGTGAGGACAGCCCAAAGCCTTGCAATCCTGGGAGACCCAGAAGAAGCTCCTGGCTTTGGACTGGCTCAGCACCAGCTGTTGCAACCACTTGGGGAGTGAAGCAGCAGATGGAAGTTCTTTCTGTCCCTCTCTCTCTCTCTCTCTGTAAATCTGCCTTTCCAACAAGAATAAATAAATCTTTTTAAAATATTTAAGTGTTACCATACTTCTCCAGGTCTCCATCTCCAAATTCTTAAGCACATCAAAATAAATAATGTGCTGTTCTAAAGCCAACATTACCTTTCCACTAAAGATGGAAAAAAGCATTTCATTTCTGTTGTAACACACAAGAATCCAGTTCTTCACAAAATTGCACTCTCTGATTTCACACTGTAATAGCTTTTTTGCTTAAAGGAGAGACCAACCTCACAACTGCAAATGGGTAACTAGAAAGTTTTATATATTTCTCACTTTCTGGGTATCTTTCAAATTTGGTTTCCTTTTCAAACCCACTGTTCTTGACTTCCAATCAGGCCCTAATCAGCCACCCCAGCTGATCTCAACCCTCTGGTGCACTTCTCATAAACTTTAAGTGATCTTCTTAAATTGAAAATCCATCACTGAGCCCGGCAGCATGGCCTAGAGGCTAAAGTCCTCGCCTTGAACGCCCTGGGATCCCATATGGGCACCGGTTCTAATCCCGGCTGCTCCACTTCCCATCCAGCTCCCTGCTTGTGGCCTGGGAAAACAGTCGAGGACGGCCCAATGCATTGGGACCCTGTGTAGGAGGACATTGTGACCATAGTCAGTGAGCACAGGATTACAGTTGATGGGACAATATTTGTATGATAAACAACTGAATGGATGTCCTGTGTGTGACTGATTGGATATCCTTTGCATGAGAACAACTGTATGGCTACCTTTTGTATACCTGATGAGATATCATTTGTGTAAGAACAGTTGAGTGGGAAGTAATATACAAGGCAAAAGGACTTCCAAACTAAGGCATAGAAACAGTTGATGGTTCTGTTGATGAACTAAGTATCTCTACCCTAAGCCTGTATGACCCTCAGCATATAAAGTCTGTTGCCCCTAATAAATTTTGGCTATTGATCATCTGTCAGTAGTCCAAGCGTGTTATTATCGGCTCCGTGCACCAAGTCCATCACTGCAGGACAGCGACAACCCTGCACCCATGTGGGAGACCTGGAAGAGGTTCCTGGTTCTCGGCTTCGGATCGGCGCGCACCGGCCGTTGCGGCTCACTTGGGGAGTGAAACATCGGATGGAAGATCTTCCTCTCTGTCTCTCCTCCTCTGTGTATATCTGACTTTGTAATGAAATAAATAAATCTTTAAAAAAAAAAAAAGAAAAAGAAAATCCATCATTACCTTCAGTTGATGAGTAAAATTCAAATTCAACTCCGTAACATGGCAGTCTCACCTCTGCCTTTTACCCTGTTAATCTCTCCCTACTCCACAGCACCTGCCTCCCACACACCAGGCAATTGCTCGCAGTTCCTTTACCGTGCCATGCTCTGTATCCACTCTTTTTACACGCTGTATGTTCTGCCATTTAGAATGTTCACTTCTGCCCTTCTCTGCACACTTCCTGCTAGCACTAATACTTCACTCAGACCTCACCTCTTCCAGGAGGCCCCTCTCCCTAGCCCTCATCTCCCCCGAGACCCTCCAGCCTCCCTGTTTTGCAGCATTCATCACACTGCCACGTGTCTCCTTCACCAAACGATCAAAACACTGGGATTAAGACTTTTTTCAGGGCTGGCACAGTGGAAATGCAGGCTAATCTCCACTGCTCCAATTCCAAACCAGCTCCCTGCTCATGACCTCGAAAAGCAGCGGAAGATGACTCATGTCCTTGGGCTCTTGCACATACGAGACTCACAATTAGCTCCTGGTACCTGGCTTGGGATAGCCTCAGTTCCAGCCACTGCAACCGAATGGGGAGTGTACCAGCGGATGGAAGACCTTTCTCTCGGTCTCTTCTTCTCTCTTCAATAAAAACAAACCTTAAAAAATAAGTAATTTTTCTCTCTTTATATCCACTTGCCAGTGATGCTCTGGAACAATGGCCTTATGAAAGGAAAAAGTGCCAGGATCCTCTGGCACCCAATCCATACAACTTCCTTACTACTCCAGAGTGACTGGAAAAGCTTCTGACCACTGAATTTAGAGCGGGGGAAACTTTTCTGCCAAGGCTCATTTGGATATTTATAACATCATGTGCAGGCCATGCAGGATGATCTCAACTTAAAAAAAAAAAAATCCCTCTATTGATTCACTGATATGCTATTAATACATTTATTGATATTTATCAAATCTTGAGTCTCACTTGCAGTTATCCTGGTAATGTCACACCAAATGTTAGGGACTTAAATGCACTCAAAAAGGAAGGTATTAGCTGCCACTTTTTGACCACTGTGTAGGAAACCACTGAATACATAGATAACTATTCATTATGACAATTATTACAACATATATCGAAGACAGAACAAAATGAAATATTAAAAAACAGCAACCACGAAGTCACGGAGATGGGACTGGGTTTAGACCTGCTAGATCCAATCTAGGTCCATGGCTTTATGAAAGAATGTATTTAGTCTGTGAATATAACTAGTGCAATGCTTGACACATATACAGAATCTCACATGCTCCCAACCCACTGTATTGCACTGGCCTGGGGTATGATGAGAAAAAAATTGGTTCCAAGTAAAAAAAAAAAAAAACTATGGTAATAGAGGTCAAAAGAGTACTTACCCTCAGAAGGGTCATTTTTGGACAAGAAGACAATGCAGGAGAGCCTTCTGGGCACTGGAGTATTACCTTGGTAATGAGCACACAAATGTAAACCTTGCTAAAGATACACTGACCTGTACACGAAATGCCCACAAACTCAACTGTGTGTATGTATTTTCCAATTTCATAGCTGTTGTTACACACACTTCTTTGTGACAGATGCAAGCCAAAGGACAAGCCTCAAAGCATATCTGGCACCCCAAAAGAGGGGCTCAGCTGTGCAGTCTAAGTGTCCCTGTAAAGGGACAGCCAGTGCATTCATGCACCATGAACTGGAAGGCAAACAAAATAAGTATCTCATAAGGTACTAAGGGTGTTGGTTAAACATGTAGTGAAACACAAATTTGCTTCAGAGAGCTACTAAGTTCACAAACTTTGCCATAACCTATCTTTTCAGTCAGCAAGTATTTCAAAGATAAACCACAATCCTGGAAGACCTGAACAATTCAAGATGTTTGAATTTACTCTCATTCTCTGAGATATGAGTCCAGATATGATGCAGACTACAAATGAAGTCTCAACTCAGTGGAGCCAAGGGCCAAGCCCATGACAAGCTGCAGCCCACCAGCCCACCTGACCTCAGGCTTCCCTAGAAAGCCCTCACTCTACTTGGAAAGGTGGATTCACTCATCGCTGGGTGAACAGGTTGTTTCCCATTTTAGCTGCTTCCCCAACACACTCCACGACACCAATCTTTGATCACTCCCTGGAACTTTGGGATCAAAGGCAGAGCCCCAGCTCCAATTCCTAAGAGTACAGATAGTAGGGGAGGAATCTCCAAACCACCCGGGCCCATTACTACTTCCTCTTCCTCCAAACTATTTACAGCCATGATTAACCAGCTGCGTGCCTGTGCAGTGCAGCACCTCCCCGCACAGGCATCAATGCCAAGAGCTGATACCACCATGTTCCAGCCACTGTTCTAAAAACTGTACTCCCGGAGTTGACAGCCACATAACTTTCCGTAAGAGCTTCTGTTCTTGCAGATAAGGGAGTTATAGCAACAAAATTAAGATCGTCTGTAGCTCTGAACTGGCAGGTGGCAGACAAATTCAGGTGGCTTGCCTCCAGAGCCCTTACGGGGAAGGTCCCTCAGTTAGTTACTTTTATTTTTTATTTCTTTTAAAAGATTTATTTATTTTATTACAAAGTCAGATATACAGAGAGGAGAGACAGAGAGGAAGATCTTCCATCTGATGATTCACTCCCCAAGTGAGTGCAACGGCCAGTGCTATGCCGATCCAAAGCCAGGAGCCAGGAACTTCCTCCAGGTCTCCCACATGGGTGCAGGGTCCCAAGGCTTTGGGCTGTCCTCGACTGCTTTCCCAGGCCACAAGCAGGGAGCTGGATGGGAAGTGGAACTGCCGGGATTAGAACCAGCGCCCATACGGGATCCTGGCATGTTCAAGGCGAGGACTTTAGCCATTAGGCCACTGCACCGGGCCCTATACTTTCTCTTTGAGGAAGAAAGGAAGGAAAGAAGCAAGGGAGGGAGGGGAGAGGCAGCAAGAAAGAGCGAGAGAGAAGGAAAGGAAAGGAAAGGAAAGGAAAGGAAAGGAAAGGAAAGGAAAGGAAAGGAAAGGAAAGGAAAGGAAAGGAAAGGAAAGGAAAGGAAAGGAAAGGAAAGGAAAGGAAAGGAAAAAGAAAAGAAAGAAAAAAGAAAAGAAAGAAGGAAGGAAGGAGGGAGGGGAAAGGAAAAGGAAAAAGGAAGAAAGACTGTTTAAGTGAAGCACTAAGTCCTGGATCATTTACTCTAACAACCTTTTTCAATGTCGGCTCTGGGTCTGCTAGATAGCGAAAGGGACTTCTCAGGAGTACCTAGCAAGAATGTTATTCCCCTCCTGGGTCTCAAACACACAATTATGAAGATGGCAATAGATTAAAAAGTGACACAACTAGACTCTCTGCCAATTCAATATGTTAGGTATTTTCATTTGCAAGTAAAAAGTAATAGTGCTATTTTATTACTGCTAAGCATATAGGACTCACAGGTATTTTCAGAGCTACTCAGAATATCCTCTCCAATTATTCTATCCCCAGGGACTGATATCTTTCTGGTAATCACGATCCCTGTAAGCTAGAGGCCCCACAAATGGAAAAGTGTCTGCAAATGGAGAAGCTCAATCCCAGACAAGCCACTTGACCTCTTTGAGTCTCATCACTAAAATGGGCACTGCACTGAAGGACTAGGAAGCAGAAAGGCTGAAGTTAATGCTTGCAGGGCCAGTGTTGTGGTGCAGCCAGTTAAGCCACTGCCTGTGACACTGCCATCCTATCGGAGCCCAGTTGCAGTCCTAGATGCTCCGCTTCCAGCTGAGGTCCGTACTAATGCCCCTGGAAAAGGAACAGCACAGAGCTTAGGTGCTTGGACCCCTGCACTCACATACAGAAAGGGTGCAGTTCCCCACTTTGGTCTAGCCCAGCCCCAGCCACTGCAGCCATCATGGTGGCAGGAGTGAACCAGCCGACTGCAAGATTTCCCCACGCCCCACCTGCTCTCTCTGTTCCTCCTCCTCTGAAGCTCTACCTCACCAAATAAACAAACCTTAGGAAGCTAGGCAGGCAGGCTTCACAGCTTCAATCGAGTTTCAACAATTATTTCAACCAGCCAGGTAATACTCTCTGAAAAACATTTCATGGAAAAAAATTATTCTTTGAAAATCTAAAACTTGACTGTAAATGGGGGAGGAACCAAAACTTTTAAAAAGGAAAAAAAAACTGTTTGAAGCAATAGTTAGAAATGACTTCAAATACACAAATGTCTGGTTCCTTGGTTAAGATTCACTTCCCCGGCACACGCTCCAGCCTTAACAGTGCATCTGAATGGAGGCACCGAGGGAGGAAAGAGCAACAAGGCCTGAAGTTGCTCACAGGTAAAATCAGAGGAAGATATAAAATTTCCACTAAAATATCTGGGTGAAAAAAAGATACAGGAAAGCTTTTGTGATTGGCAGGGCGTTTCCCTAGGTCCTACAAACTAATATATCATTTGGCCTGAGTTTAAAGACATTCCCTTCGTTTAACTCTTCCATGTTTCAGGGAAACTGCCAATTAAAAATAATAATAATAAGCCTGCCTCATTTCATGTGGTCAAAGTGTTCCCAAGGTATTCTGTATTTCATGCTTGGGTTAAAAAAAAACCTCCCAGTTGCATAAGAATTAAGAGTGAAGATTTGAGAGCAGTCT
Source organism: Ochotona princeps (assembly GCF_030435755.1). Taxonomy (NCBI): domain Eukaryota; kingdom Metazoa; phylum Chordata; class Mammalia; order Lagomorpha; family Ochotonidae; genus Ochotona; species Ochotona princeps. The sequence goes on from NC_080832.1 coordinate 112,407,105, forward strand.
CCCTGGGGTCAACAGCTAGCACTGCCACTTTAAGCACTTAACTACCTGGGGCAGGTAAGTGATTTGCTTCTGGTCTTCAGCTCTCTCAGCAGAAAAAGCGCAATAGCCTGAATTCATTCCTTAAAGAGTTGTGAGGGAAATGGGGGGGGGGGGGGGAAGCAAAATAAACAAAAACAAAGTTATGGGGAACCCAGTCCAACAGCCTAGTGACTATATCCTCGCCCTACACACAGTTGGATCCCATGAGTGCAGGTTCGCTTACTGGCTGCTCCACTTCCCATCCAGCTCCCTGCTTGTGGCCTGGGAAAGCAGTCGAGGACAGCCCAAAGCCTTGGGACCCTGCACCCACTTGGGAGACCCAGAAGAAGCGCCTAGCTCCTGGCTTTCTATCGGCTCAGCTCCAGCCATTGTGGCCACTTGAGGAGTGAACTAGCAAATGGAAGATCTGTCTCTCCCTCTTCTGTAAATCTGACTTTCCAATAAAAATAAATACATCCTTAAAAAAAAGACTTATGAAGGCAAAATGAGTATTTATCAAATGCTTACAACAAAAGCTTTTTTTAAAAAAAAAAAAGGTATTTGGGCTCCGGCGCAATAGCATAGCGGTTAAAGTCCTCACCTTGAATGTGCCGGGATCCCATTTGGGTACCAGTTCTAATCCCAGCGGCCCTGCTTCCCATCCCTGCTTGTGGCCTGGGATGTACAGTCTTCACAAACTTTTTCAAGATCTTATGCACACTTCAAAACTTTTGCACCAAAAGAAACTAATCTTTTACTTCCATTTTCCCATGAACTTTTTCAAGTTTGTAAACAGACACACATCTACCTCTGATACAGCCAGTAGCAACAGCTCGCAGCTAACTCATGAGTGAACCACCTCAAACAGCACAACCAAGTTGGGCTTCACACTCAACTTGTACCTTAGCTGCAGCACAACCTGAAGAGGAAGGATGCAGGTGCTGCACCCAAAGGACCAATGCACAGACTCCACTCTGCTAGGCCAAGACAGAGTCGTGAACATGCTGTGAACACTAATGAACAAAGCCAGGATCGGGACTCTTTCCCAGGCCTAACAGAGAGGAAGAAATCTAACAAACCCCAGAAAGTCACAGCCTCATCCAGCAACTACAGTCAAGTGCTCTCAACTCATGTGCTCCGTCATCTTCCCTGGCCGGCAGACTTTCTGCAAGCACCTCTAACTATAATCTACAAGGCAAATAACTTGGGAAATGGATCGGATCTGAAGGAAATTGAATAGGAAACGTCAATGAGTGCCCAGCTGGGTCAAAGGTAAACAAGATGGCTCACTGGGACAGCGGACATCCCCGTTAGGAGGTTTACAAGTTTAAGCTATACTTACAGATACACTAAATAGCTAACACTTGATGTAACACAGCTCTTCACAGACAAGAATAAAATCTCCAATTTTTAAAACTATTTGCCTTCAGGGCTAGCACCATGGCATAGTAGGTTAAACCTCTAACTACACTGCTGGCATTTCATACAGGTGCAGTTGAAGTCCCAGCTGCTCCACTTCCCATCCAGCTCCCTGCTAATGTGCCTGGGAGCACAGCAAAGGATAGTCCAAATGCTTAGGTCCCTGCCCTATGTGGGAGACCCAGAAGAAGCTCTAGGCTATAGGCTCCCACCTAGCTTAGCTCCAGCCAGTGAGGCCACGTAAGGAGTGGACCAGAGGATGGACCGGCTCTGTCACTGTCTCTCTTCTTTCTATAATTCCGCCTTTCAAATAAAAATAAACAAATCACTTTTTTAAAATCTACCTTTGAAAAATCAATATCCCTGAGATTTTAATCACAAGGATGGCGACATCTGGCTCCCGTCAGATGCATGCAGCCACCCTCTACCAAGCCACTGGCCCCGCACAAGCCTTGCACACACTGTAGCTCTTCCGACGCTATGTTCCAAGGCAGGTACCATCCCAGGTCAATTACACGTACAGGGTCACTCTTCCGATTTGTAAACAAACTTGATCTACAAATTACTGAGAAAGAGTAAATATGAAGTCAAACCATATAATTTCCAGTCTTACTACCGTTAACTGGAAACCACACCAAAGTTATTAGAAGATGTTCTATGACTGTAACATATTCTATGATATAATTTTCTATGCCACAGAAGATCTCCCAGTGGTAATCTTTTGGAAATCAGTGTGGGAAACATTTTCTGAGGGCTCTCCGAATAAACATCAACTTGTATTCACAGCAGCGCCTAACTATTCCAAGAACCAACTCTCCACTGTCTACTTTTGGGGTTTCCTTGGTGTCACTGGGCTACAAAACCCTGTTATTTACTTTCCCTACTGAAGAGTACGGCAGAAATTGCCTGAACTTCCCTTTTTGCAAACCAAAATTCACAGCTGTTTGGGGTGAACAAACCAAGGGAGGAAAAAAAAAGAACCTTTGAAGGGATTTTTCTGGCCAAGTATTCAACTTTCACTGGGACCACAACCTCCCAGGATAGGACAAGTGAACATGCTGAAGATGACTGGATACAAATCAAATTCTTCAGACCACAAGATCGCTTCATTGTTTCCTGTCTCTAATTTTCCTTACTAAGATTGTAAAAACTAAAAGGGAAACCACTGATAAAACTTCTGTAAATTATCTTTTATAACAAGTAGCTGCTCAATTTAAAATTGGGCACTCTCCCTAGATTTTAGATATAAAGTGACCACCACAGAAGTCACTTTTGCACATCCTATCTTATTTTGCCTATAGAGGATGGGGGAGGGGTTTGTGTTTTAAACAGAACAACATTCTACTTTAGAGAAAACCAAGTGTTCAGTAATTCCCAAAGAAACAGGGCTGCCATCCCAACAAACTCCTACTTAAAAGGAATATTTTAAGTTCTTGAGAAACAATTTTAACTCCAGGTGGTTTAATGGGAGACCCAGGAAACTTCTATCTTAGTGAATGGCTGCGTTCGTTTGTTTTTGCACTCTTTCAGAAAAGCAGGAACTTAGATCAGACAAATCCACAAGATCCTGTTTCCAGGCTCCCAATCTGCAGTCCTAACATGGTCAGTATGGTCTTCTTAAGACGCTTAAAATCACTTTGCTCAAAATAGGAACATTTAAAATACATCTGGCACAACAAAAGGGCAAAGGTAAAGGGTTAGCAAAGAAAAAGCTATGAGGCCATTGTTATCTCCACCCTATAAATCTATTTAGGGAGTGAATAAAGGGACCGCTTCAAATAAATCAATTATGCCAACCAGCTTTTTTGAAAAAGTTATTCATCTATTTATTCATTTGATAGGCAGGATAACAGACAGAAAGAGAAGGAGAGAGGGAGAGGGAGAGAGAGAGAATGAATGAATGAATGAATGAATGAATATGAATCTTTCATCCCTTGGTTTACTGTCCAAATGGCTGCAACAGCCAGACTGGGCCAGTCTGAAGCCAGGAGCCAGGAATTTCATCCTGGTCTTGCACATGGGCGCAGGGGTCCAAGCACTAGGGCCATATTCCACTGTCTTTCCAGGAGCATGAGCAGGGAGCACTTTGGGAAACAGAGCAGCCAGGCCTGGAACCAGGACATCAATATCAGAGGCTGACATTAAGAGCAGCTTAACCACAAACGTCCTTACTCCAGTCCCGTGCTAATCATTTTTTTCTAAAGTTCAAATTCCAAATAAACATTAGGAACCTTCCTTAAAAACAATGAGTGACTTGTGATAGCTTGTAACATTCTGGAGATCCTGTTATTGTTCCCAAAATGGGGTACATTTTTCAAAAAAAAATTTTTTTTAAGATTTATTTATTTTTATTGCAATGTCAGATATAGAGAGAGGAAGAGACACAGAGAGGAAGATCTTCTGTCCATTGATTCACTCTCCAAGCAGCAACAACGGCCAGAGCTGAGTCGATCCAAAGCCAGGAGCCAGGAACTTCCTCCAGGTCTCCCACATGGGTGCAGGGTCCCAAGGCTCTGGGCGTCCTTTCCAGGCCACAAGCAGGGAGCTGGATGGGAAGCGGGGCTGCCGGGATTAGAATTGGCACCTATGTAGGATCCTGGTGTATTCAAGGCGAGGACTTTAGCCACTAGGCCACTGTGCCAGACCCTCAAAAATTTTTACCCTTCATTTCTTTTCAGGACACTTTCTTACCTTGTGTCTGAGGATAATCTTCCACCCTACCCACCCCCAAAAAATTACACACACACAAATGGAGTGAAAATTAGCTTACAGTAGCTTATCTGTCTATAAATTTTCAAACTCCTCCAGCAAGCCTCTATAAGTTCCTGAGAAATTTAAGTACAGACATTTTCCCAACCTTGATACAATTCCCTCGACACCTATAACCTCTGGGTTAGTTCATCTTTGTTTCTGAACCCCGAGGAATGCATTTCACTTATCTTTCCAGTCATATTCAGGAGCATTTTGTTCGTAACTCAATTTGTAGTCAAACTATTCTATGACCCGTTTTCCTTTCATATCTCCTTTTCTCGCGTCTCTTGGCCTTTCAGTTGTTAGAATTCACCTTCAATGGTGCAGACAACAACAGTGGTGCAGTGGGTCAGGCTGCCACCTGTGATGCTAGCAACCTATATGACCACCAGTTCAAGTTCTGGTTGCTCCACTTCCAACCCAGCTTCCTGCTAATGTGCCTGAGAAAGCAGAAGAAGATGGCCCAAGTGTGTGGGGACCTGCACAGACACAGGGAAAATCTAGATAAAGCTCCTGGCATCATCCTAGCCCCGGTGATCATTTGGGGAAGAAACCAGCAGGACAAGGACCTCTCTATATCCCCCTCTCTCTATAGCATTGCCTTTCAAACAAATACAATAAAGCTTTTTTTTTCTTGTTAAGTGCAATACAGTGCCTGGCCTAAGCTCTCAAGCTATAAACTAAGACACAGATCCATGCAAAAAATTTAAAAGGAGATAATTATCCACTTCTTGGCCTTTTAAGGTCAAATGTAAAAATGCGACAGAAAGCATAATCCAGGGGGTCCAAAACCTCCACAGAGCTAGTTAGTCTGAATAGACATTTCAGATGATCTACTGCTTATCCTTTTAAATAACAAAAACACTGAATTTATTTTTGTATACCCAACTAAAATATTATTTCCACTTCATTCACAAGTTACACATAAGTCTATCTTTATTCAATGCTTAACAGTCCTAATAACCATAAATTAAAACAATAACACTACGATATGCCTGGGGCCTAACCAGGTGTGTAGACTGTGCTAATACCCTCAACGACAGGGAGACAGGGGATAGAAATTATACTAAAAATATATTGCCTTTTTGAGTTCTTTCATCACCTGTTACACAGACATAAGCTACCAAAGGAACAGACCATGCATGGATGAGGTGGTTAACTCTGGAGAGCTGCTACAATGTAACAAGTCTGAAGTGCATCTAACAATCACTTGAGTGCACAATGGGTAAACGTTTCATCCCTGAATGGCATTAGTGTGCCTGCCTTATACAGCGTTTGCAACCTACCAAGGTTTAGGAAGCAGATCTCTAAGCAGGAAAGAACACCATTTCAAATGTGTCAAATGTGGCACTCTGCATTCAGCAGACAAACATGGCAAAGGTCATGCTGAACTGAGGATGGATAATACTGAAGATTTAGAAAATGCTGGGAATAAAGTTCCTTCCACTCACGAGATTACACCCATACCACAACTAACATCATCCCCATTTTACAGATACAGAAACCAAGGCTCGAAACCGTTAACCTACAGCAGGTCAAGCTGATCAACAAAGGTAGTGGTGGTCTGTGAATCCAAGCAGCCTGAGTCGAGGTCAAGCAGTCTTAAGTACACCCTTGACCACCTCTAAACAAAGGGATAGGAAACAAATGAGGGCTGGGAGAACAGTCAAGTTTATAAGAACTGGCTTGTTAATACAAGTTTTCCTTGCTACCTGATTGTCAGGTTCAGTGTCAATGGGATGACTGAGGTTTATTACATGTAAGTATCAGTATTACAGTGGCAGGCCAAAGCTCGGAAAAGTACAAGTCAATGAGATATTTTGTAATACAGAAGGCGAGACCCAAAGAAGAGAAGTTGGAGCAATCTGTTAAATATCAGGGTCAGCAGAGAGAACTACAAAAAGCTAACACCTAAGCCCAAGCAGTCTAAGAAACAAAAGAGGAAGGGCGGGGGTTGGGGGGAGGGAAACAAAGATGGGGGAAAGGGCAAGGGACATTTTGTAGCTTAAGGACAAGCATAGTCTTTGCAGATCAAGGGAGAGGGTGGACCATAAACAGATGAACACACACCTGTGTGCTCTGGAACCGTTGACTCACTGCAGCTGTAGGCGCTTACTCCCGACAGCTTCAGCTTCAGACAAGTGGACAAAGGTGGCGTGCAGCTGGCAGTAGTCAGCAGCGTAGGATGAGGCAGCTGATACAACGCCAAATCTAAGGCTTAAGATAGCTCTATGTAAAACACCACAGGAGCACCTGGGGACCTAAGAACCCACTTTCTATCACTTCTAAACCTAACCAGAGAGGACATGTTGACCTAAGGATCACCTAGATGCATGGTGTCATTTATTCAGAAATCTTCTGATGGTACACCTAATGCAACTAGTGACCGCAGCTGCTCCCTGCCTGAGCAGTCCCAGGAACCAGCAGGCAACGAAGCTTTCAAAGCTTTTCGCCATCTCGTCTTCATACAACAGACACGGTGCTTCAGAAGGAGTCAGCTCTCCTAATGCTGGATCAGAGACACCACCCACACTGTATGGCAGGGACTGGACACACCAGCAGTAAAAACAATCTGCTCAACAGATTTCCTGGTCTTGCTTAACTTCGCGGCAGTCAGAACTATGGCAATATTTCAAAAGTCTCTGAGTGGGAGCACTAAGAAAAGTGTGACCTGCACTTTGAAGGCTGGAGATAAGAGGAGACTTCTCACTTCAGCCGGACAGTCGAGGGGGTTAAAGTCTCTCTGGCAAACCTCCAAAAGCTACATCATCTGCTCATTAGAGGCAGAGGCACCTTCAAACTTGGACAGCCTTTCCCTCCACCATTTGGAGATCAGAACCACATGGTATCAAATCGATCAAGAGGCAAAGCCCAACCGTGCACTCAAGGAGCACCTGTGCATTATCAGGCAAGCCACCTGCGGTCAATCCGATGGACACATGGGAGGGTCCCCCTCCAGTCTTATCTACCCAAGATCCCAGCAGATCTTCTCCTGTTGTCCTAATGTCCCTGATAAGCCTCCTTTCTCACGTCTTTCTCTGACCTAGGCATGCCCACCTGAATACTCCCATTGCGCTTCAACTACCCCAATCCTCCTTAGTTCTGCTCCTCCTAGGTCTGAGCTCCAGCTCATTCCAAAGCGTCCTCTGAACTACTAACATTTACGAAAGTACCACCGTCAGTTCACCTGGGAACTTAAGATGCTCCAGTCAATATTTTTATTTATAAACCTCTAGTACTCACTGTAAGCCTGTACTGCAGGGGCTTGGACAAAAAGGACAAGATGGTCCTGGGTGGCTTGTCTGCTGCTTCCTAAAGAAAGCTCCTGAGAAGGGTTCTTTGTCTCACACTCACCACTTTCTAAAATCTCCCTGTAAGGGCCTGCACTGGTCCTCGGAGCTTCAAAGACTTAACTGGGCCTTCTTGGATCCTGGATCATGCAAAGTGAAGTAACAAATTCATGGGGAACAAAAGCTTAACGAAGCCATTTCTAAACAAACTTCCACTTCTCAAAAACCTCAAAAGAACAAGGAAGGAAAAGAAAACAGGCTATGAAAGTGCTGCAGAAAACATATTTTACTCACTGACCAAGCATGTGCAACCCCCTTCCAAACCACACAGAAGCGGTTTCCATCTACTCAGCCTGACAGCTTCCGATTCAAGCGTACAACAAACCATAGAAAAGTGCAACGCATCCCTCAATTTCCCAAGTGCTTGCAAACTTTCATTTGTTGGTGAGCAGACACCTCCTCCCACTCCCCTCCCCCCGACGAATCTCGCAAAGAAGTTCATTCCAAGGAACCACCAAGTGAGCTTTAAGTACCACGGAGGGTCTCAAAGACCCTGAACCTGACCGACCCAGAGAGGATTCTGATACGAACAAAAGCCAGGTCCCGCAGAGCCCGGTGGAAGGCTCCAAGTTCCCACGGAAAGGGGAGCCCCTCCAGGAGAGCGGCCAGGCGTGGGAGCTTCTGCGGGTAGCGAGGGAGGTTTCGCATACACGCATGCACGCAGTATTGGCTCTCCCGCGGCTTTTGTGAGCTCCGACAGCCGGCATCCCACAGCCGGCCAGAGGGCAGCCGCCCCGTGCCATGCGGCGGCGGAGCTGCTGCCACCTGGGCACTCCCACCATTCTTCGCAGCTGGGTCAGGACAGGAGCCAAGGAGAGCGAGCCCGGCGCCACGCCGACCCGCACCCGCGCTCCCTCGGGCTCGGCGCCCCGCGGGGCCCGCCTGCCCCGGCCGCCCCGGAGCGCGCCGCCAGCCCACCGCCGGGGGACCTCGGAGGGCAGAGAGACAGAGCAGAGCCGAGGGGGCTCCAGGCGCCGGCCCGGCCCCGGCGCGTCCCTTACCTGAGCAGACTGGAGAGCGGGTGGCTGGACGAGCCGAGGCCGCTGCTCCCGCCGCCGCTGCCCCCCGAGGAGCCGCCGCCGCCGCCGCCCCCGAAGCCCGAGGAGAGCCGCTTCCCGGACAGCAGCTTCTCCACGGCCGGGAGGTGCCCGGTGCGGGCCGCCTCCAGCAGCTCCTGCTCCTTCCCCATCCCCGGGGTCGCCACCCCCTGCACCCCGCACCCCGGGGCCGCCGCCGAGCCGGCTCCGCTCCCAAACTTTCCGTCTCCGGGCAACGCGCCCCCCCTCCCCCCGACAGGACCGGCCGGGGACACCACCCCCTCCCCCCGCCTCTTCCCCCCCTCTCCACGGGCGCGTCACTTCCGGGATCCGGCGTCACGCGTCACCGCGCCCATGCCCCGCCCCCTGCGCACCTAGCTGGGCGGGGTTCGCGTCCCGGCGCAGGTGGACCTGGGTGTGGCCGCGGCCGGCGGGGCTGCGGGTCAGCAGGGCGGAGGGGCCGAGGTGACCGCAGCCTGTGCGCGCCTCCCCACGTAGCGTTTCTTTTCCAAGTTTTTTCTTTCTTTTTTTTTGGCGGGGAGGGGTGGGTAGCTCACGGGACAGGAAATACGGTAATTCGTCCAGGCGGTGTGGAAACAAAGGGAGGAATGTGATCACACGCATCTACATTTGCAAGAGTGTTCTTGAAGCATGCATAAATGAATAGGTAACAGGTGCGGAACGTCTAGTAAGACACAAGTGAATAAAACACCCTCTCCTGCCTCCACCCACCGCGGGCTTCTGTGGCAAGAGAGGAAATCATGTCAACCCATGAAAGGTCTCATTGAAGGGAAAAAGTTCAAAGGAGACACACGCACACACACGCCCAATCTGTCCGATTTGCTCGTGCTGAGATAAACTCAGCCGATACAGAAGCTCGGTTTGAGCGCTCAGCCCAAGCGGAGTCGTGGGGAGCTGGAACCATCGGATGAGGAAGGCGGCTTCTGTTCTGATCCCTGCCACTGGCACTGCTCCCGACTAAGGACTAGGCGCACGAAACCTGCGGACTGCGTGAATGAATGGGATAAATCCGACTTTTAGGGGCCCGGGAAGTGGTGGCGGTCAGGGAGGTAGCCGCCTTCTGAGGTCCACCGGGACGCTGGATGACACGGTTTAAGGAAAAGGTTCACATCGCACTGTTTAGCTAGGCGTCAAGGATAGGGGAGGGAGAGAAGTAGCCCTTCCGTGAATCCAAGTGCACTCCTTCACCAACGCGGGTTCCCCAGGGCGGAGAAGCCCCGCAGCGGCTTCCCTCTCCTCACCACCAGGAAGCCCCCCAGGCCGCTCCACGCGCGACTCGAAATGGCCCCAGCGAGGGCCGGTAGCGGTGACGTCAGCGCGGCGCGCCGGGTGCGAGCCGGCTCCCTGGAGACGCCGCGGCGATCGCGAACTCCGCGTCTGACAGAACCTAGATCGCCGGGGCCTTCCAGTTCCAGCTGTGATGGACAATGCCCGCGAGTCTCCTACGGACAAGGGCGGGGAGGCGGCAGAGTCAGAGGAGACGGCCGCCGCGCTGGGGGGCGCGGGGACGACGGACGCGGACGGCATCCCGGAGGAGACGGACGGTGATGGAGACACGGACTTGAAAGAGGCTGCGGCCGAGGAGGGCGAGGTAGGAGCGGGGCTCGCCGCGGCCTGCGCCCCCTCGGCAGCCCGAGGGCGTGTGGGACGAACGCAGAGCCGGCCGTGCTCCCTGAGGCTCGCGTGTCGCCCGGCCCGGCGTCTGAGGGAACGTTCGATGGCTTCGCCCGTGTCAGCACAGGCCAAGTCAGCGGCAGAGAGCTTTGGGAGGGATGCTGAAGGCCTGTGCCGAGGCTTCTGGGACGTCCTGGACGGTGACCTAAGGGACACCACGTCCATCCGTGGAGCTGCGCTGGAGAACCCCGCAGTGTCGCCCAGCTACGCACCCCTGGGGACCCCAGTCTCAGCTCCGACCTCTTAGAAGGAACTTCGGAGCCCCTGGACTGGGCGTTAGATGGATCGCTTTTGCCCCCAACCGTAGACAGCGTTTAGAAAGAAACAATGGACTGAGCTATTCTTTAAAAGACATTCAAACCCGGTTTAGAAGACAAATCGAGTTTGAGTGATATGCCTAGTCCACTGCAACATGGACATTTGCAGCCAGCGGAGGGTAGAATTATTACTCTTCTGAAACACATTTAAAATTAATCAAGGGCCAATGTTGGGGCACAGCGTATGAAGCTTCTTGTAACCCCAGAATCCCATATAGGTTGTCAGTTCCATCTTTACTGCTCCACTTCCAAGCTAACTCCTTGTCAAAATGCCCAGGAAAGCAGCGGGAAATAGCCCAAATAGGACATCTGCACCCATGTGGGAGACGAGGATGGAATTCAACACTCCTGGCTTAGATATAGTCCAACCCCAGTGGTTGTGGCCATGGAGGGAGTGAACTAGCAGATCTAATGATATCTATAACTTTGCCTTTCAGATAAATAAATAAATCTTTAAAAACGGAACATGTGCCAGACTACTAGGAAAAAGTTCTTAACAGTAAAAACTATTGCAGACCACATCTTGTAACTACATTGCAATAAACATAAAACTAACAACAAAGTCCACCACAAGAATAATAATTTTAAAAAACTAACAACCTGGACATTTAATAGTCCTTAGATTAACTAACAGAATATTGTATTGAATCCTTTCAGATTTGACCAAAGCCTGTTTTAGAGAAAAATTCATAACTTACCTCCCTCTTGGGTTACCACTCCCACTGGACAGCACAAAAACCAGGACAGGGGCAGGGGTGGCTAGACAGAAAGACACCTGCCAATAAGTGTGTGGGCTGAATAGTAGGCTGGTTGGGTTGAACTAGGCTTCAATGCCCATTGACATGTACGAGAGCTAAATGGGAAGTGAGACAGACTAGACAAGCCTGCGATACATACTGGCAAGCATGGGAACCAGGGTAGTGGGCAGGCCTGGTGGGGGTTATGGAGAGTTGCCCCAACTAGGCTGCAGCTCCAACTGGTTTGCGTGAGGACCAAGTATGAAGTGGGTAGGATCGACCTGGACTACAACACCCATTGGTTCATGAGAAAGACAGGACTGGAAACAGAACTGACCCAGCAATAGCAATGACCAGCATGTGCAAAAGCTGATTGGTGCGAAGGATGGTGCCAGACCCTGTACTAGCAAACTCACGCAAGAATCAGGTCTGGGATCATCTTAGATGAAGTTTGTTTGGAGATCCCTGCAACTGAACTGCTGACCTCAGAACCCCAACCATGAGGAGACTAGGTCAGCCAGTGGATTCTGAATCTGGAATGGCGAGATTGGCAGCAATCCAGAACTGTTGAACTATCAAAACTTCTTGAGCAGGACCCTCAGAGCGCGCCTCACATTGGGGATCTGGGATGGGTGGGAAGCTGGGTGGGGCTTTTCCCTTTGTTTCTCCCCTGACCCCAGATACAGGGAAAAAACAATAATAGTGTGGAAACAATGGTATTACCACTTTCACCCTGTAGCCCTTGACCCTTTGTACCCTTGCAGGGCCCAGTCTCCCAAGGGTTAACTGCACAGCTTAGCTTGTTTCTCAGAGGATAACAGGATGGGCAATTTTGGCCTGATACATCTAGCCACTGGCTTAACTGCAAGTTCCTGCTTCTTATTTGTCAAGTTATCTGCCAAGGGATTGGATAGACACTGGGAGGAGCTCGAGGGATTTAGGGTGGCCACTTGAGGACTGGATAAACACTGGGAGGAGCTAGGCAGAGTATAAAAGACAGCCTGGAGTTTCAATAATCATCATTCGCATTCGGCATTCTCCTGACAAGAATGGTGCACTGCGTGTTGTCTTTTTTGTAACCCTAGTCCCTCTGCTCGGCTCGGGGTACTTGGCGACGCGGGCGTTCCCAACATACCCTAATCAACTAAGTAAGATTATTAAAAATAATAAGAAAAAAATCGTAGCTTTGCATATTTTTAATTCTTTTTTTTTTAAAGGTATTTATTAGAGAAAAAAGTTCTCCCATCTCCTGATTCATACCCCCAAATGCTTGAAACATTGGAGCCATTCCTTGCTGGCTGTCAGGCTACATGCTAGCAGGAATCAGGACCAGAGCCAGGCATCAACACCCAGGCACTTGCATGCCAACCTCTTGACATTTTTCTGCTACAAGTAAGCATCCAACTAAAAAAAAAATAAATAAATAGGGGAAAAATTACCCAAAAATGTATGGGAACAAGGAGTTAATGAAGATAAAAGTAGATGCTAATTAATTAGTACCTAAAAATTAGAAATTGTAAAACGAAGAGTTGTTTCTCTGAAATGCTTGTGTACAGCAGTATAGGCAGGAATAAGAAAGGAAAAGTTAGTTTTTCAGTTTAGGCCAGATCAGTGTGAAGATTATGAAAAGCTGATGACCATTTAGAAAAATGTAAATCACTAAAATTGAAGCACAAAGAGGTTAGGAAACTTGTACAATAAATAACTAGAAAGAAAATGAGAAGGTTATCAGATATGCTGTCCCCACTCCCAACCACCACCCTACATTCCCTGACCATATTCTTCTCTGAACTTAAATCTGAGTTCCTTTTTTTTTTTTTAAGATTTATTTATTTTTATTGCAAAGTCATATACAGAGAGGAGGAGAGACAGAAAGGAAGACCCACCATCCGAGGATTCACTCCCCAAGTGACTGCAACAGCTGGAGCTGAGCCAAATCAAAGCCAGGAACCTAGAGCCTCCTCCAGGTCTCCCACTTGGGTGCAAGGTCCCAAGGCACTGGCCGTCCCCTACTGCTTTCCAGGCCACAAGCAGGGAGCTGCATGGGAAGCTGAGCTGCCGGGATTAGAACCGACGCCTATATGGGATCCTGGCGCGTTCAAGGCAAGGATTTTAGCCGCTAACCACTGCACCGGGCCCAATCTTAGTCTTCTTTAAGGAAAACAGAACTAAAATCTCATTAATGAACTTTTTTACATACTCAATATTTTATATTAAACAGATGTGTTAAACATTGAACATGAACAAAAGTATTAAATGTTTTGGGGGGCTATATAAATAGTAAGAGACAAACCTGACTTTAAAGTTTTCAGTCTTGTCATTGGAAATAAATACATTCATATTCAGTGAGATTGAAGTAGAGAGGAAGAAAAGGATACTACATGTAGGGAAGCTTATTTAAAACTGCCAAAGTGAAGGTTTTGTGAGAAGGGAGGCTGGCAGGCAGGAGAACATTCACCTATTGGCTCATTGTCCAAATGCCAGCAACTCAGACTCAGTCCAACATGCCCACCTGGAGAGCAGGGCTTCAGCCATCTGAGTTACCACCTGCTGCCTCCCAGGGTCTGCATTTGCAGGAAGCTGGAACTAAAAGCTGGAGCTATGATTCAAACCCCAGTACTCACTAACTGGCACCCATATGGGATGCCAGCATCGCACAGAGCAGTTTAAACCTCTACTTCATAATACCAGCCCCGAAACCCTGGGCACTCCAGCAGGTGACATGGTCATTCCAACCAGCATCTCAGCTGCAAGGCCAGAGGTGCAACCCAGGGCCTCCTTTCTAAGATGCAGTCTAAATGAGATCGGCAGCAGGAAAAACATCTGCAGATCTTGAGCAGAACTGGTTGGATAGAGAGGATTCTGCTGATATCCCTGGTAAAGAACAAGGCAGGAGAGTGGGCCCAGGAAGCAGTTTTCATGGTCTATGCCATTTCATTATCCTGTAGACACTGAAGCTGTAACCATAGCTGAACTGGAAAGCTAGATTATTTAACTGGCTTTCTTTTCAGGAGAGCCATTCTGAAGCCAGGAGCTTCTTCTGGGTCTCCTACGCGGTGCAGGGTCCCAAAGCTTTGGGCCTCCCTCAACTGCTTTCCCAGGCTGCAAGCAGGGAGCCGGATGGGAAGCAGGCCTGCCAGGATTAAAACCAGTGCCTGTATGGGATCCCAGTGCGTGCCAAGCGAGGACTTTGCCAGTAGGCTATTGCACCAGGCCCCAGTCCAGGAATTTAAAAAAAAAACAAAAACTATTCAATAAATGGACTTGCTGTGTTATGGATAGGTACAAAAATATATCACAGTCTTTCTCATCTTCCCAGCTCAAGAGTCAGGATGCCTCAGATTTAACGGCAGCCGAAAGAGAAGACTCATTGCTTCCTCCTGCAGCTAAAAAGCAGAAAATAGACACCAAAGAAAAGAAGGAGAAGAAGCAGAAAGTGGATGAAGATGAGATTCAGAAGATGCAGTAAGTCTCTTGTTGGGCCTTCCATTTCCAAGGCTCTGACCTAACCACACGAATCCAAAGAACAGTTCTTGGCTCCTAAATTTCTAGCATAAGAGGAAATAAAACAATTAATACATTATTGTGGTATAGAAAATTATCACTGTACCATCAAAAGATTTATGGTGATAATACTTCTGTTAATATGATCCAAGATATTTTCAGTATTTTGTGTGGGTTTTGATTGTTTGGAGGGGAAATGTCAAGTACTTGGGCCAGCCCAGCATTGTGACACGATGAGCTAAGCTAATGCAACACTGGTATCCCATGTCCAAATGTCAATTTGGATCCTGGCTGCTCTACTTCTAGTTCAGTTCCTTCCAAAAGGAGACAGCAGATATGCCCAACTCCTTATCCTGATGCCACTCACCACTCATGGGGAGACCAGGATGGAGTTCCTGGTAGCTGGCTTCCCCTTGGCCCAGGCCTGGGTGCTATGGTCACTTGGGAGGAATGGAGGCTGTTTCTGCTTCTCTGCCTTAAGTTGGTGTTTTAAGAAAATTGTCAAATCCTGTTCATAACCTTCTTTTCTCATTATGTATGGTATTTTACATACTAATAGTTTTACCTCCAGGATATAATCTCGTTCTAGTTGAAAATAGTTCTATTTTCTGATTATAAAAGTGGTATTAGCTCACCTCAAATAACTGAGAGAATTTTAACAAAATTAATGCCATTACCAAGAGTTTAAGTATACACATTTAAACTTAATAATTTGGGCAAATTTTTTTTAATGGTGTATAAAAGCTAAATAGTTTCCTATCAGTAAATCTATTTTTTTTTTTTCATTTTTTTTTTCATTGAGTAAATCTATTTTTAATGGCTGCTCTCTGTCCCATTTTGTGGCTCAGGTAAAACATAATCAATCCTGTAACTATTCTGATTGAATCTTTTATGTTAACAGAATTCTGAAGTGTCTTTGGGTACATGTCCACATATTTATCCTAGAAGTGTAATTGGTGGTTCAAATACGAGCTTTTTCTTTTTTTTTTTAATTATTTTTTATTTTTATTGGAAAGAATATATTCAGAGAGGGAAAGACAGAGAGAAAGATCTTCCATCCAATAATTCACTCCTCAAGTGGCCACAAAGGCTGGAGCTGAGCTGATCCAAAGTCGGCAGCCAGGACCTTCCTCTGGGTCTCCCACGTAGGTGCAGGTTCCCAAGGTCATGGGCCATCCTCTATTGCTTTCCTAGGCCACAAACTTGGAGCTGAATGGGAAGTGGACTAGCCGGGACTCGAACTGGCACCCATATGGAATCCTGGCACATGCAAAGTGAGGATTTAGCCACTAGGCTACCACATCAGGCCCAAATATAAGCATTTTCAAAGGCTTTTCATGTTTCCGAGTTCCAATCTGAAAAAGTGTTCCACTTCATACTCTGCCAGCATGCATGAGAACTTTTTTAAAGATTTATTTTTATTGAAAGGCAGATTTATAGAGAGAAGGAGAAACAAAAGGATCTCCCATCTGCTGGTTCACTCCCAAGTGAAGCCAGGAGCTTCTTCCAGGTCTCCCATGTGGTTGCAGGGTCTCAAGGCTTTAGGCCATCCTCTACTGCTTTCCCAGACCACAAGCAGAGAGTTGGATGGGAAGTGGAGCAGCCAGGACACCAAGCAGTGCCCAAATAGGATCCTGGCACATGAAGGGAGAGGATTAGCCTGCTGAATCATTATACCAGGCCCATATTATGAAATTCTTTACATTCTAATGCTGTTCTTTTTAATACTTGCTTAACATTAAAATATTATCTTTTAATTTATAGCTCTAGTTTAGTATTAAATAGTGAGAATTCATTTTACAATTTTTTTCTCTATATTGGCTATTGTTGGTTTTTTTAAATTTGCTTATTTTCTAAAATTGGTTTAGTCTTTTTTTTTTTTTTTTCTTTCTTGAAAGAGGGATCTTCCATTTCCTGGCTAACTCCCAAAATGCTTGCACAATTCAGTTGGCCAGGAGCCCAGAAGTGCATCTGAGTTACCCACATGGGTGGCCGAGACCCAATTACTTCAGCTGTTATCTTGATGCACATTAATAGGAAGCTGGAATCAAAAGTAGAGTCAGCTCTGCTTCCAGTGGCAGGGTCTGGGGAAGGGGCAGCAGGTGCCCTGTCCAGCTGGGAAGGTGGCAAAAAGAAGCCCCTGAAACAATCCAAGAAGCAGACCAGGAGATGGATGAGGACGGTAAGACTTGCAAGCACAAACAGAAAGAGGACCAGAAGAAACTCAAGGAGTAAAAGCAAAGGCCGCAGGGAAAGGCCCTTTGGCCACAAATGAAATTAAGAAATCTGTCAAAAAGTAAGCTGCTCCTTCTGCCTGAAGTGATGCTGCCCCCGACCCCATGCCTGTCTGAACATCTGGATTCCTGGCCGGAGCGTCTTTTACCTCCCATAGTTAGAGTGAAGTGTTACCTCAGAGCCTGTTGTACATTTACAAATAAACTTTTGTTAAAAAATAAGAGGGGGGATCACCACCATCCCGTAAACAAGAAGTGGAGCGGGGCCTCCCATACGGGATGTGGGTGTCCTTAATGCCCCGAAGGTGGCATAACTGCTGCACCCAGTAACTGCCGTGCCAGCAGTCTATCTGAAAGAATCATGTATTCATAGAATTGTTTTTGATAACTTTGAAAACTATGTATTTGAATGTATATTGATATTTTAAATTTTTGCCGTCAGTATGAAATGCAGCAAGGTAAAATTAGAGAGCCTAATGGTGAAAACAAACGGTATGATACAACATTGTTTCTGTCCTTGATGAAAGGAGTTGATTTATGTTTTCTCAAGTTCTTCCCGAGTACAAATATCTATCCTTCCTAAGCACCAAGCTTATTGCTTAACTACTTCAGACTTTGCCTTTGTTAACTTGCTACCAAGTACTCAGTTTTATAAGCCAACTTACTTACTGGAATCTTTGTCTAGAATCCTGGTTTCTTCCTTCTCGGAGGAGCAGCTGAACCGTTATGAAATGTATCGCCGGTCAGCTTTCCCGAAGGCAGCCATTAAAAGGGTAAGGACCATCACTATGTGGCATTGCCAGCTTTTATTTATTTTTTTTAAGATACTTATTTTTGGGCCCAGCGGCGTGGCCTAGCGGCTAAAGTCCTCACCTTGAATGCACCAGGATCCCATATGGGCACCGGTTCTAATCCCGGCAGCTCCACTTCCCATCCAGCTCCCTGCTTGTGGCCTGGGAAAGCAGTCAAGGACGGCCCAAAGATTTGGGACCCTGCACCCATCATGTGAGAGACCCAGAAGAGGTTCCAGGTTTCCGGCTTGGGATCGGTGCAGCACCGGCCGTTGCGGCTCACTTGGGGAGTGAATCATCAGACGGAAGATTTTCTTCTCTGTATATCTGACTTTGTAATAAAAATAAATAAATCTTTAAAAAAAGGATACTTATTTTTATTTAAAAGGCAGATTTACAGAGAAAAGGAAAGACAGAAAGATCCTCCATCTGTTGGTTCACTCCCTTCAAATGGCTGCAATGGCCAGTACTGAGCTAATCCAAAGCCAGGAACAAGGAGCCAGGAACTTCCTCAGGGTCTCCCGTGTGGATGCAGGATCCCAAGATCTTTGGCCATCCTCAACTGCTGTCCCAGGCCACAAGCAGAGAGCTGGATGGGAAGTAGAGCAGCTGGGACATGAACTGGCGCTCACATGGGATGCTTGCGCTAGTCCCAGGCCCTGCATTTCATCTTAAATTAGAAATGATTCAGACTCCAGCCATGTCCACTGGCAGTTTAAAGTAAGGTTTTGGGCAAGCTACTGTTTTTATTTAGGAAAACACAAATAGCATGCCCTCAATTATTTAAACAATTCCAGTTTGTAAACTAAGGAGTCTCCACATATGAAGTAAGTCATTACGCAGCTGAAGTCTCGTCTAATAGTCTTAGCCTCTAGGCATTAGGAAGCAGTTTTCCACTGCAAGGCTCAGTTGTTAGTACCATGTGCTGATGTCAATCTTGGGCTGTTTTAATCACAGTCTTTGTTCTTTTTCAAGCTGATTCAGTCCATTACCGGGACCTCAGTGTCTCAGAACGTTGTTATTGCCATGTCTGGTATTTCCAAGGTCTTCGTCGGGGAGGTAGTGGAAGAAGGTAAGTGGTGATGGGTACAAATACTAGGTTATACCTGTGCTGGCCTTTTGTTCAAGAATATCTCTACTAAGGAATATAGTAAAGCACCTGTGAGAATTTGTTTGCACTAGAAGTTTACCACATGGTGAGCCCTGTATGACACCTTTTTCTGCAGTTTCCGTGTTGGGGTTAGGATCCATCTGGGAAGTCTCCCTCCCTGACTCCTATCCTCACCCCAGGATGACAGACATCAATTTTATATTTTTCTCTAGTGGACCAGGTTGTTTTTACTGCCAAAATTAAATATGAAAAGGGAGCAGTCATCAGGACTGAACGATGGATTGTGGGTTGTTGTCACTGATATGTAACCCCTGGGGATTGCCCCTTTGTGTATTGAGTCAGCAGTCTGATTTTACTGAGCTGGGAAAATCTTTTCTTTTTTTTTAATTCTTTTTAATTGGAAAGGCAGATTTACAAAAACAAGAGAAAAATCTTACATCCACTGGTTCATTCCCCAAATAGCCAGAGGCCAGGGCTGAGCTGATCCAAAGCCAGGGGCTATGAGCTTCTTCCGGGTCTCCCACATGGGTGTACAGTCCCAAGGCTTTGGGTCCTCCTCCACTGCCACAGCAGGAGGCCACAAGCAGGGAGCTGGTGGGAAGTGGAGCAGCTGGGACATGAACTGGAACCTATATGTCATGTCAGCACTTATAGGTGGAAGATTAGATAATTGAGCTATTGCACTGGGATCCTCGTAAATTTTTTTTTAAGCAGTGAGTATTAAACTGTTGCCTAGAATAAAGCCCTGTGTAGGATTTGTACTAAAGGTAATATGACACATTGTCTAGTATAACTTTTAGAAGGGAAAATGCCATGGTTTATTTTCTTACAAGCTGGGAAGAGTTAATGAGAGTTATACAACTCAAAATGATTATGTGACTAATAAATTCTTATATGATAATCAAACTTTATCCTCACCCCATTTAGCACTGGATGTGTGTGAGAAGTGGGGAGAAATGCCACCACTACAACCCAAACACATGAGGGAGGCCGTTCGGCGACTAAAGTCAAAAGGACAGATCCCCAACTCGAAGCACAAAAAAATCATCTTCTTCTAGACCAAAGCCTAGAAGAGGCTGGTTTAATGATGGAAGAAATAACTGGCTGCAGCTTCTGTTACTGCAGCTGTCTGCATTGGTGCTGCAGTACTCAGTCCGGCGATTACCTGACATGTCTTTCTCAAAACTCTGTTCACCACACCTAGAAGACATGCACCTAGTTGGCACTTGCTGTGACTCAACTTTGGGACCTTCTAGACCTTTTGAGGTGCTGAATACCTGGAGAACAACAGTGTATGCTGCTTTCAGAGAGAGAAAAACATTCCCATGAGAGCTTGGATAGTTTCACGTTAAAGCCTAAAGTTGCTAAGACTTAGATTGTTCCTCACATCAGTTAATGTAGATGAAACAACCAGAACCTTGACTTGTGATACTCTGCCAGGAAGACACGGCGACAGCAGTTAGTGCAATGATGTGTTCTTGTGAACATCTTAAGATTCTCCCATGAATTGGTGGTGAGTGATCATTACACTTTTCTACCTTGACACCCATGTGTTCATTTTCCTTATGGCTGGCTGGAATAGGGAAGGTGAGCATTCATTCATCTTTGGCACCCAAATAAAACTGCTCTTGGCTTTTTTGTGAAAATTTGAGTCTTTCCCATTTTCTACTACAACCATTAAAAAGTTATTTAAAAGAAATTCCAAACACTGTTCAAAACTGTATAAAATTCCATATATTTCACATTCCTGTAAATAAAATATACCACAACCATCACTGTTTAATAAGTTTAATTTGCCTTTTTTTTTTCCAGTTGGTTCACAGAACCAGTACAGTCTGATTAACTATTGCAACATTAAAATTTTCCAATACTGACCAGGATTCCAGTTCATCAATATATTTTCATTGTTTTCCTCAGACAGAGGGGAATGGAGTGACCATTGATTTACCATTATTGACCTTTTACTGACAGTGATCACCAGAAGTAAGGCTACTGTATATAGTTGGCAATCCCCCAGAGTTCATTCTTCTCTATCAGTTAATGTCATGAAAGGATAAGGGTTTTGAAGCTGTCTTCTTTTGAAGTGTTCCTGAGCATGTCTTAAAGATTCCAATTCTGTTTAACACCCTGAGTGGGGAAACAGCTTGGACTCATGAAGTTGGACAAATGTTACCATTAGAATCTTACATTAAAACTCATGACTTCAAACATCTAATTAGCCAAGGAGAAGACACTTCAGCAGGGAATTCCATGAAGAAATGCTATAAGACTCAAGCTAAATCGAACTAACAACAACAAAAGATACTCTTGCAGTTCTAACAGGAAATTTTTTTAAAAAAACAGTGAGAGGGACCATACCTGTTACAATCAGAGATGCTGGCTAAGGCTGCAGCTTAATGAGAGAAAAATGAAATCCCGAGTCTGGTCACTTAGTGAAGCCTCACTGAAGGGTTACGTAGGAGTGCTTCCCTTTGCGCCAGGGGTGAACGAGGAGACCCACTCAGGCAGAAGGCAGACAACAGCCAGGAAGGCGCCACACCAGACGGAAATGCTTAGTGATGACTGAACGCTTGGGCGGTGAAGACAGCTTGGATACTTCTCAAGCAGTGAGGTGTCATCCCACTAACTTGTGTGGTAAGCTACCCACTGGTTTCCATAACTTAGTAATTTTACTACAGCAGACGTCAAATGTTTTTAGCATGTACTAAATAAAACAAAACAAAAAACCCTCACACAAAGTTTTTTTTTGGGAATGGAGAGTTCTCGTGGTACTGTGGCCACACTTCAAAACTGCCTTCTTCCCGCTACTGCATTTCTCCCAAAAGGAAACAAACATAAATAAGTCCAATAGTGTTTACTCCTCTGTGTATTCCACATATAGGAATTCTTTCTTATAGGACCATGAAAAGCATACAGGTTGAGATTATGGCAATAAGAGGGCAGCTGGAACAGCCACAGAAGACGAGCCAGCCTGTGAATAGAACCTACTTTTGCCTTAAGTCAGAGAAACTAAAACAGGAGTTGAAAACAGAATGTGATAGTAAGAGCCATCCCTACAACTCAGATAAAGGGAAGATTTCAAATCAAGTTCACGTGCACTAAGCACAGTCCCAGTACGTCCATGTAAACAGGAAATCCAAATTACAGACCTGTACCGTGGATGTAAATGCTTCACAGCTGAAATGACTGAACGCAGCAACTGAAGCCTCGGAGAGGTGCTGTCACCCCAGACGTTTTCTTGAGGTATTGTTTGTTATTTCTTGTTCTGAGTCTTGCAGCTCCAAGGCAGATATCCAATGGGATCAAGGGGCTGACACGACTTTCTCCTACTATAGAGGAGATTGCTACCAGGCCACATTTGTTCATTATGAAAGTCTCATCTCCCAGTGAGCAGGAATATGAGATTTTATGTGATTTTTACAAAAATCCCATGAAATACCCTACCACCACATTTCCTAAAGAAGGACTTAAACATACAATGACCGAAGCTGCCAACTGTCAAACAGCCAAGAGTTCCAGACTCCTTCAGAACCCAGAAAAGGCTGGGCTGTGCTTGGTCGCTAAGCCTTGGAACTCACTGGATGTATTTGTATTGCCTCCCCCTAAGTAGACCAAAGCAATGCCTGTTCTACATTCCCCTTGCATGGAGGGATACCAGAGGGAAGGACGGAAAGGAAGGAAACAGCTTTGATTTTAAACTAGTTCAGGGAGCTTCAGGTTGAATAATTCTATTTCCTGGCTACTGGGTCTCCCAGCTTTCTCAGGGACATCAGAACCACCATATTGGGAAGGGCCAGTCATCTACCTGATTGAGCATTCAAAAGCACTCTAAAGGATAGTTTGTAGGGGGATGCATATACCTCTCAGTTGTATATCACAAAGTAGCCCTAGTTTTCTACAATTACTTTTTGGAGGTCATTCTACAAGGATTCCTCTTCAACCTTCTGTATCTACTTGGATAACAAGCTTAACTTTCTGACTTGCTGTGGAAAGTGCTTTGTTTTACCTAAGGCTGTGAGGTAGGGCCCCAGAGCCAGTTCTTGAGGACCAAGTCCTTACTCTGCGCTGGGTATCTGGTGAGCACTCCCGTTGGCTTTCATCTGTGTAGAACAATGGTCAACATTTCAAAGAGGTGTCCTCCCATAGGAGCACATCTCCCCCCTGGTAGTTTCCGTTATCCTCTGGACCCTCACTCCCTTCCCCATCCATTTTATAAAACTTCTAGAAATACACAGTACTTAGACTAAGACAGAACCTGGGCTTTGCAGGGGTACAGTTCTGGATGCTGTCCCCTGCTGACCACAGAGGGCAGGCGGGCTCTGACTCCCAGCAGCGCGCTGGGCCTGCTCCCTCTCTATTGAACAGCTGCGTCACTCAGTGGTCCTCACACTTCTGACGCTGAGCCTCACCTATTGCTTTTTTGAGTTTCCACAGCCCTGTTTGCTATGACCTTCCTGTGATTTTGCATTTTGAAATCTCTTCCAATCTACCTGAACTTAGTGACATTAGATTTCCTTATAAAATCCTACTCTTCAAGTCATTTATACAAAGCTTAAACAGGACTGAACTAAGCCTCAACCCCTGGAAACTTCCTGTTAACATTATTTCCAGAAAGACGTTTCTTTATTCCTAAGTCTCCAAATTGTTTTGTAAACATTGACAGAGTCCCACAATCCCATAATAACAGTGTTAAAACTTGCTTTAGTGAAAACACTTGACAAAAGTTCTTTCAAAGTCTGAACATATTAGCTCTTCATCTCCATGATATTTGCTTCTTTTTTACCCTCAAAGAACTAGAATATACAAGCAAAGCATGATAACCTATGAAAGAAATCACTTTATATTTCCTTCAGGTCATGTATGTTTAAGACTTTACTGACTTCACTTAAATCACTATTTTACCATCTTGGCTAGTCAAGGTATTAGCCGATGAACTTTCTGTCCAATCAGTGCAGCTTGGAGTGTATCACAGAGCAGCATGGGTGAAACGGAGAGACAGGAAAAAGAGGGGAAATAACTTCTCTGGGGATGGGACAAAACCCAGAAAGGTTAAGGGTTTTACGTAAGGGTTTATATAAGTCAAAATCACATGATTTTGAATGAGAAGGAGATAAGAAGCAACATGTTACCATGTGTATACATAAAACACATTTTTAGCTTCCAAAGCACCAAGCGCTAAGGAGAGCACTGTTGCCAAACCCCAGTGCTGAGAACACAGATGTGTCAGGGACCCAGAAAGAACAATAGACAAGCCCTCAGGTGCAGTTGTGGGAGAAGGATGGGTCTCTAGGTAGGTAAGTGGAGGGAGTGTAGATTCAAGTTTCCCTGTTGAGCTCTACCCCAGCCCAGCCCAGCCCAGCCTGGGAGAACGTTTCCTTGATTAAAATTGCAAACACTGTGTTTAACAGAGAGAACTGAGCTACTGCTGTTTGCTTTCCACCTCAGCACCATGATGATGAAAGTGTAACAGGAAGCCCGACCCTCCACCAAGATGACAGGCATTGGTTCCCTGTCCAAAAAAAGGCAAAGTGCTGGTCCCCTTTAGTCGTATGCCCTTCCTGCTCCCCAGACCCCCTCGTGAGACTACTTCCTGTTCCTCTCTACTACAAGGTCTAAAGCTTAAGTCAAGGACTTCTCAGGCCTGCCACAGGAAGCTCTGGGACGTGGACTCTTTGGTGGCTCTGTGGGCAACTGGGGAGGTGGGTACTTTCCACTTGTTCACACAGGCTGCAAAGGTAGCAAATATCTCTGACATGAAATTAGGATGTGAAATGGCCGTACAGTGTGAAGAAGATTCCACCTAGTAACCAGAAGGCCAAAAGGCTTTATACAGGCAAGGCATGGTGTGTGAGCCACCCATGCGTCCTGGGATATGGCCGTCCTTCGCCCTGTCCTTCATCCCAGTTACAACAATAGGTGAGAAGCACACCCCTGAGGAGTGGCTGAACACCCACCCTCACTTGCTCTGACATCCACGGCAGATGGACTTGACACCAGGTGGGCCTTCTGTCCTAGATGGTGCTATTGCTGGTGATTTCTCTCCCTGGCGCAGATGGCTGAGCCACTGCCATCAGAGCTCAAAGAGGGGGTTATATTTCCTAATCTCCTGAAGAAGTCTTTCTTTATCTTGGTTGGCATTGGCCAGTGCTTGTTTGGTTTCTATAAGTTCCTTTTGTAGGGTGGGCAGTTCTTTCACCTGAGAAAAAATGAGTCATTCACAGTTAATGTACATGGTAATACCACCTTGCAACAACAACCAGTCAGGGTAATAAAGAAATAATTCAAGCAGAATAATCTATAAGTTAAGCCAATGATCAGGAGAACTCAACCAGATCTAAGAGGTACTTCTCACTCTGGCATTCTCCTCTTACATGAACACCAACAGGAGGACTCTACGATCAAGCAACCTATTGCTTCTAGCTCCTCACTTACTGGTTAGTACTCCTAGAAACTGCTACCAGGTAACAGGAGCCAAGACTGCCAGCTATACATGGCACAAGCCACCTTTTCAGCCCTCAGGGTTCTCCTGCTTCCAGAATTATAGTCCCTAAGGGCTTATGGGGGAGGTGCTGTTCAGTTAGGGCCTCACCTGCTGTCCAAAAACCTCTCCTGTGGATATCAAAAACACCTGTTCTTTGCGGGGTTGCTGCTTCTCACTTTCAGGTACTTCTGTTGGTGGTCTGTCCTGAGCAGTGGCTGGAAAAAAAGTGAAAGTTTCAAGTGACAAAGTGCCGCCGCCACCACCGGCCACTTGCCAGCTGTTGTCTGTTCACTTAGAGGAGACAAAAGGCAGGGGCCAAGAGGCTGGGAAGCACAACTCACCGCCCAAGTGGAACACACCATCGTCACCCCGCTTTAGCACAACATGCTCCAGGGCCACAGTAATGGGGAGCGGGCCTGGCGACGTTGGGTAGATGGGCGGAATATCATCCTAGGGGAGAGTGGGAAAGCATATGACACCTCTAGACAGCTTACTACAGTTAGGCAATGCAACTGTGCCTTCTACCATTCAGCTCAGAGCAGTTTTGTGCTTTTGTTGTGACACATATTTTTGCAAGGTAAGAGAGACCAACAGTCTCTCCCTTAACTACGGCTGGTAAAACTGAAGCTGGGATAGGCTGAGGGCTTGCCTGCAGTGATGAGGGGTGCCAGGGACAAGAATGCATTTAGAGACAAGGTCTCTCACCTGTACTCAGACTGCCTTGAGAGCCACACACATTTATTTCCACACGAACAAAACACAGAAATGCTAACATGCATGTCCTTACCTGACCCTCTTACCACAAGGGAAAAGGTGAACAGCTGTCGCTGCTACAATTCCCTGCTGTACAAGGTCGAGGGCTAAACCCACAGGATCCTCTTACCTTTAGGGTGACGCTGGAGTTCAGGAACTCAATCTGCATGGGGACCACCACTGGGATCTCCTCATCCTCCAAGAAGGGCCCCAGGCCATTCAGCACTGAAGTGAGCAGCTCAAGGTCACAGCCTTGAAGCAAGAAATGCAGGAAGCCATTCTGTGTGGCCAGAGGGGAATGAACGGCTGCACCAGGCCCCACCTCGAAGCGGAGGCCCACCGCTGGTCCAAGGTGATCAGACTTTGGGCTGGCCTCCTGGACGCTTGGGCCTAGCAAAAGGAATATAAGAAGAAGATTCATGAATTAACAGCTAGTAACTGAGTTAAGCGCTTTTCATGTAATGTTCACAGCAACCTTATGCCTAAAGAATGCTCATCACCACCATCTCATAGGTGAACAAACTAGGTTGCAGAGAGTAAGTTGGCCGAAGTTACAGGATTTAAAGCTGGGCGGGCTGACCACAAAGTCTGTGGCTTATATACTTTGGTATAATGCTTTTTCTGGGGGAACAGAGATTAAGGGTCAATGAAAAGCAGACCTTGCTGTGAGTCTGACTGGGCTCCTGGCCAAGGAAAGATTCTATTAATTTCTATGTCTCTTCCATTTGGTACAAAAGTCTTAGGTTCCTCATCTCTTGCTTGATAGAACTAAGCAAGTAGGATCTATGCTGATCTCTCCAAAATTCCATAAAGAACAACCTCAGGCTTAGCCAAGTACATGGAACAACCCATGTATTTCGGGAAATGCAAAAATTGGTACCATCATTTTGGGAAACAATCTGGCCTTACTTTTCTTAGTAAAGTGAAACCTGTTCCTAGAGAAATGATCTAGAAATTATAACCTCAGGAATATCCCGGAGAAGCTCTGCAATGTTGCGTGTCAGGAGACATGCACAAGGCTATTTCCAGCAACTTCTCTGAAATCAGGAAACACCTAGAAACATCCCAGGGGTCTGGAGAAGTAGGTAAGAGTACTGAGTACAAGAGCCAATGGGAGTTGCTGGAGAGTTACTGAAGCTTGGGTCACAACTCAGTAAATTCAATAAAATGCATCAACTTGCACACTTAAAATGAGTGAAGTTTATACTATGAAAATTATATTTCAATTAAAAAGGCAAAAAGTACCATATTTATATAATAGACTGTGATGTGGTAATAAGATTGAACGAGTAAATTAACACCTTGTGAGAATTTCAAGAATATTGTGTCTCATGAAAGAAACCAATCACAAAAACTATAGGTTATAGTTCTTTTTAGAAAAACTAAAAAACCTGTAAAGCTACTTAATACATTTGGAGAAACACACATGGAAAAAATTATAAAGTAAAGGAAAAGGATATAATAAACACAGAACTGAGGATAGTGACCTAACAGGCCAGGTGAGCAACAGGGAGAGGTCCCGGAGAGCAAATTCAGGGACTTCAAAGGTCAGGAAGGGTACCGTCACATTTATTACAGTCAGTGCAGGAGGCAGGCAGTCACGGCATTATCATCTTATGCTTTGTATGCACTTTGTAAACAATCTTTAATATCTGCTCGGTACTTTTGAAATTGACTTTTAATGAAGCATGTTAACATGAGCCCAGGTTTTTGTTGTTGTTGTTGTTGTTGGTTTTTTTTGCTTATGTATACAGTTGAAATGAATCCTTAACATGATAGGATGGAACTGATTCCATACCAGATACAGTTTCAAATTGGCAGCCACAAATGTGAAGAGGTGCACACTGTCCCCACAGAAGCTCCAGGAGTACTGGGCAGGGAGGAAGGGCAACAGCCGAGGGACAGCCAAGCCTGGGAAAGAGCTCACAGAGGCTCCTTGCAACATAGAAGCACTGCTGGAGCTTCCCCTTCTTCTGATGGCTGCGAGTGACAAAGACCAAGGACGTGCACTAGAACAGCTGTCCCTTTGAGCACAGACAGTGGCAGGTGTCAGTTACCGATGGTTGCCCTAGATGAATCCCCTCAGCCCTCCTGGCACAGCTACTAGCCTCACCTGGGCACTGCCCGTGCAGGAACTGCCAGAGTCCCACGGTGCCCAGCTGCTGGAGGGCCAGTTCCTCTGCTTGCAGGGCAATAGTCAGGTCCTCACCGCATACCTCAAGCCCCAGAGTCACCTCATGCACCTTCAGGACCAGGACTGAGACCTGTCAAAGGAGATTGTCTTAGCTCTGAGTCTCGGGTGTCCAGCCCAGTGCCAGCCCTCTGCATGCAGGGAATAAGGCTCAGCAGCTGACCGGCTGAAGGATGAGGTCTTCCCTACTGGGTGAGGCAGAAGTGTTGGCTTCCGACGAGCCTTGGCCAGAATTCTCTACGACAGGGCTGCCCTGAACACCAGCATCATCAGAAACGTTGGGAAGTGGCCCTGGTGGTACAGAGTCTCGACCGGACTCTGCATGAGAAAGATGATAAGACAGTTTGTGAGTCAGAAATGTCACTTCAAAAATAATTACAATCAACATAAAATATTTATGAGACAAAGAGAAATTTGAAGACTATATATTTGATGACATTAACGAGTTATTATGTCTTAAAAACTGCTTTTAAATTTTACCCTTAGCACATATATATTATTATGTATAGGATGCCATGGTGGCATTTCTGATTACTTTTAAGTTTTAAAACCATGATGATGATTTTTGGTCGCATTTCAACAAACCTATAAATAGAATACAACCCAAGTTTCCACTGAATGTCAAACTTGTACACAAAATATCATACACACACACACACACACACACACACACTACGGAACTTTCTTCAGCCTCAGAAAAAAAATTCTGACATTTGCCTGAGAACATTACACCAACTAGAATAAAATCTGTCATAAATGGAAAAGCTATACTGTATGACTCCATTTAAATGAGGAACCTAAGACAATGAAATCTGCAGACAGAAAGCGAGAGGGTGGCTGCCGGGGCCAGAGGAGGGAAGGAACGGTGAGTGAGTGCTTAGTGGGCAGAGCTGCAGTTCTGTACCATGGGACGAGTCCTGCAGAACGTGCGTGTAGTGGCTGCACAGCAATGGTGTCCCTCACGCCTCTCAACCACACACTTAAAAATGGATAAGATGGTAAGCTTCCTAGGTACCCCATGATTTTTTTCAAGTTTTCAGTCTATTTTCCAGCAACATACAACTTGAAAATACTTATGAACAAATGGGTATGCTTGGAATTCACTTTAAGATATTACGAGAAGCAGGCAGGGTCCATAAAACAATGTGAATTCTCCATGCTGCAGCTGGGTAACAGGTGTGTGAGGAGCCACTACTCGATTCTGTCTACTGCAATATATATCTGAAAATTTCCTTGAAACCCTGGCATGGTAGCCTAGCGGCTAAAGTCCTCTCTTTGCAAGCACCAGGATCCCATATGGGCACCAGTTTTAGCCCTGCTGCTCCACTTCCCATCCAGCTCCCTGCTTGTGGCCTGAGAAAGCAATGAAGGACAGCCCAAAGCCTTGGGACCCTGCACCCACGTGGGAGACCCAGAAGAGGCTCCTGGCTCCTGGCTTTGGATCAGCTCAGCTCCAGCCATTGCAGCCACTTGAGGAGTGAACCAGCAGATGAAGATCTTTATCTCTGTCTCTCCTCCTCTTTGTATATCTGCCTTTCCAATAAGAATAAATCAATCTTGGGGCCCGGTGGCATGGCCTAGTGGCTAAAGTCCTCGCCTTGAAAGCCCCGGGATCCCATATGGGCGCTGGTTCTAATCCCAGCAGCTCCACTTCCCATCCAGCTCCCTGCTTGTGGCCTGGGAAAGCAGTCGAGGACGGCCCAATGCATTGGGACACTGCACCCGCGTGGGAGACCCGGAAGAGGTTCCAGGTTCCCAGCTTCGGATCAGCGCGCATCAGCCCGTTGCGGCTCACATGGGGAGTGAATCATCGGACGGAAGATCTTCCTCTCTGTCTCTCCTCCTTTCTGTATATCTGGCTGTAATAAAATGAATAAATCTTAAAAAAAAAAAGAATAAATCAATCTTTTTTAAAAAGAAGTAAAAAATAACAATATTATACATGCTCCATGGCTACATGCCACCCATTCTCTTAAATTACAACCACAATATGTCACACCTGTAAAAATGTCTATTATCAAAAAAAATGAAGAGTAACAATAAAGGACATAGAGAAAAGTAAACCCTATGCAATGCTGAGAGAATATAAGCTTTTTATTTTAAAAAAAATTATTTACTTTTATTTGAAAGGCAGATTTTACAGAGAGGAGAGAGAGAGAGAGATCCTCCATCTGCTAAACTTCACTCACAAATGACCACAACAGCCAGAGTTGAGCCAATCTGAAGCCAGGAGCCAGGAGCTTCTTCTGGGTCTCCCATGTGAGTGCATGGTCCCATGGCTTTAGACCATCCTCTACTGCTTTCCAGACCATAAGGAGAGAGCTGGAGGGGAAGTGGAGCAGCTGGGACACTCATCAGCACCCATATGGGATGCTGGCATTTGCAGGCAGAGGATTAGCCAATTGAGCCAAAGCAGGAATGTAAATTTAGTAGAATTATTATTGCAAACAGCACAGACATACCTCAAAAAAAACTAAAATTAGAGTCACTGTATGATTCAATAATCCTACTTCTGACTATACATCCAAAGGATTTGAAATCAGTGTGTCTAGAGGCATCTGTACTCCTGTGTTTATTACAGCATTATCCACATAGCCAAGTTATGAAATAAATGCAGGTATCCATCAACCAATGAATGGTGAAAGAAATGTGGTAGGGGGCCCAGCATGGTAGCCTAGTGGCTAAAGTCCTCGTCTTGCATACCCGGGATCCCATATGGGTGCCAGTTCTAATCCCAGCAGCCCCACTTCCTACTCAGCTCCCTGCTCCCCATTCCATGTCCTGCTTGTGACCTGGTAAAGCAGCTGAGAACAGCACAAAGCCTTGGGACCCTGCACCCATTTGCAAGACCCGGAAGAGGCTCCGGGCTCCTGGCTTCAGATCGGCTCAGCTCCAGTCATTGCTTGGGGAGTGAATCAATGGACAGAAGATCTTTCTCTCTGTCTCTCCTCCTCTCTTTATATCTGACTTTCTAATAAAAAGAAAATAAATCTTCAAAAAAAAATGTGGTACGGACACACTTTTGGTATCATGGTTAAGATGCTACTTGGAGGTACTGGTGCCATGGCGTGGCAGGGAAAGCCCACAAAGAGGTACCAGCATCCCATATGGGGACAGGCTGGAGTCCAGCTGCTTCACTTCTGATCCACCTCCCTGTTTACAGCCTGGCAAAGCAGCCCGAGATGGCCCAAATGCTTGGACCCCTGAACCATGCAGGAGACGCCAGTAAAGTTCCTGGCTTCATGCTGGCCTAGCTCTGGTCGTGTTGAACATTTGGGGGTGAAGCAACAGAACCAGTAGACAGAAGATTTCTCTGTCTCTTTTTAACTCTGCCTGATAAATAATTTTTTTTAAAACTCCACTTGCAGTACCTGAATCCCACAACAGAAAGCTTAGGCTTGAGCCCCTGCTTGCCAGTTCCAGCTTCCTGCTCATGAGTACCCTGGCAGGCAGCAGTGATGGCTCAAGCACTGAAGCCCCTGCCCTCTCCCCTCCATGTGGACCACCGGGCTCCCAGTCTTGCTCTGGCCCAGCCTCAGCATTTGAACTAAACCAGAGAACTTCCTCCTTCCCTCTCTCTCTCTCGCTTCCTCACTTTTCTCTCTCTTCATCTCTCTCTCTATTCCCCAACTCGCTATTTCAAATAAAAAACAGAAGTTTGAAATCAATATAATTTTGAGAAAGAAAATATACAATAATAGTCACTTTGAAAAAAAAAAGAAGGAAAGCCTATCATTTGCCCCCAACATGGGTAAGTTTGGAGGACATTATACTAAATATCATAAATCAGGCACAGAAAGACAAAATCTACCTGTCCGTCTTCAACCCCAGCATAAAGCAACTGAGCATACAGAAGCAGAGAGCAGCCTGGTGGTTACCAGGGTTTGGGGAACGGGAGAGATGGGGAGATGTAGGTCAGAGGTCACAATGCTCTAACTAGACATGAAGAATAAATGAGAAGTGTTTGGAAATGATGAATACGCTTGCTTGAATCAAAAATTACAGATTGTATACATACAGCAGCACTTGGTATCCCACGTATATACCATCATAATTTGTCAATATCCAATTAAAACACACACATTCACTCTTCGGATCATATTAAGGGATCCTTTAAGAGTTTATTTCAATAAGCTTAAACCTCAATGTAACTTCACAGTTGAATTGATTTAATTTTTAAAAGTTACTTGTTCCTGTCAACAGACAAAAAGCTCATATTTCCTGTCCAATAAAAAGTGAAAACAAAAATTCAACTATACTACTCAAAACTGAAACCAACCACAAACTAATTATATTGCTGCAGCTAAAATCTGATTTAAATATTTCTGTGATACAGATCACAAATAAGCAACAATCTAGGATATAGAAATAAAGGCAATCACAACAAATCCACTCAAACATCCTGGCTTGTTTTGACTGTGAGAATGCCTGCGGTAGGCAGTCTTGGCTCCTCCTGACCCTGGCCCCTGCAGCCCTGTCGGGTTCTGTTGCCACATACCAGCCTCCAGGAGCATCACAAAGCTGTCACTGCCATCACTGTCCACTGAAATCCGGTCTTCGGGGCCACTGCTATCCAAGGAGACTCCGTCGAATGACTGTTGAGACACTGTCCTCTTCATGGAGAAAAACCGCAGGCGGGCAGCGCCCCCACTCGCTGGGGCTGCCAGTCCCTCCTCAGTCCTGCCCATCGGCTCCCTGCTGGGAAAAAAACAGGGAGCACAGATGGGCCTTTAGATGTGCCTGTGTGCTCCCACCCCCTTCCTCCTTGGCTCACACAGTTTACACTTGTCCTCCAGCTCCCGCGACTAAAGGGATGAAGTCATTTTTCAACTGTTGGCTTTTCTGGAGCCTCTTACTTGGGCATAAATGATTAACATTAAATATCACACTTATTCAGCGTCATTCTACCTACAGTAGAGACCCTGGTGCTGACAAATGGCTGAATGGCACCTGAAACCACTTGTATTCATTCTGTAAGTACAAGAGGGCTTCAAAAAGTTCCTGGGAAACACAGAATCTTTTTAATTACATTTTCCATGAACTTTCTGAAGCCCTTCATATTTATTGAATAGCTTCTGTATGGCGAGGCTCCCTACCAGGCATGAGGGAGCAGTGGGGGTGGGCACACTGAGACAGGTATACTTTCTGTCTCAAACAATCCAACTCCATTAGGAGAGAGGGGAGTTGTAAGTGCATTACTTTACATGGGAGTCAGCCACACAATTCAGAGGCTAATGAGAAGGGGATAGGGAACGGCTGTGTGAAAGCACACCACACTTGAAGGACTGAGGTGGGGGAGGCAGGGGGAGACATTCTACAGGGAACACATACACACCACACACCCACCCACCCACACACCCAGAAACAAAATGCACCCTCAGAGATGAGGAAGGACCTGGCCATGCTGCAGCACAGTTTCTGCTGATAAGAGCAGCAAAAGATACAGTTAGAAAGGCCTAGCACAGCAGGAGGATGCCTTTGCTGTCTTTCTAACTCAACTAATAAACAAACCAACCCAAGCTCATACCTACAGGTGCAACTACCAGGCAATTACCAAGTTTCCTAACTTCTCATTAAGTATTTATTCACTTGGGCCACAGCCGGATTACAGAAAACCTTGCATAAAACATTTCCTACCGGGACCAGCATTGTGGTATGACAGAGCCAAAAGAGGCTGCCTGCCACCCCTTTTGTGCACCAGTTTCTGATCCAGCTGCTTCAGCTGCGATTCAGCTCCCTGCTGATGTGCCTGGGGAAAGTAGTACAAGATAGGTCCAAGTGCTTGGGCCCCTGCATCCACATGGGGAACCTAGAAAAAGCTCCAGGCTTCAGCTTGGCCCGGCTCCAGCCACTTGCTGCCACTTGGGGAGTAAATCAGAAGATGGAAAGTCTCTGTCTCTCCTTACCTCTTTGTAATTCTGAATTTCAAATAAAGAATTAATATTTTAAGTGAGATTATTTAAGAAATGTTTTGAAAACTACAAAATGCCATATGGTTATACTATAACTGATTATGCCCCACCAAGAAGTTTAACCCTGAACTCCAGGGGGAGAAGGAAGCAGAGTAAAGGTTCTGGAGTTGGGAACTGACAAAATCACTCCTGTGTTTTAGGAAATCAGCCTCGGCTTTTTCAGACCAGCTAGAGAGGGAAAGACCTCCAGCAGCAATCAGTAATTCACTAAAACAGTGCACCTGTGGGAAGACATGGGCAACACTGATGTGAGATTCCCTAAGGCAGTGGCCTTGAAATGTGGTCCTGGCAGCAGCAGTAGCATCAACAGTTTTTTAGAAAAGCAGATTCTCACAAATATGTGTGACTACTGAATACGGAACTGCAGGCGGGTGCTGTGCTCGCTCTCCGCGCCTTCTAGGCATTCCCACGCACATTAAAATTTGTGAGCCACTGATAGAGGAATTCAGTTAGCACACAACAAATGAGCTTGAGGCAGACAGCTAAAATGTAGCACTTGGATGAACAGGTGAATGTTATAATCAAAAAGAAGGGATAAAGAATTTAGCTTTGTGTTGCTTTGTTTTGTTCTGACCAAAGATTAATTGGCTAGTTGATTGACTGACTGATTCATTGACCTGCCTCGTAGGGTCTGCAGGCGGGAGCCGGATCCAGCACCAAGACCAGGGATTCTGATGCCAGATGGCACCTTCATCACCGGCTCTCACTCCAGGAATTTAATTTTCTCTTTGTGAGGCTGAAGCACCTTGGGAAATCTACGTGGAGCCATGTCTAGTAGGTAGCTTTAAATAAAGAACATGGTAACAGGACAAGGTTAGAACTGAAAATATAGACTATGACGTGAAGACAGGGATAAAACAATCTAGGGAGAAAGTATTCAAAAGCACAGACTGGTACAAAAGCTGATAAATTCAGCAAAAACTTTAAAGATGTTTGCTGCTATTGACCCAAAATTTCACTTCTAGGTTTTTATTCATATGTAAAATACATGTTTATATATGCATCATATGCAAAAAGATGCTGATCACATAAGCAAGAGCATTTAACAAAGCACTGGTTCTACCTGAGAAAAACTGGAAAAAGACTAAATGATTCACAAACAGTGGAATGGATGAATGAATTATAAACACAACCATCTGTAAGAATGCAATAAATGGAGAGGGAAATATTCACAATAAAACGTTAAGTGAATAAAGCAAGATGTAATACTATAGAAATAATTTTTGTTTCAAAAAACATTCTGTATATTAAATGCATAAATACATACAAGCATTCATACAAACACACAAATATTATACAAGTATATAAAAACTGGAAGACAATTGACCTGTACATAACTAGTGACTTTTTCTGGAAGGTATCACTGTTAGTGATCTTCTCTATTCTTCCACTTCCTACACTGACAGCACAATGGATGCAACACAGTCCTATCATTTTAAAAAAAAAACAGCAGTATGACAAAAGTGATCAGAATATGGATGGTGCAGCCTTATGGAGCATTTCCATTTCTAGGATCAAAGGAAGAAGAAAACAGCCCAGAACAAAGAGAAGACGCCTTCGGAGAAGTGAGAGTGACGGGATTAACCACACGCTCAAGGGAAGTGGGCGGCCGGCAATCTGATCACCACAAAGCTGTCCAGGAGATGGGGGACTGCGACAAGCCAGTAGCGTGGGCAGTCTGGAGAGCCTTACTGCTGTCTTCAACAAGTGGGCAGCCCACACCTCTGTGTCCTCCTTGTCACCTCTCCTCTGCCCAGCTCCCTGCCTCTCTCCTTTTGCGACAGGCAGCAGCACACTGCTGAGCAGGTGCCCAGGCAAGCGGTCAGCCTCTGGATCACCACTGCCCAGCTGCAGGATCATGAGCCAACTGCTGGTGCTCTGAGCCTCTGCTTCCTGCGTAAAACAGGAGCGGTGGGGCGCAACACTGGGAGCCACCTTAGGCGGCTGCTGGAGGGATTCAGGGGGTAGGACAGCGCCTTACACACAGAGAGCAGCCAGCACAAAAGTAACATTCACTCCTTCACCTTTTTCTCTCCTCTTGCCATTTGGTTGGCTGTCACAGCGGTACTGGCACACCCCAGGCGCTGCTGAGGGACCTACTGGAGAAGTTTCATCTAGACAACAGCTCTAAAATCACTGTTTTTCACACCCCAGACTGTAAACCACAACGTGTTTCAGCAAAGATTTCCCTAAGTTTTTATTATCTTTCCTAAAACTACAGGCAACCATGAAAACAAAAATCCATACTCTCCACTCTCTACACTGTCCATTTCAGTGGTTCTCTCCTTACCCACAACTGTCTCTCCAGGGTTTAACATAGAGCTTAGCTCTCACTAAGGATTCAACAGAAATAAAAATAATAAAAACTGTCAAAGCAAGAAATGAAAATTCTCTTTTGCCCTGGCAGTCACTGGTAAGGCTCAGCAGAACAGCTAAGGCCCCAGCTTTTCTGCTTACAAGATACAGAGTCAGGACGACGCATGCGCTTAGCTCCCTGAGGGCCTGTTCCCTCAGACATAGCTCAAGACAGAAATGTCTACAGCTACCTTACGAAGAAGCTGCCATGCAGATCCAACCGAACAAGAAATGGCAAAACAGCCCACTGGTAAGACAGACAACAAGTGCTACTAGTCTCCATAGCCCGTCTTTATCAGTAATAGTAAGTCAGCATGATCTGATTCTAAGCAATCAATGTTGCTTGAAAATTGCCCTTTTAGGGCTGGCGCAATGGTTCAATTGACTAATCCTCCACCTACAAGTGGGATCCCATATGGGCACCAGTTCAAGTCCCCACTGCTTCACTTCCCATCCAGCTCCCTGCTGATGGCCTGGGAAAGCAGTAGAGGATGGCCCAAAGCTTTGGGACTCTGCAATCATGTAAGAGACCCAAAAGAAGCTCCTGGCTCCTAGCTTCAGATTGACTCAGCTCTGACCAATACAGCCATTTGGGGAGTGAACCAGTGGATGAAACATCTCTCTCTCTCTCTCTCTCTCTCCTCCTCTCTGTAAATCTGCCTTTCCAATAAAAAGAATAAATATTTTTAAAAGAAATAAAGAAAGAAAAAAAGCTGCCCATTTACACAAAGTATTCCATGCATTGTCCTGGACTCTATGGTACTTGCCAATCTAAAAATGCACTTGGGGGTCAGAACCAGGAGGCCATGAGACAGCTGCCAGAGGCAGGGACACACTCACTTGGCTGGCGGCAGGGACAGCATCTTGTGCATGGTGGAGGTCATGCGATCTCTTCCCAGACTGAAGGCATCCTTGGTGAGGGACACAGCTTCCTTGGTGAGGTCCACGGTGGCATGCAGAGCCTCCTTGGTGGCATCCTTGGTCATATGAATGGCACTGGACAATTCCCCCTCAATGTTCTTCAAGGGGATAAGTTCACCTTGTCCATTCACAGCTGGATCCCTGACAGCTGGGGGTTTCGGAGTAGCTGTTGAGCTAGAGGCCTGGGTTCTGCTTGGTGTCTTTGCCTGTAGCGACCCAACAGCCTCAGGACCCTTCCCTGCCACCTGCTGTGCCAGGGGGCCTGAGTCCTGCAGTTCCCCGTGGCCATGTGCCCTCTCCTGGGATGCCTCCTGACTGCCAATGTTACCGTCCTCCAGGACCCTCTCAGGGCTTGCTGGGCCCCGGTCTGAGGAGGCATCAGACTTCGGTTCCTGTTCCTCCGAAGGGGACAGCTCTGAGTCTACGAGGCTGGTGGTGTCCGAACCCGCAGAGTCGGTGTCATGCACACTGCCTGGAGCAGGCTGCATGAGCAGAGCCACCTCAGCGCTGGGGAAGAGGACTCCAATGCAAGCGGTCTGGTTCTGCAGCGGAGACCCGGTCATGGCCTCCTTGTCTTTCGCCAGCTGCTCCTGGAGCTCCTGCAGCACCTCCTTGAGGCGGAGCAGCGCCAAGTACTGGTAGTGGTCAAGCCTCACGCGGACATGAGTGGGCGAGTTCACAAGCACGTGGACGTCTGCTGCATCCTCGAGTTCCGCCAGGGGTTTCTTGCTGTCCACACCCCCGCTGCCTTCTTTCCAACTCTCAGGAAGTCCCGACAGGCTCTTCAAATCATGCTCAGTCTTTGACCTCTGTTGGGGCACAGAGTCAGCGGCCAGGGCTTCAGACTGGCCGGGACTGCCGAAGCTGGCCGACGGCTTCAGCCTGCCCTCGGAGGCTAAAAGGAGTTTCTGTGCCTGGGCTTGTTCCCAGCGGAGCGGGAGGCAGGCCCAAATGGACAAAGGAAAGGGGGCCACAAAATTCAAAGCATGGCCTTTGAAGTGCTCCGTTCCCTCGAAGTCCAGGGAAATCTGGGTGAAGTAGATGGACCAGAGATCCTGAGAGGCCTTAGGTCTCTGGGGAGGGAGGGTGCTGGGCTGAGGAGGCCGGGAATCCGTCTGGAAGGCATGATGCAGGAAGAGCATGTGCAGAAGGCTGAAGCCCCCTGGAACCTTGGGAAAGCGATCATAACTGGAATGAAAGAACTCCGCAGCAGCAAAGGCCCGGAAGAGACTCTGGAGGTCCTGACAGCTGCAGTGCGGTGCGTGGCGTGTGTTGGTGGCAGTCACTCCCGAGGCAGAGAGGACAAGGGCCTGGGGACGATGCAGCTCCGCCCGTTCTCTCTTCTCCAGCGGGAAGCTAACCTTGCAACAGAAACGGAACAAGTCACCACGGCCATCCGAGTTATCTCAGCATCCCACTGCTAATACATGCATGAAAGCTGACCTGGACTTCCATGAGAGGAACTGTGGATTACAAGCCCCTGGGGAAATGCCACGGGAGCTCCCGACAGGAAGCCCCACTCTCTGCCTACCTTCAGCCAGAAGGCGTCCAGCCGGATATCCAAGTGCTCATCTTTTTGCCTTGAATCTTCCAGCTTGTAGATGGCTTTGAACTGTTCCAGGCTGTGGTACAAATCCAGACAGAAGAGGTTTCCCCAGAGCAGGCTGACCGGGTCCATGGTAAACGTCAGGCCATTTAATTGAACATAGAGATTGGGACAGGGAACTGCGAAGCACAGAGAAAAAGAGATGCTTAGGGACAAAGCAATAGCTCAACTCAAGTTTACTTAACACCTGACGTTATATTTTTTATCATTGGGAAAGCAACTGTTACACACTTAACATGAAGCAGAACTTGCTACGGAAGTGTGCTAATTACTTCAAACACCTACAGCTCCTACTAGTGAAAGAGGACATATGCAGCAGCTCCAGGTGTGTTAGAGGCAACCAAAATGTTGGAAAGCCTGAATAAGCCAGAAGCAGCTTGAACTTAAAGTAAAAAGAAGTTTTTACAAATAACTTATCCCCCACACCCAGGCTCAGGCTGTAAGGGTCAGTGAGTCTTTGCAGGCCCTGATAAGAGTAAGAGCAAGTAGCTCCTTGTCCCGCATACCCAGGCTCAGGCTGTAAGGGTCAGTGGCCCTGATAAGAGTAAGAGTGAATAGCCCCATGTCCTGTGTTTCACAGATGTTACCTATAGGTTTGCATCTGTAACCCCTTAGCTTAGAGTGGTTTTTTTCTTGTCATAATGAATAGGGACTTGAGGCATTTCACAGGCATTTAGTCTTGCCTGTATTTGATTGGAGTATTTTGTATTGTCTTTAAAATGATTGGAGTATTTTTCGTGGGCGCGGGCTTTGCTGTAATGGCCAAACTGGCCCATGAGAATCTGGCTTGTCCCTGGCTTGGGGTCTTGCTTCACCCACTGGTCC
The DNA here is from genome assembly GCF_030435755.1 of Ochotona princeps. Taxonomy (NCBI): domain Eukaryota; kingdom Metazoa; phylum Chordata; class Mammalia; order Lagomorpha; family Ochotonidae; genus Ochotona; species Ochotona princeps. The sequence continues at coordinate 112,447,173 of NC_080832.1, forward strand.
TGCGTGGCCATGTGAGGAGCTCGACCCTGGCTAGCCAGCTCAATAAACTCTGCTTGCTGATTGCATCCTCGTCGGGTTCTTTGCTATCCAACAGTGGGATGATTTTGGACCCTAACAGGTGGACAAACCATTGGGAGCCTGGGGGAGGCAGAGGTGGCGAGCAGCAGGTGCTCACCTGGAAGCTCCTGATTATCTGGGAAGTAATACTCGGTGAACTCGATGTGGATGGCAGAGACCTGGGTGGGCAGGTTGTGGAGTTGCCGACTGCAGGAGAGGAGTGTAGAAGGCTTCTTACTTGGCTGGCCAGCTGTGGAAACCTAAGCAATTGCAACTGAGGTTAGCATCCAGAGATGTCCGTCTCCTCTGAGGAATGCCAACCTCTCGCATCCTCCAGAGGCTATACAGGGCGCAGAGAGCACAATGATTTTCACACGCGTGGGGGAACTTCAACAAGTTTTTAAGACAATGGAAGTTAGAAATAAAGTTTACGGGCCTAGCACAGTAGCCTAACAGCTAAAGTCCTCTCCTTGCATGCTCTGGGATCCCATATGGGCACCGGTTCCAATCCTGGTAGCTCCATTTCCCATCCAGCTCCCTGCCTGTGGCCTGGGAAAGCAGTTGAGGACAGCACAAAGCCTTGGGACCCTGCACCCATGTGCAAGACCCGGAAGAGGCTCCAGGCTCCTGGCTTCATGTCAGCTCAGCTCCGGCCGTTGCTTGGGGAGTGAATCAATGGACAGAAGATCTTTCTCTCCTTCTCTTCTCCTCTCTGTATATCTGACTTTCCAAAAAAAAAAATAATAATAATAAATCTTGTTTAAAAAAGAGAGAAAATTTACTCTGCTACCAAAAATGTCAAAATCCAGGCATACAAAGGGTCCTATGAAGTTCCTACCTGCAGGTGATGAAAACTCTTTGCATAGATTTCATAAACTGTTTACAACCACAATAAGCTTCTCTTTTAATTCAACTGCTCTATGAGCTTTTTGAAGTATCCCCACACTCCCAGCATTCCCACCACTGCCTCCCACCATTAGCCAAGTCAGCATGCTCGGCAGGAAGCAGCAGCAGGAGATGCCCTGAGATGACCAAGCCCCCACGTGAGCAGCCATGCTCAGAAACAGAACAATCAACCCACATGCCTATAAGGGCGGTGGGCTGCCCCTGAATTTTACCGCTCAGCTCATTCCACACCTGGGGCCTTCCAGCTGAACGTCCCATCCCTTTCCAACTAGGCTGCCCCATGTCCTCACCTGGTGGATGTCCAGGTCATCGACCCGGACGACTACGCAGCTGGAGCGCAGGCGATTCCATGCTGGGGGTCCAAAGGAAGCTTGCCGGCCCTGGCAGGGGCTTCTCTCAGGCGGGTTCTTCCGAGGACTGGACAGAGAATCTAAGTCAAGACACAAAAGGTGGGCATGAGGATCAGGTATGTTCAACTCTCAGATCATTAATGTTAAGTGTAAAATAGACAGCTATCACTGTCTTGCTCATGAAGGAAGCTCAAAAGTTACATTCTCCTTAAGAGCAAGGCATCAGCCGAGTGAACAGAGATGATGACAACTTCTCTTCAACAATGTGGCCAGCCCTGGGAGCAAACAGGATTCTAGGAAAACAAAAAAAAAATTGGGGGGCAGCACAGTGGCATATTAGCCTAAGCCTCTGCCTGCAGTGACAGCATCCCACATGAATACAAACTGGTTTGAAAGCCAGCTGCTCCACTTCCAATTCAACCTCCTGCTCATGTGTCTGGGAAGGCAGCAGAGGATGGTCCAAATCCTAGGGCTCCTTCACCTATGTGGGAAATTTAGAGGAGGGCTCCAGGCTCCTGGCTTCGGACAGACCAAATTTCGACCACTACGAACATTTGGGGAGTAAATCAGTGGATAGAAGATTTCTCTGCCTCTGCTTCTCTAGTCAACTCGCCCATTGCTTGACCGCAGTGGTTATTCAGTTAAACGGCAAGAGGCCTACAGCAGGAGTCCCTCCTGACTCACCTGCTTTCCTCCGGAAGGGTGAGTCTACTCCCAGGTGCCAGGGTGGTTTCACACCAGTTTCCTCATGCCACTTCTCCATTTTATTCTGAAATTCCATCACCAATTTCTGGGCCCACTGGCCTCGTGTCTCCATGGCCTCACAGTGCCTGACCCAGTGTCTGCAGCTATCGCCTATGCAACAGAGAAGCACAATGGTATTCAGCTTAGGTCATGACCCGTCATGCCAATGCTAACTTTGTCAGTTTTATGCATGTTCAGAAACTGATCCCTCACCCCTGAATCCAGAATCTTCTGGGTTAAGGAAAACTTACACGATGAGAACTCCCAAGCTCTTCAGCATCCCGTGGTGATACTCCCCTATGGTTCCTGAAAGCCGGCTGCCGACTGTTGTCCTCTTTGAGTATGGACTACTGCAGAGGCAGTAAAGCCAGTGGCATAAGGGGCTGAGGCTAATAGCAAGAGCACCATCTTGGGCACTGCCTCCCCTCCCACCTGCTCTCATCACCATGGAGACTCCCCAAGAGCAGGCACTACAAGTTCCTATGTGTCCTCCCGACAGGGGAGATCTCCGGTGCCTCTCTGAGCATGTGCAGCTGTCTTTGGCACCTTCCACTTGGTGGAGATGAACCAGGGAATCTGCCCTCAGTATTTTGGGCCACACTAGAACTGACCCCATTGAGAATTCTCCTAACCTGCCCGGTGGAAGGGGTAATAGTCGAATGCCATCTTGCGGAAGGTAAGCTGCATGGCACCACCCATGAGTCTGTTGGCAGAGACACCTATAAGAGAAAAATACAGGTGAATGGCAGCAGAAGAAATACAGGAGCCTAACTACCAATTCAAGCAGTTCAAAATGCTCTGAGAGGAGCTTTCTCTGGTCCTTGCCTGCTTCCAACTTTGGGTCCCCACCACCCTCTCGTAGTAACCATCAGGAGCACTCCAGAAACCCCTCAAAACAAACAAACAAACAAACAAAACTAGAATAGACAGACAGAGAACAATAAGGAAAGCTTAGAACCAGACAGGAAACGGTCAGCGGGGATGCACTTGTACCTCACTGGGTGGGACACAAAGATTAGTTACTCCTCACTGGGGTATGGAAGATTTCTCTGCACACCCTTCCTAAACATGCTCACCTAAACTGTTGACATATATCCTGTTAGAATTATAGAGTTAGACCACCCGAAAAACAGCCAGGTTCAGCGAAATCATGCTTCAATGCTATAAACTGCTAAAGACTAAAATTAAAATAGGCATGAGACAGCTGAATAGCAATCTAAGCCATTTTAAGGTGTATAGAATACGGTTGAATGTAAACCAAAATTGAAATGTCTATGAAGAAGTCACAGGTTGTGGTTGAGAACCTGCATTTTCCTATTAACATATTGGTTAATCAATACCATGTCAATTAATGCCATAATGTTGTAAATGGTTGGAAATATTATGTTGGGACTTTTAATTGATTGGAATGATACTCGGCCAGCTCTACCTTCAGACCAGAGATGGTCTCACCAAGAAACCATTGACCTTACCAGGACAATAAGATGCTGGACTTTATGCTTGGTAAATACCTCCAATGAAAGAACGTCAACTGAATTTGAACTATGGAAATGCAACAAGGTGGAGCAACCCACCGTTGGGGGAGGGTTTTGGGAGGGGCGGGGGGAATCCCAGTGCATAAAAAAATGTATCACATAATGCAATGTAATTAGTTTTAAAAAAAGGAAATGCAATAAAAATATATGTTAAAACAAACAAACAAACAAAAAAAAAAACCAAAATGCTCTGAGAGTCAGGTCCAAAGCCCAGTGCAGCTAAAAGGCTGTGATGTCAGCTGACACCCTTCTCCTTATAGTAGCAATAGCCAATGAGCATGTTCTAGCAGAATTTTATAAGGTATGCCCCCATTTTCTCCGTAACTTACTGCCAAAAGAAACATGCCAAGTTTTGCAGTTTCTAGAAAGGCAGAAGTTTCTGAACTCGGGATTCAGGAGTCCCCAGTCCAGCCTTCTCATGGACCCACTCTACAACCCTGACTCACAGACTCCGCCAGGCCTAACGAAATGGGTACCCCGATCCCTCAACACAAGGCAGGAGAAGCAGAAGCCAACTTGCCAACACGCAGAACCCTCCACACTTCTACTCAGACCTCAGAACTGAAGCTGTGACATTAGGGAATTATCACTCTGCATACCAAGCAGGCATGGATGCTAAAGCAAAGACTGCAAGCAGGGACACTCTCAAATATACAGAATACTGCAGGAGAACTGGAATCAGAACAGTAAGTCCAACACCGCACTATGCTTTTCTTGGAGTGTCATTTGTGTCCGCATGAACAAACTTCCCACATGTGCCCTATCCCTCCAATGAGGCTGCAGAGCTATAACAGGAACACTTTCCTTCACATCCATGCAATGTTTGGCCCACCCTCTTGTCCTCTATTACTCTATCTAGCATAGAGCCTTGCAGGGAGTAGATGCTCAATAAACAAGAGGGGCAACACCAAGGAAAGCATCGAAGGGAAATGCTGGGGGCGTCTAGGTGTAAGCTGTAACACCTCAACCAGCAGACACTCTTGTTCAATCCATTCTAGGTTTCACTGCCCCACGTTTTGGGCACACCTAATGAGAGGCACACCTGTGCCTATGTTTCTGTTCCTCAGTCTCACTTTCACAATCAGTGCCTTTTAAGTGGCCTTTTTAGACACTTGTTTTTCCCTAACTGCCCATTCTCTGTGAAATCTTAACACCACAGATACACCAGGTATCTATCGAGGAACTATATATATATGTGTGTGCTTTATACACAAAAAAGAACAAACAGAAATTTTACTCTTCTGTTTAAGGCAGGGTTAGGAAACACTAGTTTTTTGAGTTGAAAAATTAAAGCAGAGGCAGGCAGCTGAGCAGCCAAAACGCTGCTTGGGATGCCCACATCTCATATGAGGGTGCATACGGTCAAGTCTGGCCTCGGCACCTGCCTGTAGCTTTCTGCTAATCCATACCCCGGCAGGCAGCAAGCACTTGGGTCTGCATCCCACAGGGCAGGCCTGGATGGGGTTCCAAGCTCCTGGCTGCTGCAGGCCTCTGGCAAGCAAAGCACAGGATGACACTTACCTCTCTATATCCATTTCTCTCTCTGGCAATCAGATATATTTAAGCATTTTTTTTAATTAAAATTTTAAAGCTATCAATATTTTAACTATATTTGTTGATAGTTTTTACTATAATCCCTTTACTTAAACTGTACAATGCCAGGGTCTGGTGCAGTAGCCTAATGGCTAATGTCCTTGTCTTCCATGCGCCAGGATCCCATATGGGCGCCGGTTCTAATCCCAGCTGCTCTACTTCCCGTCCAGCTCCCTGCTTGTGGCCTGGGAAAGCAGTAGAGAATATCCCAAAGTCTTGGGACCCTGCACCTGCTTAGGAGACCCTAAAGAGGTTCCTGGCTTCAGATCGGCCACTGCAGCCACTTGGGGAATGAACCAGCAGATGCAAGATTTTTCTCTCTGTCTCTTCTTCTCTCTGTAAATCTAACTTTCCAACAAAAAATAAAATAAATCTAAAAACATTGTAACACATCAGATTATATATACAAATGAGTAATTTATATGCCTAATAGCAATATAATCAAAATTTTAATTCAAATTGTTTAACAAAGTAAAAACGTTAAACATTTTACATTTCTTAAATTTTAGTAAATTTAACTTTTTATATAAGAAACTGGCTACTGTACATTCACTTACTGTCAACATTTCAACATTTAACTAGATTAACAATGAGTTGAGTAATCCTGAGTAGAATGAAATAAAGCATACAATATTTTAAGTTCATTCTCACAGTTCCACTCACAGACTCAGTCATAAACAACACAAGGACGGCAGACAATGGCATCTAGCAGGCACTTGCAGGCCATCTCTGTCCATGGGACTTCGAGACTGAATAGTTAACTGAAAAGCCTCTACTTAGAGCCAGAGACAGAAGCTTAGCTTGCTACACTAGCACCGGGCCCAGAGTTGTACATTCTAACAAAATAAAATGTGTGATATGTAAATTAGATCTTCATAAGGTTAATAACAGTCACTTTTGACATTTGGTGGTAGTATCACCTCAGTTGAAACTGTATGACTCAAGCTATGGTAGGAAGAGGGTTACATACTAACATTATTTGGAGCTAAAAGAATAACAGACTACCTGGATTGAACACATTAAAACAGCCTAGGGACTGGCTTTGTGGCTTAGCAAACTAGGCTATAGCCTCCAACACCAGCACCCCACATGGGCAATGGCTTGCGTCAAGTCCTGGCTGTGTCACTTCTGGTTAAGCTCTCTACTAATGGCCCACGAAACACAGAAGAAGATGGCCCAACTGTTTAGCCCATTGCACTCATGAGTGAGAACCAGAAGAAGCTCCTGACTTACACTGGCTCAGCCCTGGTTATTGTGGTTATTAGCAGAATGAACCAGTGGGTGGAAAAGTCACTGTCTCAGGACCAGCATTGTGGCTTATCATGTTAAACCTCTGATTGCACCACCAGAATCCCACAAGTCCCAGCTATTACACTTCCAATCCAGCTCCTTACTATTGTGCCTTGGAAAGCAGCAGAAGACGGCTTAAGACATTGGGGGTCCTACATCCATATGGGAGCCCAGGAAAAAGTTCCTGGTTCCTGATTTTGGACCAGCCTAGCCCCAGTCCCAGCCATTGTGGCCATTTAGGGAATGAATCAACCATCAGAAACCTCTCTTCCTCTCTCTGTAACTCTATCATTTAAATAAAAATAAATAAATCAGGCCTAGCGTGGTGGCCTAGTAGCTAAAGTCCTTGCTTTGAGCGTGCTGGAATCCCGTATGAGCCCCGGTTTTAATCTGAGCAGCCCTGCGTCTATCCAGCTCCCTGCTTGTGGCCCAGGAAAGCAGTAGAGAATGGCCCAAAGTCTTGGGACCCTGCACCCGCATGGGAGACCCGGAATAAGCTCCTGGCTCTTGGCTTTGGATTGGCTCAGCTCCAGCCATTATAGCTACTTGGGGAGTGAATCATTGGACTGAAGATCTTCCTCTCTGTCCTCCTCTGTATATCTGACTTTGCAATAATTTTTTTTAATTCTTTAAAATAAATAAATAAATCTTTAAAAAAGTTTTTCTCCCTGTCTCTGTAGCTCTGAGTTTCAAATAAATGTATCATTAAAATAAAACAGAGGCCAGTACTGTAGCATGGTGGTTAAGCAGATGTCTGCAGTGCCAACATCCTTATTGGCCACCAGTGTCACTCTCAGTTATTCCACTTCTGATCCAGCTCCCTGCTAATGCACCTGAGAAAGAAGCAGAAGATGGCCTGAGTCCCACCCAAGTGAGAAAATGGATGAAGCTGCTGGTTCTTGGCTTTTGCCTGGCTCAGCCCTTGCTGTTGCAGACATTTTAGGGATGAATCAACAGATGGAAGTTCTTGCCCAAGGTGTGTCTCTTCTAGTCCTTCTGTAACTTTTTCAAAGAGACAAATCTTTAAAATAACATAGTCTATAATTGAAATCAAATGTGGTCAACAATGGCCAATATATCTAATTGCAAACACAAGACATAAATGGTAAACAGGATCTATAAACGAGTGACTGAAATTCTCCAGTTAGTTGGTGGGCGCAGGACAGGCCATGCTTAAGAGAGAGCGGCAAGGGGAATTTGGGGCCCATATGCTTGATCCTGAAGGAAAACAGAAAGCGGCAGGTGATAACTCTTCTCCCCATCAAGCACCCATCTCCATTCCAGTCTGACAGGTGAAGGAGCTTCTGATTTTAATAAACAGTGTTGGGCCTGTCGTGGTAGCCTAGTGGCTAAAGTTCTCGCCTTGCACGCTCCAGGATTCCCATATAGACGCAAGTTCTAACTCAGCCACTTGGGGAGTGAACCAGCAGATGGAAGAATTCTCTCTCTCTCTCCTTCTCTCTGTAAATCTGATTGTCCAATAATAAATAAAATAAAATATTTTTAATTATTAAAAAGATAGTTTATGGGCCCGGCAGCGTGGCCTAGCAGCTAAAGTCCTTGCCTTGAACGCACCAGGATCCCATATGGGTGCCGGTTCTAATCCCGGCAGCTCCACTTCCCTTCCAGCTCCCTGCTTGTGGCCTGGGAAAGCAGTTGAGAACGGCCCAATGCATTGGGACCCTGCACCCGCGTGGGAGACCTGGAAGAGGTTCCTGGTTCCTGGCTTCGGATCGGCGCATACCGGCCCGTTGCGGCTCACTTGGGGAGTGAATCATCGGATGGAAGATCTTCCTCTCTGTCTCTCCTCCTCTCTGTATATCCGGCTTTCCAATAATAAAATCTTTAAAAAAAAAAAAAAAAAGATAGTTTATTTTTAAAAATATAAGCCAATGTACCCAAATATCCAATATACCCATCTAAATACGCATTCAAAATGAAAATAATTATTGTGTTATTTAACATTTTTTTTTATTCAACATCTTTGAAATTCAAACTTTCTGTCACACTTGCAATATGTCTCCAGTTGCCTTATGACACACTCACATGCGATTAGTGGCTACTCTACTGGACAGAATAATCCCACAGAATCTTAGAGTCCCACCTGTACTACCTAGCTTTCCCTTCACTTCTCTCCCCACATACAACGGGAGGAGTCAAAGCTGTAAGAACTTTCTCCATTGAATGATCCTACACTGAGGAATATACCATATCTGGTATAACAGCCTGGGAATCATCCCCAAAGCTACAAATAGTTCATCCACTAAGTAGATTTGGCTTCATGAAAGAAATGAAAAGGGGCTGGTGTTGAGACACAGCAGGGACAGCCAGCACTTGCAATGTGACATCCCTTATGGGTGCCACCCCACTTGCAATCCACTTCCCTGCCAAAGGCCTAGGAAAAGCAGCACTGAGTGGCCCAAGTGTTTGGGGCCCCTGCCTGCCATGAGGGAGACCCAAATGAAGCTCCTAGCTTCTGGCTTCAGTCTGACCCATCCTGGCCATTGCAACCATCAAGACAGAAAACCAGCAGCTAGAAGATGGCTCTCCTCCCTGTACTTCTCTCCCCACTCTCTCTGCACTTTTTTATTTTTAAAATATTTATTTTTTATTGGAAAGGCAGATGTACATAGAGAAAGAGAAACAGAGATAAAGATCTTCCACACACTGATTCACTCCCCAAATGACCACAACAGCCAGAGCTGAGCTGATCCAAAGCCAGGAACCTAGAGCTTCCTCTGGGTCTCTCACGTGAATGCAGAGTCCCAAGGCCTTGAGCCATCCTCTATTGATTTCCCAGTCCACAATCACGGAGCTAGATGGGAAGTGGAGCAGCCAGGACACAAACTAGCACCCGTGTGGGATTCTGGCACTTGAAAGTGAAGGATAAGCTGTTGAGCTATCACGCCAAGCTCCCAATAATGTATTTTTAGTTGAGACTTTTGAAAGGATTAAAAATCAATCATCAAACAAACAAAACCAAAGACTTTGAAAGAAATAACCAAAGAAAATCACAGTGATGAACTTCCAGAATGAGCAGGTGGGTCAATGATCTCCTTTGGTATCAACAGCAAAAATGCTATTGTTTCCTCTTCCTTTCCTCTCAGAATGATCATGGAGATGAGTGGCCATCACTCACACATCATGCAGAGATGCAATGCTTGTGTGGTCCCCAGGAAGAAGAAAAGCAGGTGGGGCCGCCATGGACACTGAGGCTAGCTCTCCCAGAGAGGAGAACACAGCAGTCAGAGAATCATCTATCATGAGTGAGCATTGAAGACCAAGAGCTGGCAGCCTGGGGCATTATAAAGGGACAGCATTGAAGAAACAGACAGCAGAGTAAGAATAATACTTAATATTCGCCTATAAATAACGTCCTCCAAACTCAGTATGCTGTCTCCTTTGAGCCTAATGACAATCTGTGAGGAAAGAGGATATGATGTAATTCAGCTTCACAAATGAGGAAACCCAGAAAGGTTAAAGCAAGACATTAAGTGATTTCCCTAAGGCTCATCAAGAAAAGTAATGACTTAATTTCATTTATTTTTTATTCTTAATGTTTGTTTGGATGTACGCAACACCAATCGCGCTAAGCATGACAAGAACACAGCAAAACATCTCTACTTGGTAAAAATTGCACACAATAGGGCCCGGCGGCGTGGCCTAGTGGCTAAAGTCCTCACCTTGAACGCCCCGGGATCCCATATGGGCGCCGGTTCTAATCCCCGGCAGCTCCACTTCCCATCCAGCTCCCTGCTTGTGGCCTGCGAAGGCAGTCGAGGATGGCCCAAAGCTTTGGGACCCTGCACCCATGTGGGAGACCCGGAAGAGGTTCCTGGTTCCCTGCATCGGATCGGCGTGCACCGGCCCGTTGCGGCTCACTTGGGGAGTGAAACATCGGATGGAAAATCTTCCTCTCTGTCTCCTCCTCTCTGTATATCTGGCTTTCCAATAATAATAAAAAAAAAAATCTTTAAAAAAAAATTGCACACAATAAACACCTGAAGTGACTCAAAAGCTTGATCACACTGAGGTTTCCTGCAGCTGAATTTACTTTCCTAAAACTATTTTTTTCTTTAAAGATTTACGTGTTTTTATTGGAAAGGCCAAGTTACAGATAGAGGAGAGACAAAGATCTTCTATACACTAGTTCACTCCCCAAATGTCTACAATGGTCAAAGCTGGGCTGGGCCAAAGACAGGAGCCTCTTCCTAGTCTCCAACATGAGTACAGAGGCTCAAAAAACGTAGGCCATGCTCTGCTGCTTTCCCAGGACAAAAGCAGGGAGGAGCTGGATCAGAAGTGTGAGCCGACGCCTATATGGGATGTGAACCGACGCTTATATGGGATGCCAGCACTGCAGGCAGAGGCTTAGCTAGTTATGCCACGGCACCAGTCTTTACTTCGCTGAAATCTTAGGTCCATGATTCTCAAACTCTGACAAGCATTGCCCAAAGGACTTTGGAAGGCAGGAGGGGAATGCACATTGCTTGGACTCTGTCCCTGAAGATTCTAACTTAGCAGGTTTGGGAAATGGGTCCAGAATCTACAATTGATCAAGCACAGCTGGTTGTCCCACTATACCCCTATAGGCTGACAGAGCACTGCCTCCCACTTAACACAGAGAGCCACCCCAGGATGGCTGAGGCCCGGTGGCTGCTTCTTTCCAAGTTCTCAAACAAAGTATTCTAGAGCATCTCAGTGAAAAAGCCCCTTCGGTCCCAGGCTTTGCCCAGCTCTAGACAGTGATGTGGACCACCCAGCCCAGGCTCAGGCCTCATGGGCTACCTGGCTCTCGGGACTGGCTATCATCACAAATGTGCAGGTCCAGGCGGGAGATGAGCAGGTGGTAGGAGGACTCTTTCACATCAAATTTCTCAAAGTACTGGCTGAGGCGGGTGCTGCTGCTGTTGCTGTTGCCCTGGCTGCCACCAAATGCCTGGGCCCAGGACTGCTGGGCACTGGGAGCAGGTGGAGTGATCTACATGTGACAGAGAGAAAAACAACAAGTCCAGAGGCTGAGATGATCCTTCAGAGGCTTTCTTCACACTGCAGCCCAGTTTGAATACAATTACAGTTTAGCGAAATACCCTTGCTTCTAACTGTTGACCTGGCAGCTCACGTAGGTCTGGTGCTAATTCCAACTTAAGGAACTCAAAGTCTAAGAGCACGCCTAATTCATTAGCCTAGTAACTGCTGGAGCACTGTGATGAGATATGAAATGCACTCCAAGCTCTCAACCACTAGGATTTAGCTCACAGATAACAAAACACCTCCTCTAGGGAGTCTTTCCTAAGTGCCGTCATTCAACCTGCGCAGTGAAACACCTCTGGTTTGAGCTCTTTGGCCAAAATGCTTGCCCATGCTGTAGCACTGATCACACAATATTACAACTTGTTGATGGTTCACATTTCCAGACAGTGACAGCCCCAAGGACAGGAAAAGAAGTTTAGTCCACTTGTCTTCTGTAGGGACTAACATCATATTCCTAAAACACTGGAATTATCTAATGAACAGAATGAAAAAACAATCAGAGGTATGGGCAAAGCCTAAAATCATCCCAGAAGCAAAGGAAAAATCTTCCAAACGAACCAAAGTATTGCTCCTGCCTGTGTAAGTCTGAATTAGGTCTGCTCCACCTTCTTCCCCAGACCCAGCAAGGGTGTCTGTTAGGTTTCTAACCTGTACAGGCTCAGGGGCCAGGCTCTTTCTTTGCTGGGCTGACTTCTCCATGGCCTCGCTCAGTGACTCAGCGTACTTCATCATGGCCTTGAGTTGTGAGTCTGTCAGCACCCAGAGCAGGTCATCCAACAGGAACATCAACTTGGAGGCTATGACATTACAATCTTTGGTCTAAAGGGGCCAAAGAAAATACCAGGTTTATCATCTTACACCATCCCAGTGCCTCAAGCTGATGATTGCTCAATCAGTTTCAGAGGTGGATTTCCAATTACTTACCAAATTACTGAAGTTCTCTCGATGAACAACCAAGCAGCAACAGTTAAATGAACTGCTAGGTGCCCATAACAATGTCAAGAATAGTGACTGGAGAACAGAGCTATGGAAAAGTTCCCTCCCTGTGGATACCGTGCAACACTGAGCTGCAGACCCTTCCCCTTCGCATGTCATTTGAGGGGACAAGAACATTCTGAACAACACAAGGACACTGAATCTAGGGCTGTGTGGAAGAAAAAAAGATGGGCATGAACACCTTCCTGAGGGCAGAGAACACACTCACTCTTCTCTTCAGGGCTATCTGGATCCTGCCTTGGTTGGTGATGAGCCTCAGCGGCGTGGTGACTGGCTCCTGATCACCGCTGTCTGTAGCATCCGCCTCAATGCGAAGGGTTTGCCAAGTTATCTCCTTAAATGTTAACACCTGGAAGGAGAGAAAGCCAATTCCTTCATGCCATGGGTGAAATGAACCAAGAGGTAGGAAGTATGGAGACAGACAGGCAAGGCAGCCTCCCACTGTTCTCGATTGAGATCCTAGCTATGAACAGCCAGTGGTCAGAGACCCGTAACTAAGGGAAAGGTGTCTCAGTATCACCAGACAGAAAGTGCACTTGGGTTCCCAGGAATAGGGAACATCAGGAGAAACCGCCCAAGCAAGAATAATGTCCTTTAAGAATCACTCCTCCTTGGTTACTCATTACTATGTCAATTAATTCCATAATGATGTAAATTGTTGCTGATGGTATGTTGGAGCTTTCAATTGACTGGGATGATACTCTGCTGGCTCTGTCTTCAGACCAGAGAGGGTATACCTAAGAAGCCGTTGAACTTGACTGGACAATAAGATGCTGGACTCTATGTTTGGTATACGCTTGCAATGGGGGAATCTCAACTGAACTTGAGCTGTGGTTATGCAACAAGGTGGAGGAATCCACCATGGTGGGAGGGTTTGGGGAGGGGTGGGGAGAACCCAAGTACCTATGAAACTGTATCACATAATACAATGTAATTAATGAAGTAAAATAATAAATAATTAAAAGAAAAAAAAAAAAGAATCAGTCCTCCTTTGGCTCCCCGCTTCCCAACTCCCCCTGCAATGCTGGGGCTGTCACCTCTCCTCGGCGGGGGTCGGTGATGCGAGTTAGGCGGAGGTCACTCTGCTGCCAGTTGGGGTTGACACTATAGCCCTGCAGCTGCCACAATTCGAACGAAGCGTGGAAGGCCTTCGAGTGAATCTTGATGGTGATGGAGTTGACGATGATGAACATGCCCTCCACCACCTTCTCGGCAAAGCCGTACTCACTACAAAAAGAGCAACCCAGTGATCACCATCATGGGAGATTGCAGGCAGAGTTGTCTGTTTTTTCCCAAAATTCCACATAGCCACTCTATTTTCATCATTTATTTTCCTTTTTAAAAATGTACTTATTTTAATTGGAAAGACTGGGAGAAGAAGAGACAGAGAAAGAGAGACATCTTCCACACATTCTGTTCATTCCCCAATTGGCCACAGCAGTTGCATCTGAACTGAAAGAAAGCCAGGAGTCAGGAGCTTCTTCTGGGTCTCCCACATGGGTGCAGAATCCAAGGCCTTGGACCATTCTGTGCTGCTTTCCTAGACCACAAGCAGGGAGCTGGATGGGAAGTGGAGCACATGGGACACAAACTGACACCCATGTGGTATGTTGGCACTGTAGACAGAACATTAGCCTACTATGACACTGTGTGGGTTCCAATTTCTTTTTTAAAAAAGACTTTATTTATTTGAAAAGAAGAGTCACAGAGAGACATCTTCAATTGATCGGTCTATTCCCCAAATGGTCCTAACAGCCAGGGCTGGTCAGGCTGAAGGCAGGAACCCGAAAAGTCTCCCAGGTCCATCATGTGGGTGCAGAGACTCAAGTACCTCAAGCACGTTCCTCTGACTTCTGGGGTGCATTAGTAGGGAGCTGGATCAGAAGTAGAGCAGCTGAGTCTCAATGCCCATGTGGAATGGTGGCATTGCAGATAGCCCAACCTGTTAGGCCGCAATGCTAAACCCACACAGTCTTTATATTTTTTAAATATTTATTTATCTATTTATTTAAAAGAGAGAGAGAGAAAAAGAGATAGCCTATCTGCTGGGTTACTCTCCAGATGACCATAAGGGCCAGGGTGGTCCCAGTTGAAGCCTGGGGTTCCCAGGTGAACCATCTTCTGGTGCTTCTCCCAGGCAGTAGAGCAGCCTCAACTTGATGCTGTGCCTAGACAGGACACCAGCAATGCAGACGTGCCTTAACCTGACCTTCACACCAGCCATTATCCTGGAAGACATCAGACTAAGCTGTTTGGTGCTACAACTATTACAGGTGATTGTCTTCCATTTTCTCTTCTTGTGCCTTATATATTTTTTAATCTTTTTAAATTATTTATGATGACAATGGAATACTCTTTTTTTAATGGGATTTTTTAAAAGGAATATAGGAAAAAGAGTTGACCTGGCAACAATCTCCCCTATTAAAAATAAATTGGTAATTTTTTTTATATTTCACAAAGTCCCTGAATAAATATTATAGATACTGTTTTGTGAGGGGTGATATAAACAACCAAAAGAAAATATGGGTTTGTATAAAATCTTCAAAGACAGAGCGTATTCTGCAAAGGCAATGGGAAGATGACAGGAACTCAACCCAGGTTAGGAAGAGACGGAATGCCACTCCAGAGCAGCCTCACCAGAGTGAGGGCAAAAGCAGCAGAGGGAGAGACATGAACAATCTCTGACAGCCCCTCTGCATGAGGACAACAGATACTCTGGACTTGTGGGGGAACCACTTCTCACTACCACAGGTAAAAAGGAGGCCCAGAAAATCAAACAGAAAAAAAAAAAATAGATTTGCAATTTATATCAAAAAGGACTGATGTTCCTAGGACTTCAAAATTTGCAGGGGATTGGGGGAAGACCAAAAACCCAATAAAAGTAGGACAAACTACAAATAGATTACAGCAAAAAATAGATGCAAACAAATATTAAACAAAAAGTGCTCAACCTGAGCCCCGGGACAGGTCGCTGGCCCAGGTCCATGAGTGCACCTGTGAGAATTAGTCCTTCTCAATATAAAGGATAGAGTGGTGGAGTAGTGGATGGTATATAGCGGATTGGTAGACCACTGGGGCCTGCAGAGAACTTCTGGTACCACAGCAGAGAATGGAGAACAGAACATATCAGACGAACACCCCAGCCAAACGCTGACAGTAAATATGTCGGCAAATGGAGACATTAAGGTCGACACTGCCAGCCAATGGATATTGGAAGGGTTCCCTCAACATTTGATTGGCAAGACTGACAGAACTAGCATTCAGAACTATCACATCCACCTGGACAGAACCCTCGGAGTTTGCAACACATCGGAACCCTGAGTTGATATGGGGGGCCATTCCCTATCCCTGGGTGTTTAGGAGACTGGGTGCAACTTCTCCCCTTATTTCCCCCTCCTCCCAGAAATAGAAAGAAGAAACAGAAAGTTTGGAAACAATGATCACACCAACTTTCCCCTAACCCTGGATCTTTCCCATCCTGATCAACTATGTAGACATCATCTAAAATGAAAAAAAAAAAAAAATGAAGTGGTCAACCTAATCAAAACTACACTGAGAATCACATTACGACAAAGGAAATGGCAATGGGGGGAGAATGGTCCTTTCAATAAACCCTGTCTATCTTACCATCCACGTGCGAAACAGGAGTGGAGGTCCAGGCTCCTGGCTTCTGTCTGGCCCAGCCCAGACTGTTGCAGCCATTGGGGAGTGCATGAATCAGCAGATGGAAGATTTCTTTCTGTGTCTCTCCCCTTGCCATGGTTCTTACACATTTTAAATTTGCATATAGAAAAATTCATTTGTGGTATTACTTTGTGGGATTTAATAAATACATACAGTTATGTACCAACCAACAACAACATGACAAATGACATGGCATTAATATATTGAATAATGTGATGACTGTATTGGTTAATCCTCTACCTGCAAGCATCAGCATCACATATGGGTGCCAGTTTGTGTCCCAGCCGCTCCATGTCCCATCCAGTTCCCTGCTTAAGGCCTAGGAAAGCAATGGAGGATGACCCACATCCTTGGGACCCTGCACCCACATCAGAGACTCAAAGGAAGCTTCTGCCTCCTGGCTTCAGATCAGCTCAGCTCCAGCCGTTGTGGCCATTTGGGGAGTGAACCAGTGGATGGAAGATTTTTCTCTCTGTGTCTCTGTCCCTCTGTATATCTGCCTTTCTGATAAAAATAAATAAATCTTATACTTAAAAATAGAAACTAAAAATACATCAAATATTCACCTATAGCAACAGAGAAATTGTGGCAAATTCATGTAATAGAACATGATACAGTGATGAGGCTGAAGGAATTTTATATACACATAAATGTACTATGTACGTGTATATATATGTATATACATAAACTATCCCAAACTTAACACTGAAGTAACATAGCTTGACACAATTGACTATATTCATTTACACAGCTTTAAAAAAAAAAAAAAACAGACAAAACTCACCCTTGCTGCTTGAAACCAGTAAAAAAGTCACCTTTGCATGTGAGTATGACCAGAAAAGTCACAAGAAGCATCTAGGCTTCCCAAGCACTCTGCCTCTTGATCTAACTTGGTAAATAATGACTGGGCTTACAATTTGTGTATTTCAATATATCACACTTTTATATAATATACCAAAAAAAAAAACAATGAAATATCATGTATCATTTCTCACATTAGGTAAAGATACTGAAGTCTGATTATTCTGTACTGACAAGGCCCAAGAACAAGAACTCTTACACACATCTCATCACAAGGCAAAGTTCCAAAGGAGGGGCTGGCGTTGCGCTCTAGCAAGTTAAGCTCCCAACTGTGATGCCAGCTCCCGTAGATCCAGATGTTCCATTTGCAATCCAGCGCCCTGCTAATCCACCGGGGGAAGCTGCAGAAGACGGCCCAAGTGCTTGGAGGCTGCACCCAGAAGAAGTTCCTGGCTCCAGGCTTCAGAAGAGGTCAGCCCTGGCCACCGCTGCCATTTGGGGAGTGAACCAGTACATAAGACCTAGCTCTCTCTCTTAACTCTTACTTTCAAATAAATTAAAAAAAAAAATTTTTTTAAATAAAAGTCTATAGAGATCCTTCTCCTCCTGGAAACATTTTTACCAACAAAACAAAACCAATAAATAAATAAATAAATAGAATCAAATCAATCCAGTAAATCTAACCATCAGATTCAATGGGAAACATTTGAAATGAAACTTCAAGGATGCAATCAATCAAAATATAATGCAAGGGAAAACCTTTTAAAAAGCATTTTCTACAATGAGTAAGTAGTAGATTCTTTGTACATTTTTTGAAGATTTTTTTTATCTTTATTGGGAAGCTAAATTTACAGAAAGAAGAGACAGAAAGATCTTCCATTCACTGTTTCACTCCCGCAACGGCAGGAGCTAAGCCAATCCATAGCCTGGAGCCAGGAGTCTCCTCGGGGTCTCCCATGAAAAAGCAGGGTCCCAAGGCTTTGGGCCAGTGTCCACTGCCTTCCCAGGTCACAAGCAGGAAGCTGGAAAGGAAGTGGAGCAAGCAGGATACGAAATGGTGCCCATACGGGATCCCAGCACATGCAAGGCAAGGATTTAGCCACTAGACTATCAAGCTGGGCCCAAATCGTACATTTTTCAAAAGATCTATTTATTTTTATTAGAAAGTTATATTTACAGAGATGAGGAAAGACAGAAAGATTTTCCATCTGTTGGTTGGCCCCCGCAAAAGACCACAATGGCTGGAGCTGAGCCAATCTGAAGCCAGGGCTTCCTCTGCGTCTCCCTCACAAGTGCAGGGTCCAAAGGCTTTAGGCCATCCTCCACCAACCTCCCCAGCCATAAGCTAAAAGATGGATCGAAAGTGAAGCAGCTGGGACATGAACCAGCACCTATATGGATGGCAATTTCAGAAGAAGGATTAGCCAAAAGAGCTATCATGCCAGCCCCACAAATAGTGTATTAACGGGGATGTGAGACTATTAAAGCCTTAAAAGAATATCACCCAAATACTATATAAGGACCTCTTCTTTCTTTCTTTCTTTCTTTCTATCTATCTATCTATCTATCTATCTATCTATCTATCTATCTTATCTATCTAAGGGTGGAGTTACAAAAGAGGGTCAGAGATCCAAGGAGTTGGTTCATGCTTGGCTGTTTTCCCAGGTGCATTAGCAAGGGAGCTGAATCAGAAGTGGAGCAGAGCCCAGAACAATGGCTCAATTGCTAAATCCTCACCTTGTAGGTGCCAAAATCCCATATGGGCACTAGTTCGTGTCCTGACTGTGCCACTTCCCACCCAGCTCCCTGCTTGTGGCCAGGAAAAGCAGTCGAGGACAGCCAAAAGCTCTGGGACCATGCACCTGTGTGGGAGACCCAGAAGAAGCTCCTGGCTCCTGGTTTTGGATGGTCTAAGCTCCAGCCATTGTGACCACCTGCAAAGTAAAACAGTGGATGGAAGATTTTTGTCTCGTTGCCTCTCTAAGTCTGACCTACCTTCCAATAAAAATAAGTAAATCTCAAAAAAAAAAAAAAAAAGAAGGAAGGAAGTAAAGAAGTAGTTGAGCAAGCAACCAGGACTCTAACCAGTTCCCATATGGGAAGGCGGTGTTGCAGGTACCAGCCTAACCCACAATGCCACAGCACTGGCCCTGTAAACCTCTTTTATTCACTATGTACTGTTAACAAACATTTTTGGAGGTAACTCAGGAACATGTATTATCAAGGTGCTAGATGACATTAGGGAATTCTTGTTACTTCACTGAATATGAGAGTGGTTTTCACTGTGTTCAATCTGTTATAGGCATATAATACAGCAATACTGCTGGCTGAAATCACATTTAGCACCCGGGATTTGAGTCAGTATGTATGCACACAATCATGCACACACACACTGAGTGGCAGAAAAAATATGAAAAAGGAAAAGCAAAGTGCTGGTCATGGCTGAAGCAGGTCTTGGGAACGTGGGGTTCGTTACACTATGCTCACCACAATGAGAAGTTTCAGGTTATTTTTAAAGAAAAGACTGTAGCAATTCACACGTTGGAAATAACAGGGCTGGAAGCCACTAACCTCTGTCCGGAAGCCAGGGCAATGGGAGACTGTCCATTTGGTGGCCGGGGCTCCTCACAGGTCCTCATCTCCACCTCGACCTTATCCAGACACTGCAACAAAAGCCAGCTGAAGCTAAGCACCCGCACAGAGGCACACATGGTACAACAAACAAACAAACAAACAAACAAAAACCAGCACACACTCCATGCTGAGTATCACCCAACAGTCAACATGAAGTACCTTTCTAACTTGGCTTCTGCCAGGATTCTCAGGAAAAAATAGGGAACCCAAGGGACAGAATCTGGGTAGCAAGAATTCTAGACAACACAGGTTTTGGGTCTGTGTCTTGCTGATTACTCCTGTCCTGCACAGTAGTTCCAGAGTAAACCCAGATAATGGTCATTCTGTCTTATGGAGATACTTACCAGGCCCCCAAGAACCACCCAGCACTCTCCAAAGGGTCAGCGCATCCCAATTCCTCCCCACCTCCTCCCCTGTATTGTAAAGTCCCGTGCCCATCATGCCCAGTTGATGACTCGTAACCAAGAACGGTCATTACCAAGCAGATCGGGTGTGTCTTCAGCTTTGTCCACTGAATCTGCAAGAGGAAAGCAAAGGCTCAGATCTTGGGAGCTGCCCACCCAGGAGGCAGGCCTGCTGGTCAAGGAGCACAGCAGTGCCCTGACCCCCCCCCCGCCTCACCCGGATGGAGGCCTTGTTGCAGTAGACTCGAGTGATGGCCAGCCAGGTGGGCAGCTCCAGCACATTCTGCAAAACCTCTTCATCCAGCTCCAGGTTGGTCAGCTGACCTTCTCCTTTCAGGGTGCTCAGGTTGATTTTGTCTGGGGAAAGATTCTTGGTGAACCTGAGAGGAGGGAGGATAAGAAACCATCATTCCCATTGGAATCTGTTAAATGGGAATTATGGTCAATAATAATATTTCTGAATTTGGTTAAAAAATAAAGTTAAGAACAACCGACAGGCCTGGCACAGTAGCCCAGCAACTGAAGCTCTCACCTTACACTCACAGGGATCCCATACGGGCGCCGGTTCTAATCCCAGAAGCCCCGCTTACCACCCAGCTCCCTACTTGTGAAAACAATCAAGGATGGCCCAAAGCCTTGGGATTCTGCACCTCTGTGGGAGACCCAGAAGGAGCTCCTGGCTCCTGACTTTGGATCAGCTCAGCTCTGGCCATTGCGGCCACTTGGGAAGTAAATCAGATGATGGAAGATCTTCCTCTCTCTGTATCTCCTTCTCTGTAAATCTGCCTTCCCAATAAAAATAAATAAATCTTTTAAAAAAACAGTAGAGTAGGCAACACTGCCCTTTGAAATTTATGAATCCCCATATAAAAACAGAGCAAGTAGACAGCAACACAAAAAGCCCATGGGTAACATTTCTTTCTTTCTTTTAACCACTAGGCCACGCCACTGGGCCCCATGGGTAACATTTCAAACAAAAGTAGAGGGGTGGGCCCGATGCAGTACCCTAGCAGTTAGAGTCCTTGCCTTGAACGTACCGAGATCCCATATGGTCGCCAATTCTAATCCCGGCGGCGCCACTTCCCATCCAACTCCCTGCTTGTGGCCTGGGAATCAGTTGAGGACGTCCCAATGCTTTGGGATCCTGTACCCATGTGGGAGACCTGGAGGAAGTTCCTGGCTCCTTGCTCCAGATATGCACAGCACTGGCTGTTGCACTCACTTAGGGAGTAAATCATCGGATGGAAGATCTTCCTCTCTGTCTCTCCTCCTCTCTGTATATCTGCCTTCCCAATAAAAAAATAATAAATAATTTTTTTAAATGCGGGGAGAGGATACCAAAAGCCAAAAGAGATGAGGGTCGTAAGTAGCTGTGCAGAACAAATTAGAGGGATCCAAAGAGTGCTTGGTGAGCCTGAGAATGGAAGAACGAATCCTCAAAGAAAGGCAATGGGCCAATCTGAGATCAGCAACTGAAGCTGAGGTGCTTCTGCCCCCTGCAAGAAGTCCCAGTGAGGCTGCCGTGAGCTGGGCCAGCCAGCCACGGAAACTCTAGATGCTCACTTCCCAAAGTTCCTTCCTGGGAAGAGACCCCACGTGGTAAAGGATCCAAACTGAGCTAGACAGAATGACAGCAATGAAAAAGGGAGTTCATCCAAACAAAAGCAGAGATGGGGAAAAGACCAGGCTGCCTCTGGGAGCAAGCTGCTGCTTTTGAAACACCACCTGAAGCGACTGAAGAGGGAGCTCTATGAATCAGGACTATGAAACACCAACAGGCCAAAGACAGAATTACCTGGGACAAAACAGAATCCCAGAGCCTTGCCAGTACCCTTACTGACCCGCTAAGCAATCACCTGGTCTCTGCAAAGGAACAGAACCTGAATCTCATCAAGCCCCTGGGGCCAGCTGCTAATCTGAAGCAAATACAGACCACAGAGGCGAAATGAGAACTACACCATTAACATGTGCAATCCACAAAATCCAGACCTTGGGACACAGCAGGTCAAGGGGCTGGACACAAGCAGCTGCCACAGGCCAGTCTTCTTACTCAGCCATGCTCGCTGTCTCAGTATCTGCTCCTACACCCTTGCCACCTACCCTGCTCTGGAAGCATCCTCCCCTCCACCTCCTCCTAGTCTAGGCCCACCTCAACATGTCCCACTACAGCTGCAATCTCATTTTAAACCCTTTTCTTCTCCATTCCTGAAATTGTAGTGAGGCAGGCAGCTAGTTCAGGGCCAAGAGCTTGGAAGCCACTACCCTGCCCCACCACCCAGGTGTTCCCTCCTGCCCATCTGTGATGCTCACCCATTACCACATGGAACCTAAAAAGGGGCAATATTGCATTGTCTGTAACCACTCCCCTCAAAAGCCCCCATAAAGGCTTATGATAAGGAGGGGCTCCGACTCTTGGCCTCCCCAGTACCTGCTTGCTCTCTGGCTTCCTGCAGACAGACTCTGAGGACAGGTATCCCCTGAGCATGGCCCCTGTGTGTCTGTATTCCTCACCCTCTGTTCACTGCTTGGGCAGGACAGTAAAGATGGCAATGCTAACATGCTTTGCATTTCTAATTTGTGTACTGGCTTCAGGGGAGGTGAGGCCTAGCAGGAGTGGAATGTGGACGGAGAAGCCAGGGAAAGGTGAATGTCTGTAGCTTTGTAAGTGTGTCCAGATTAGTTATTGCATGTCTTTTTGGATAACTTAAATTGCTGAGGAAGCTGGGACATAGGTCTTCAGCTTAACGGATGGACTTCAGTGTAATGACCATTTGTTCTTCTTGGGGTTACGATTTATTGGATTGCCATATGGACTTGTGATTTGCCATTTCTGGTGGGCCTTGTTCTCACCAAGCTTGATTAATAAAGACTCCTTAATAAACCTCAGACATGTCTGGCATGATCTCGCTTGCACCCCACAACAGAATTTGTAGCACACACATAGGTATTCATCATTGAGAGCTTTCAAATGGCTGATTCTTCATTGCATAAGCCTGCTCAGTTAGACATCAAGCATTCTGAGTCAGGGTAGTCCTTCTTTGCCGGAGTCCAGCTCCAGCCGAGTTCGGAGCTCGGGAAGCGTGCGTGGAGTCAGCAATAAAGAAAGACATGGACGCTGTCACTTGGTGCCCTCTCGCAACAGCTCAAGAAGCTGTCCTTTTTTATTTTCTCAGACACATCACAAGCCTCTACACAAACAACTAGTTGTTCTATTTTTACTTCAAGACTAGGGGAGCATGTACAGACATTTGGTCATTCTGTCTGCACTTCAGGGCTAAGTGGGTGACCCTAAAGATAATTCTGCAAAGTACTGTATTCATATTCGTCAAAGCAAGCCATTATTCATTCTTCAGTAGTAGCCATGGAGCGACAGCCAAGGCTCCAAGGTCAAGGCACATGTGATTACCTGTTAATCAGTAATGCATTCCTACTACATTTCTATTACCACAACTTGCCCATCATTTAATGGGAGAAATATGTTACAAGGGAAAAAAATATAAAAATCCAAGACAAAAGTTTCAAATATTAAATCCCCCCACAATTATAGACTCTATAACCTCATAAACAATCAAACAACAATCAAAAGCATATCTCTATGTTATTAATAAAATCACCCTATAATTCCTCTAGTTAAAAAAATTATAAAAGCGGCTAAAACAGTTACATTTTCTATGCTCTAAAGAGTTGCAGGGACAGGCTAATCTTTAACATCACAGTAGCTATATTTTTTGCCTAGCAGTTTCAGTTTATACTTCCATCACTTTCATCAACATTTAGGATATTTATCAAGGTCTTTCCCAGAAGATGTGCTACATGTCTGGTCCAGAATATAGGGCAATGGATAGGCACACAATAAGGTGTCCAGAAATGGCATGGGCTTAATTGTACTCCTGTGCGCAGTTAAGGGCCCATTCACCAAGACATCATCAGCAACATTAACTCTCAAGCTCAATCGGTTGCAAAAACCATCTCACAAGGGCAAACAACAATGCCTCAGTAGATTACAGAATTCTTAGTGGGGTGCTTGAGTGTCCATGCAAACAGGGGTTGAGACTGCATCAAGGTGGTCAGAGAGAAATCTGCTGGGCCCTGCCAAACAGGGGAGCTGTTCTCTTCACACCTTGGTGTCATCCACATCTACTGCATGGACCCAAACACTTCAACCCAACCAAAATGGTCACCTCAAAGTTAAAAAAGGCTCTAGGGGCAGGCAGCCATTTGGAATAGTTCCGTTTGAGAGGGCAATGTTGTGGTGTAGTGCCCTAAGTTGCTTCCTGAGATGCCAAGCATCCCACAATGACACCAGTTGAAGCCTTGGATATACCACTTCCTGTGCAGCTTCCTACTGATGCACCTAAAAAAGCAGCAAAAGCTAGCCCAAGTCCTTGGATCCCTGAACCCATGAGAGACCTGGAAGGAGTTCCTGACTCCTGGCTTTGGCTTGGCCTGCCCTAGACCTCTTTCTGTCCCTCTATGTCTCTGCCCCCATCTCTCATCTCTCCCTTTTTCTCTATAACTCTTTCAGTTAAACAAATCAAAAAAGAAAAGGATGTTTTTAAAAAAACACATTATTCTTGATTTTAAGTCACTTTTACCATTTTATTTTTTATTTTTTAAAGGATTTTGAATGCATTGTTTCTCTAAGATTTATTTTCTATTGGAAAGGCAGATACACAGAAAGAAGGAGACAGAGAAAGTTCTTATGGATCTCCCATGTGGGTGCAGGGTCCAGAGGCTCATTTTTTTTAAAGATTTATTTTATTTTTATTGGAAAGTCATATGTACAGAGAGGAAGAGAGGCAGAGAGGAAGATCTTCCCGTGAGGAGTGATTCAAACATCCTATCCAGGACCTGGCACAGCTTCCTGCTTCCCCTCCCCAATGCTTACGAAATTGGCTCCTTCCGATTATCCACCAATGAAAGGTAACCACACGTTTTATATGAGGATCCCATTCCCCAATCTCTGGTGGCCCCTCCTTCTAGTCCCCACCCACCTACCTGTGGCTCAGATAATCTCAGTCACCAGTCCCTTGCGGCCCCACCCACAGCTCCTCCCAACCAATTCCTCACCTTGCAGGCTCACCAGGGACACCCTGCAGGCTCACCAATGTTGTGTAAGTGAGCTGCCACGTGTGTTCCCTGCCCCTTCTGCCACTCCCCTATCCTCCTCCATCTTTCCCGTTTCCCTGCCCTGGCAGCTCTAATCCTGCCACCATGGCAGGAGATGTTTCCCTTCCTGTCCCCCGCACCCCCACCCCGCTCCTGTTCCTATCCCTTTGGAATAAAAGGATCTCCTAATATCTCATCGTGTCTGGTGTTTCGGCTTTCAGGAAACTAACTGTGAAAACAGGACTTGGCTGCAGGAATTAGCTGCGCAAACAACTTTAAGTGCATTTTAAAACCTAACAGTGTATTTCTTCTGCCATTAAGAACAGTTCCTGCTAACACACCTAATACAGAATGAATTTATAAGCTGTTTTCAAA
Organism: Ochotona princeps; assembly: GCF_030435755.1. Taxonomy (NCBI): domain Eukaryota; kingdom Metazoa; phylum Chordata; class Mammalia; order Lagomorpha; family Ochotonidae; genus Ochotona; species Ochotona princeps. The sequence goes on from NC_080832.1 coordinate 112,472,685, forward strand.
ATGGTTGAGGGATAACCTTTCTCTTTTAGCATTATGATCAAAATGAGTAAGAAGAATGAACCTCAATTTGGGGAAGGAGGACTGAATTTACAGAGTAATTCAGCAACCCAATCAGATTGATAGAATCTTTTTAAAGATTTATTTATTTTATTGCAAAGTCAGATTTACAGAGAGGAGAAGAGACAGAAAGGAAGATCTTCGTCGGATGATTCACTATCCAAGCGGCAGCAAAGGCAGGAATAGAGCCAATCCAAAGCCAGGAGCCCCAAGCCTCCTTCCGGGTCTACCATTCGGGTGCAGAGTCCCAAGATTTTGGGCTGTCCTCAACTGCTTTCCCAGGCCCCAAGCTGGGATTAGAACCAATGCCCATATCAGATCCTGGTGTGCACAAGGTGAACACTTTAGCCGCTAAGCCAATGAACTGGCTCCAAAATTTTAAGTATGGCCAGGACTAGTCTGTTACCATTCTATCAATAATCCCTACTCTCTACCAAGATGCTGACAAGCGACCACAGAGTGTACTTTCACCATTAGGTCTATGATGAGACACACAAGCAAGCAAACATCCAAAGCTGGACAAGTGCTCCACCACCAAGAGTCCTTCCGGTACCTAATCGGAACTCCTGGGCGCATGGATTTCTGCCAAACCACCACTGATCCTCTGCCAGAAATCACACATAATTGCTTTTGCCTGTCTCAACTTACTTTCTGGGTTCAATGTACTGGATACATCATCAGCCTCTCAAAAGACAACCTCTGATTCTGCTTGCATTTTACAGTTGCAAAGAATCAGTCACTCAATACCATGTCAATTAACCTCATATTGTTATAAACTGTTGTCGATGTTATGTTGTGGATTTTAATCGGTCAGAACAATATTCTGCCAGCTCTGCTTTTAGACCAGAGATGGTCACCCCAAGAAACTGTTGAATTGATCTGGACAATAAGATGCTGGACTCTGCATGGTACATGCTTGTAATGAAAGAAACAAGAATGGATTTGAACTGTAATACTGCAATAAGGTGGAGCAATCCACGATGGGGGGAGGGCACGGGGAGGGGTTGGGGGAACCTCAGAGTCTATGAAACAATGTCATAAAATGAAATGCAATAAAAAAAAGAATTAACAAAGCAATTACAAAGAATAGGCAATTAAAAGGGGGAGGCGTACTCTGTGGGCGGACTATAATGGCTGAAAGTGTGTGGAGCTTTGCTGGGCCAAGGAAATTGAAGCTGTGAGAATTACACAAGAGCTCAAAGGTCAGCTCTCTCAAGCTCTCTGTCCAGAATGGAGTGCAACAAGCCATCCGGCAGCAATGGGATGGTGGCGCCAACTATTCCAAGCTGTCTTCAACAGTCAGTCTTAAATACATAAGTGACAAGTGGACACTGAACTCCTGATATGAATGAGTATTTTTGTCTATATCTCACCATCTCCTGGCACAAATTTTATTTGGCATTTGTGCTCCCAATTGCAGCAGATACTATTCAGAGTCCAAGGGCAGCTAAAAAGGCTAATCGCAGCCTGCTATTTATTCCACTTCAAGAATGTGGGAAAACATTTTCTGCCCATCTGTTACTGTTACAGAGTGTAGAAGCTAAAGATGAAATCAAGCTGGAAAAATTAGATTCTGATCCAGTTTCATTTCTGCCAGGGGAATGAAATCTGCCAAAGAGATGACAGAAAAAGGTTCTCTGATATCATTGAGAAAATGCTCCTATTTGGGGAAGTGGAAATTCTCAGATCTGAAGATTCTCAGGATTTCAGAGTTGAAAGAGATCTTAAATAATCACTCAGTCCACATCTATAATTTGAAAATGAGGAAGAAAACAGCCGAAAACTAAATGACTTGCCCAAGAATCACAGCAAATCAGTGGTAAATCTGTGACTGTCAATATTAGGGCTTGGACCCAGCGCTGTAGCCTAGCGACTAAAGACCTCGCCTTGCATGCACTGGAATTCCCATGTGGGCGCTGGTTCCACTCCTGGCAGTCCTGCTCCCCATCCAGCTCCCTGCCTATAGTCTGGGAAAGCAGTCGAGGATGGCCCAAAAGCCTTGGGATCCTGCACCCTCGTGGAAGACCGAGAAGCTCCTGGCTTTGTATCGGCTCAGGTCCAACAGTTCCAGCTACTTGGGGAGTGAATCAGCAGATGGTAGATCTTCCTCTGTCTCTCCTCCTTCCTGTATATCTTGACTTTCCAATAAAAAAAATAAATATTTAAAAAGTATATTAGGGTTTAACCCAGAACTCATTCAACTCTCCCGCTACCTTCCTCCCTCTTCACTCAGGATCTGTGTTACTAAGAGGGTAAGTTGCCATAGGCAGTTGGTCTCAACACCAGCACCCCAAGTGTAGTACCTGCTTCAAGGCCCAGTTCAAGCCTCCTTCACTTCTAATCCAGCTTCCTGCTAATGTACACTGTGGGAGGCAGTGGACCACAGATCAAGTACCTAAGCCCTTGCCACCCATGTGACAGACCCAGATGGCTCTTCAACCTGCCCCAATTCTGGCTGTTGGAGGCATTTTGGAGAACTAACCAGTAAATAGAAGATTTTTTGTTTGGCTTACCTTACCTTTTAAGTAAAACCAAAGAAAAAAGTGTCCTTGGGGGGGGGGGGGACCCTCTGAATACAATTTGTTCTCTTTATTATCTTTGCCACTGATTAGTTCTTAGGCTTTGGCTCCTGAAATGCCTACAGAACTCCACATGGAAACACTTTGACTGCTCTGTAACACCAAGGACTTATCTTCTAACAAAGATGTAACACAGCTCCGAAGCAGCTGGCTTAGAAGCTTAGCAATCATTAACAAAGCTACACTATTCCAGCTCGCATAATCTGATGGAATGCTTCAATCTGAGAAGGCTGTCCTAACATACTTTATACTCCAAACTTCTTAGAGAAAATATTCCTTCCTCCAGACTTTTTTTTTTTTAAGGATGGCTTTTTTTTTTTTCAAGATTTATTTTATTTTTATTACAAAGTCACATATACTGAGAGGAGGAGAGACAGAGAGGAAGTGGAGCTGCCGGGATTAGAACCAGCAGCCATATGGGATCAAGGCGAGGACCTTAGCCACTAGGCCATGCTGCCGAGCCCCAGACTTTGTTTACAATGTTGGATTTTTTAAACTGTCATACTATTTAAGCTATAATTTATAAACAATGGTTTGTTTCTGAACCTTCAATTTTGTTCACCTGATCTTTAAACATATACATGTATGTGTGTGTGTGCATATATATATATATACATATACATACATACTTAGGCCAATATCATAGTATTTATTACTGTAGTTTCATTTTCAGTGTTGAAAATACCCTTTCATCTTGTTCTTCGAGGTTATTTTGACCACTACAGAATGGTCAGTTTTTTTCATGTTCATGATGATTTTTAAATCAGCTTCTCAATTTCTTTTCTGGATTTTTTGTTTGTTCCCCTGCCCCAACACACACACACACACACACACACACCCCTACTAGGCCCAGTGTTGTGGCCCAGCTCTGGCCATTGTGGTGATTTGGGAAATGAAGAAGCACATAGAAGATATCTCTACTAAAATGTCACTTTACACACACTAGGATGGTTATAATAAAGGCAGATGATAACAAGTGTTATGATGATGTCAGAAATTGGATTCCCCAAACACTGCTGGCATAAATGTAAAATGCTGGAGTTGGCATGGTTGCATAGCACACTAATTCTCAGACTGGGGCACAGGTATTCCATATGAACACTGGATTAGTCTTAGATGTTCAGCTTCCTGCTAATGTGCCTGAAAAAGCAGCCAGAGATAACCCAAGGGCTTAGGCCCCTGCACTCACCTGAGAGACACAGATAAAGCTCCTGGCTTTAGGCTTCAGACCAGGACAGTTCAGTCAATGAAACCACGTGCAGAATGAACCAGACAAAAGATCTCGCTCACATTTTCTCTGTCTCTAAGTGACTCTGCCTTCCAAATAAATAAATAATAATAAAAAGATTTATTTATTTTTATTGGAAAGTCAGATTTCCAGAGATGAGAGACAGAGGGATCTCCCATCGACTGCTTCACTCCCCATATGGCCACTACAGCTGAACCTGAGCCAATCCAAATTCAGGAACCTCAGGCAATCAAGATGGCAGAATAGGGCAAGGACACATTTAAATATACGGAGAAACATTTAATCAGGATGAAGCAGAGAGGATACATTCCAGGAAATAGGAGAGGACAGAACAACAGCAGAGGGGTAACTGCAGACTGACAGACACAGGAAAGCAGTGGAAACAACCATGTGGTGTTGCAGTGACTGATACGCCAGCGGCATTCAGCTAATGGCAATCTGAACTCCATCAGCAACTAGGTGGGAAGGGACTTTCACTGGGAGCTTGGGAGGTGAACCCAGACAAAGAACTGTCTGTCCTGCTGGTCCGTTTGATTTGACCAGGAGCAGAGACAGAGCAGCAGATCCCAGATGGACAGTGCAAAAACAGGGTGGATTTCACAGCCCAGTCAGCCCCCTAGAGCTGAACTGGGCGCCATTTTGCGTAAGGAAGCAAAGCCAAGGGAAAGGACTGAGCATACACTGAGCTGGGAGTGAACTCATTTCTGACTCAGTGAACTGCAGCAATGTGGCATCCTATAGGTTCCACTCAAGACAGGTCAGGGTAGCCCTCAGATCTGATGGCCAGCAGATCAAGAACTCTAGTAGTGGTACATCAGGCGCCATTTTGTACACTGTGGCAAAAGCTTTAGGACTGTAGGGGACAACAGTGACCTGCGCATGTGCTGAGCTTGTGAGAACTCACTGAGTTCCATGGATTGCACTGCTCCTGCAAGAAAATAATACCGACTGTGGCATTGTACGGGTCAAAATAGGTCTGTGTTGCACCCAGACCGAACGTCTAACAGGTTCTACCAAGATCAGTGCCACAAACAACCTAGCTATATTGGACACCTGGTGTCTCTCCAATCCTGGGACCTGCTCTAACCAGAAGTGGGAGAAAAGTTGTACAGACAACGGTGCAACCTCAGCATGGTATCACAGGAGGTGGAGAGTGATGAGCCAGGAGCTGGGGCTGTGGAGACCATGGTGGAAATCTAACATAAAAACCCAGACCTGGAACTTGCTGGAGGAAGTGGCACAAGTGGCTGCAAGCAAAAAGTTGTGTACCACCTGCACTAAGTAAAATCAAACTGCAGACCTGTGGGTGACACAGCTTAGAAACCTGCCCCAAGGAGAAGACTTTGCTAACCAGAAGTACAATGACCAAGAGCAAAAGAAGAGACAAAGGCACAATGAATATTACTGAAAACTCCCCTGCAAAGGAGCAAAACCCTATGCCAACCTCAGAGTTAATTGAGGAAGACATCGAGAAAATGGGGGACACAGAATCCATAAGACTCATTTTAAAGCTTCTGATCAAAAATGAGAAGCACATACAAGAGTTCAAAGAATTTAAGGAAGCAATAAAGCAAATCAAGGCTGATACATCAGAAATTAAGAACACAGCAGAGCAAATTAAAAGTACAGTGGAGAGTCTCCAAAATAGAAAGAAGCAAGCAGAACAAAGAATCTCAGAATTGGAAGATATTGCCTGTCATCAGGAGGAAGCAAACAAAAAGCTGGAAACAGAGCTGGATCAGGCCAAAGAAAGTATTCAAGAATTGAAAGACACTATTAAGAGGCCTAACATAAGAGTTATGGGAGTCCCAGAATGTGCAGAAAGAGAAACTGGTTTTACAAATGTATTTAATGAGATAATAAAGGAAAAATTTCCCTAATCTAGAGAAAGAATTGGGAAACAACATCCAGGAGGGGCACAGAACTCCCAACAGGCTTTACTAAGAGAGATCTTGACAAAGACACATGATCATCAAGCTCTCTTCAATTGAACATAAGGAAAAGATCCTGAAATGTGCACGTGAAAAAAAATCAATTGACATATAAAGGAATGCCAATTAAACTCACAGGAGACTTCTCACAAGAAACTCTACAGGCAAGAAGAGAATGGAACGACATAGTCCAGATTCTAAAAGAAAAAAATTGTCGGCCTAGGATAACATATCCAGCAAAGCTTTCTTTTGTCTTTGAAAATGAAATAAAATTCTTCCACAGTCAAGAAAAGTTAAAAGAATTTGGCTCTTCCAAACCTGCCCTAACGATGATACTTCAAGATGTTCTCTTGACAGAGAAGAGGAATAGCACCAAACAAAACCAAAGGCAAATGGGAAGAACATCCCAATAAAATGACAACAGAAGACTAAACCAATGAACAACCCATTCCTAAAATGACAGGACTAAAGTACCACCCATACATATTAACCCTGAAAATAAATGCCTTAAGCTCAATCAAACATCATAGATTAGTAGACTGGATTAAGAAACAACATCCATCTATTTGTTGTCTAGAAGAGACACACTTCACCAACAAAAATCAGTGGAAACTATATCACATGGGTTTTGATGTTTTCTGTTGGTTTCATCTCTTCAAAAACACTTTCTTCTGATTAAATCATTCGTTGACTCGTAGATCATGAAGTGGCATCATTTTCTTCAAGAAGGTTCTTGATTTTCATTTCTTCAGCTACATGCTAGTCACTTAGTAGCATGTTATTTAACTTCATGATGTTGTTAATTTCTTTTTTCTCCCTGATGTTGATTTTGTTTTGTGGCTTTTCATTTAAGGGGATATATAGCAGCTGTGTAATGGAGACTGTCATATCTAGTAACATGTTATTTAACTTCATGGCATTGTAAATTTCTATTTTTCTTCCTATTGTTGATTTTGCATTATGACTTTTCATTTAAAGTGATGTACAGTAGCTGTGAAATGGAAATATCTAGATGTGAGGATACAATGCAGTATGCATTTCTATTTCCAGAAAAAGATGGACTTACAATGAAACTGTTTACTATATCTTGACAATAGGATGCTGGACTCTCTGCCATTGTCCATGCCCGCAATAATGGACATATGACTGTGTATGAAGAACTATACTTTAGTAATGATATAGAGGAACTAGGTGGGGGAAGGTTTGGCTGGGATAAGGGAAATACCAGGAGCCTACGGAATTATATCATAAAATGATAATAATAAAATTAAATAAATAAATATATATATGTATATGTATGTATATGTATATATAATATATATGTATATATATGTATGTATATATATATATTTATGTATATGTATATATAAACAAATTTAGGAACTTCTTCCTGTCTCCCATGTGGGTGCCACAACCCAAAGACTTGAGCCATATTCTGCTGCTTCCCCAGACCATAAGTTAAATGGGAGGTGGTACAGCTAGGACATGAACTAGTGCCCACATGAAACACCAATGATTGTACGTAGAAGATCAACCAATTGAGCCATAAGCTTCTAAATAAATCTTTTAAAAAATGATAATAATAAAGTAAACGTTTAAAAAAAAAAAGAAAGGCTGGAGGGAAGGTGGAAAAGTCTTGCCCCAGGTCTGTTACCCCTGTAAGGAGCCCCTGCTTGGATGATGACCATAAGTTTCACTTAAGCACATCCCAGAGAAGTGGAGGGAACAGCAGCATGCAACAGCTGCCAAGTAAAGCTGCAAGCAAACAGAAATGTACACAATAGTGTCAAAAACCAAACACACAGGCATAAACTCAATAAGTAGCAAAGTGTAAAACCTGCAAAGTGTTTCTGAGACAGCAGTTCAAGAGGACCTAAGTACCTATGCAGTATCTTGAGTATCTAACATGTTCAAGAACAAGAAGGCTCGTCAGTGGTAATATGTCAGATTTTCCTAAATTAAGGTATAAATTCAAGGTAGTACCAGTGAGAATTTCAGCAGAATTTTGGAAAAGATTTATTTATTTGTTTGAAATCGGAGTGACAGAGAGATGGGAAGAGACAGAGACATATTTTTCATCTGATAGTTCAATATTCCAAATGACCAAAGCCAACAACCTGAAATTGCATCTGTCTTCCATGTATTGGCAAGACACTTGGGCCACCTTCCATGGCCTTCTCAGGTAGCAGAGAGCTAAGTCAGAAACAGAGCAGCTGGGATGGACCCCATCAGGTATTCGCATGGGATGCTAGCACTGCAGGAAGTGGCTTAACCTACCACAAGGCTGGCCCCAAAAGTAGAAATTTTCACTTGAGTTTTAACCACTACTCAATATGCAAACTTGGGAGTACCTTCAGGCAAAAACTGCATAATGAGACTCATACCCAAAGCCATTCTCAACTTTCAAGTTGCCTGTCATTCTGATCTGATCTTCCCATGTCTTCAAGTAGTTATCTTTCACAAATTATGTTTTTACTCAAATTTACAAAATGTTATCAGAGGGTTAGTCTGATACCCATCTATAATTAGGAACAGAATCCGTTTCGACATTTCACATGCTCCCCAAAGGCAACCTGATGTGAGTGACCAAAACCACATGACCAGATGGACACAAATGCATCTTCTCAGAACAGCAAAATAGATGGGGAATACCTTGTTGTTCTGCTCATGATATGATTATAAATCATTAAATAATAAAAAAGCGAGGTTCTAGTACACAAAAGTAATCCTATACGTAGATCAATAGATTTTAAAATACAATACCACACTCTTCCATGGGACTAGTGTCACAACATAGCAAGTCAAGCCTCAGTTTGAGTCCCAGCCACTCCATTTCCAATCCAACTCCCTGCTGATGTGCCAGTGAAGACAACTCCTTAGACCTGTACACCCTCGTGGTAGATCCAGAAGAAGTTACTGGCTTCAGGCTAGACCAGCTCCAGCTACTGCGGCCATGTGGGGAGTGAACCAGTGGATGGAAGATCTTGCTCTATCTGTCCTTCTCTCTCTGTAGCTTAGCTTTTCAGATAAAAACGAACTAGTCTTTCAAGGAATTCTTTTATTTTTAACCAGTATATCCTGATCATTTTACATTGTTAACTTTTTAATACTTCTCAACACCTGGGAAGTTATATGCAAACTACAGTTCCAGATGGATGCACTATAGTTCAATAATATCCCAGGTGCAACTAAAAACTCCCAGGTTTTCTACACGTTTTTCGATGGAGTAGATTCATAGACGCGGACATTGACATGTTACCAAATGCTGCCAAATCTCCCTTCAGAGACACGAGTGACAATGGTTTGCATTCTCAGCAGCCACTACTGACTGCATTCCCATAAGAGCTGAACAATCCATGATAGCACAGCTCTAGGTCAATCAACAGAGTGAGGACTCTGCAGAGCTTCTCTTAAGCATCAACAGTAGGCCTGTTGTACACTCTAACTCCCTCCTATGAGCATACAACCATGCTCAAAACCCTAGCCTGTTTAGCAGAGGTCCTAATGGCCTGTTTACTTCATGTAAATCTTTTGTCCTGGAACTGAACACTTGCAATCTGGCCTACTAACAGGGTTTGTGGCATATCAAGCATGTACTTGTACACACCTCATCCAACTGACTGTCATATAGTTGATTGCCACCTAGAATTACGGCTGTGATATCTTACATAATTAACCACCCTTTCACTAATTCAGGACTTAGAACAAGCTCATCAGTGGCTGTGACTCTCAGAGAGCTGCCCCTGCCTTCTCTTAATTCTTCTACCATTTCGCTCCCATAATATTAGGTCCCCAATTTGCTTCCTACACCGTCTTCAAGTACTGCACCATAGTTTAGTGGCTAAATGCTCACCTTACATGCACCAGGATCCCATATGGGAACCGATTTGAGTCCCAGCTGCTCCACTTCCCATCCAGCTCCCTGCTTATGGCCTGGGAAAGCAGCCGAGGATGGCCCAAAGTCTTAGGACCCTGCACCCACATGGGAGACCTGGAAGAAGCTCCTGGTTCCTGGCTTTGTATCGGCTCAGCTCCAGCCTTTGTGGCCATTTAGGGAGTGAACTAGCAGATGGAAGATTTTTCTGTCTCTCCTTCTCTGTAAATCTGCCTTTCAAATAAAAACAAAATAAATCTTTTTTATTATTATTAATTACATTGCATTATGTGACACTGTTTCATAGGCTGTGGGATTCCCCCAGCCCCTCCCCATACCCTCCCCCCATGGTGGATTCCTCCACCTTATTGCAATATTACAGTTCGAATTCAGTCAAGATTCTTTCATTGCAAGCATAGAGTCCAGCATCTTATTGTCCAGATAAATTCAGCAGTTTCTTGGGGAGATCATTTCTGGTCTGAAGGCAGAGCTGGCAGAATATCATCCAATTGAATTAAAATCCACAACATAACAGCAACAACAATTTACAACATTATGGAACTATTTGACATGGTATTGAGTAACCAATATGTTAAAAAAAAAAAAAATGCAAGTTCTTAACCATCCTGTGACTACTTCATTGACATTTCAGTTTTAGTTTATACAAAGAACCAGCTGCTATACACCTTAAAATGGCTATAGGGTACTATTCAGCTGTCTCATGTCTATTTTCATTTCAGTATTTAGCAGTTCATAGTGTTGAAGTATAATTTTGCTGAACTTGTCAGATAGTAGGATAGTCTAAACTGGCTTGAAGTGCAGAACATCCACGCTGACCGTTTCCTGTCTGGTTCTAAGCTTTACTTGTTGTTCTCTGTCTATCTATTCTAATTTGTGTGTATGTGTGTGAAAATAAATCTTAAAAAAAAAATACTTCAGGGCCCGGCGGCGTGGCCTAGCGGCTAAAGTCCTCGCCTTGAAAGCCCCGGGATCCCATATGGGCACCTGTTCTAATCCCGGCAGCTCCACTTCCCATCCAGCTCCCTGCTTGTGGCCTGGGAAAGCAGTCTAAGGCAGCCCAAAGCCTTGGGACACTGCACCCGCGTGGGAGACCCGGAAGAGGTTCCTGGTTCCCGGCATCAGATCGGCGCGCATCGGCCCATTGCGGCTCACTTGGGGAGTGAATCATCGGACGGAAGATCTTCCTCTCTGTCTCTCCTCTGTGTATATCTGGCTGTAATAAAATGAATAAATCTTTAAAAAAAAAAAAATACTTCACCAACTCATGCCATGTCTCACTGTTGGAAACATTTCCTGTTATCATAACATATTCCTATTATTCCCGGCGGCGTGGCCTAGCGGCTAAAGTCCTCGCCCTGAACATGCCCCGGGATCCCATATGGGCTCCGGTTCTAATCCCGGCAGCTCCACTTCCCATCCAGCTCCCTGTTTGTGGTCTGGGAAAGCAGTCTAGGACGGCCCAAAGCCTTGGGACCCTGCACCCGTCTGGGAGGAGGTTCCTGGCTCCTGGTTTCAGATCGGCGCAACAGCAGCCGTTGCTGTCACTTGGGGAGTGAATCGTCGGATGGAAGATCTTCTTCTCTGTCTCTCCTCCTCTCTGTATATCTGACTTTACAATTTAAAAAATTTACTTAAAAAAAAAAAAAAAGAAGTTGGATAGCTGAGACACGAACCAGCATCCACATGGCATGCTGACACTTGCAGGCAGAAGATCAGTCAGCTGAGCTATCATGCCAGCCCCATTTTTGTAAAGATTGATTCATCTGTCTGTCTAACCATCTATCTATATTTGAAGGGCAAGAGTTACAGAGAGAAAACGGGAAACATGTAGAGATCTTCCAACCATTAGTTTTTTCTCCAGGTAGCTGCACAAGTTTGGCCCATGAGCTTCCTCTGCGTCTCCTACTCAGGTGCAGAGGCCCAAGCACTTGGATCGTCTTCTGCTGCTTTCCCAGGCACATTAGCAGAGAGCTGGATCACATGAGGAGTAGCCAGGACTCGAACTGGGACACATTTGGGCTGTTGGCATCCCAGGCAGTAGATTAACCCACAATGCTACAATGCTGGAACCAAGCATAGGTTCTTTATGGTACCTCCTCAAAAAAAAAATCACTTAGAGAAGTCTAATTTCTGGGCTTTGAACAGAACCCAAAGAGCAAATTGAGGGACAAGGCAAATCGTAGTATGCACTGAGAGTCTGTCCTTACCTTCTGGGTACCAAATGACCCTAACTATGACCACATATGTTTGTTCTCGGGGGGCAACAACTGTTCCAGATGAGCTCTGTCACATCTAGTGGCAGACCGGAGTGGTTCCCCTGCTCGTACGACCCAGAGAGCAGATAACAACTTCAGCAGTACACTCACCTTACAAGTATCTGTGAGTCTGCACACATAATGGTGCTGTGGAGAACACAAACAGGAGTGGAACACAGAAATGAAGGTCTCTTGGGACTGGCATACAGTGGGTAAAGCCACCACTTGGAACCACAGCAGCCTGTATGGGCACCTCTGGCTCAAGTCCAGCTGCTTCATCTCCAATCTAGTTCCCTGATAATGTACTTGGAAAAACAATGGAAGACTGTCAAAGTCCTTCAGACCCTCCCTGCCACCCACATGGAAAAACCAGAAGAAACTCTTGGATCCAACCTGGCCCAACAAATGGTTGGTGCAGCCATTTGGGGAGTGAAACAGCAGACGGAAGATTTTCTCTCTGTAATTCTTCCAAATGAATAAATAAATCTTTATTTTTATTAAAATAAATAAATATTTTAAAGAAAAAGGTCTCTATCCCTAAGAATTATGAACTCCTTTCTGTCTATCCTTGTGTCACCAAGTCTGTACCTACCACAAAGTATAAAATAAGAATGTTCAGTTTGTATCTATTGAATGAGCTCGTAATAATTACAAGGCAATGATAACTGCCAAGTAAGTGAAATGACTTAAGGGACATACCCAACAATCCATCCATGTTCTTCCGTACTTTTCAAACCAACTATAATATATCTGATTAACCAGAAATGTTAAAACAGCTTTAACAGGGGTTTGGCGCAGTACCCTAATGGCTAAATCATTGCCTTGCACACACAGGTGCTATTTGGAATCTTGGCTGCTCCACTTCCCATCCAGCTCCCTGCTTGTGACCTGGGAAAGCAGTCAAGGATGGCCCAAAACTCTGGAACCCTACACTCTCATGGGAGACCAGAGGAAGCTCCTAGCTCCTGCCTTCAGCTTCAGATTGGCTCAGCTGAGGCTTGAGGGGAGGAACTGCAGACAGAAGATCTTTCTGTCTCTCGTTCTTTCTGTAAAGCCACCCTTAAATAAAATAAATGAATCTTAAAAAAAAAAAAAAAAAAGGCCCAGCACAATGACCTACTGCTGGATCCTTGCCTTGCATGCACCAAGATCCCTTAATGGGCACCAGTTTGTGTCCCGGCTGCTTCACTCCAGCACCCTGCTTGTGGCCAGGGAGGGCAGTGGAAGACAGCCCAAAGCCTTTGGACCCTGCACCCACTTGGGAGACCTAGAAGAAGCTCCTGAATCTTGGCCTTGGATCGGCTCAGCTCCGGCTATTGTGGCCTCTTGGAGAGTAAATCAACGGATGGAAGATCCTCCTCTCTGTATATCTAACTTTCCAATAAAAAATAAAATAAGTCTTAAAATAAGTAAATAAATAAATCAATCTAAAAAAAAAAGAGACAGGTTTAACAGTATCATCTAGCATCATGGAAATGAACTCTTCTGTGAGGCTAAAACAGAAGGTACACCCTTCCCATTACAGATAATTAGAAGGTGCAAGGTGTCTTAAAAGGAAAAGAGCGTTGTCCTGATCAGACTGCAACACCTGCTGATGCGCGTGAAGATGATCTGGGAGCAGGCTGGGTCTGGCTAGGCTGCAGCACTTACATACACACATGAGAGCCAGTTCTGGTGGCAGGGACTAAGGAAAGGAACCTTGGAGGTCTGCCTAGGGCACAGCACTAGGCAGTATGAGTAAAGGTCAGATCTGGGGATGGGCAGGGCCAGACCACAGTCCCACTGGTCCACATGGGGGACTGGACCTGGGTTCAGGCTTAGTTGGGTTTCTTAGGGGTTGTCCCAATCAGACATCAGCACCTGCCAGTACACCTGGGTCTGGTAGTGGGCCAGGTCAGGCTGGGATGCAGCACCCTCTGGTACACACAAGAGCCTGTTCTGGTGACCAACTCAGTAGGGGTTCTTAGGAGTCGGCCCAATGGATCTAGTCCACCTGCTCTCTAACCTGAGGGAACACCACATGGACATTTGATCCGGCCTCACAGCACGTGCTGTGGGACCAGGCTGTCCTCAAAGTTGACTCAATGTAAGTAGAGACAACATACTGCGATGTACGCTAATAGGACAGGGCCCAGTGTGGTAGCCTAGTGGCTAAAGTCCTCCCCTTGAACGCCCCGGGATCCCATATGGGTGCTGGTTTGCGTCCCAGCAGCTCCTGCTTCCCATCCAGCTCCCTGCTGTGGCCTGGGAAAGCAGCTGAGGATGGCCCAAAGCCTTGGGATCCTGCACCTACATATGAGACTTGGAAGAAGCTCTTGGCTCCTGGCTTCGGATTGGCTCAGCTCCAGGCGTTGAGGCCGCTTGGGGAAAGAACCATCAGATGGAAGATCTTCCTCTCTGTCTCTCCTCCTCTCTGTGTATCTGTCTTTCCAAAAAACAAAAAAGGACAGTCAACCTCACTGATTCAACAGAGGATCTTTAGTACCTCACCAAAAGATGGCAAGAAGCAAAGGTGAACAACACTACAGGCCAAATTCTCCACCAGGCATCTAAGGCTTTGGACATACCAACAAGACACAGCCAGCCAGCAAGTATGGGAAATGATATCTCTTACCTGTTGCAATGAAGCCCATACCATGTCAGAATAATTGGAACTACTCAAGTCACACCCTCAGGACGTTCTTTCCCCTTCACCCCTGGGACGAAACCAGGGGACCATTTCTGTCCCTGGTCAGAGGAGGGAAGGTGGGGTCTTTTCTCTCAGCCACCTTCTCTCCCCACCCAGCCCTTCCTATCCTACCCAGAGACCTGCATGGGTCTACAATCCCCTCACCCATGTAACAAACATTTACAAATAAATAAATTTTAAAACATTTTGTTATCCAGGTTTGACTAGAAATACATAATAAATCAAAGTATGTAGAAAAAGTTGAATAAGAGAATATCTAAGAATAAAAATCATTTTTTAAAGATTTGTTTATTTACTTGAAAGACAGAGTTACAGAGAGCTCTTCCATCACTAATGAAAGTGGATACAGTGGCTGGAGCTAGACTGGTCAGAAGCAGGGGTCAGGAGCTTCTTTTGGGTCCCCTATATAAGTGCAGGACCCAAAAGACTTGAAACATCTTTCAAGTCCTTTCCCAGGCACATTAGCAGGAGTTGGATCAGAAGTGGAGTAACCAGGACTCAAACTGCTTTTACCCACTATGCCACAGCACCGGCCCCACAAAATTGTTTTTTAAAATCATAGCTACCACTTAATAATAGCTAACTTTGTTCTAAGCACATTATACATCTTTCAAGAGATTTATTTACTTGCTTGTTTAAAAGGCAAGGTATCTAAGAGAGACAAAGAGATCTCCTACTGCTGGTTCACTCTGCAGATGGCTGTCACAACCAAGGTTACACCAGACCAAAGGCAGGCGCTTCACTGGGCTCTTTCACGGGGATGAGAGGGGTCCAAGAACTTAGACCGTCTCTCACCACTTTCCCAGGTACATCTCAGGGGGCTGGATCAGAAGCAGAGCAGCTGGGACTCACTCCAGAACAGGATGCCAGTGTCATAGGCAATGGCTCAAGGCGCTGAGCTAGAACACTAATACCTACACAGTTTTGATAAATTTCTCAATAATCTATGATATGGAATAACACTACTATTCATATTTTATAAAAGAGGAAACCAGGGCGCAGAAAGCTTAAATAACTTGCCCAAAGTCATGGAGCTAGTAGCTGACAGAGCCCAGGACTCAAAATCCAGCAGTCTGGCTCACATCCTTGCAACTCTAACTATACCATACAATCTCCCAAAGTCAACATTGCCTGAGAGCTTTACAGGCGCTCTAGTTACCTCAGCCCCAGGTCAAAGGCAAGTGAAAGAAGAAAGCACACACACACTGTGCGATCCCAGTGCCTTGACACAGCACAAAAGATCTGTCTGATACAGCCGCTATCTTTCCAATGTCACTTCCAGCTGTGTTCCATCCACAAACCCTACTTTCTGGTGCAGAAGTAGGGACCATCCAGCCTGGCGCCCATTTAAGACCTCCAAAATCACCTGACCTGACCCTGCCAAGACAACTGCAGGTGGGTCTCAAGAATCTACTGCAGGGTCATTTTTCAGTCGATCCTTTTGTGTGCTCCACAAATATCCAAATGGTCCTCAGTGGAAAAACTGGTTCCTCACCCCTGCCTATGATACAAAACCACATGCAGTTTCTCAAACACGCCCTTTGGGGGAGGTGTTTGCAAGCAGCAGTTAAGATGGCACTTGAGATGCCCAAGTTCAAATCCCAGGTCTGCTTCTGATTCCAGCCTCCTGCGAATGCACCCAGTGTGCAGCAACAGATGATGGCTCACGTTCTTAGGCCCCTGAAACCTCGCTGGCAGATCCAGATGGATTTCTCGGCTCCTGGCTTCAAGCCGGCCTAGTCCTGACTGTTGTAGGCCTTTGAGGGGGTGAACTAGCACAGGGAAGAAACTCACTCTCTGTGTGTCTCTCTACGCATGTGTGTCTTTTTCAAATAAATATTGATAATTTTATACACACACACACATATACACAGAGCGTGCCTCCTTCACTCACTACTATTCATTGTTCCTGCAGCTCCCTCTGCCTGCCAACACTGTTCTCTTGTCTGAACCTCCTCATCTTCAAGTCCCACGGATACTTCTCAAAATTGTGCTGGGTAGTATCTGTTACAGGTCTTCAGGAAGGCAGTCCCCTCAACTAGGTAATGCCTTGCCTCATTTGTTACTGAGTTCTTGTTCTTGTCATAAAAAGTAGGGGTGGGGAGGGACTTTAAAAGCTTGTTAAAAAATTCAAGAGCGGGGTCCAGCACCATAGCTGAGTGGCTCGCCTTGCATGCACCGGGATCCCATATGGACACCAGTTTGTGTCGCAGCTGCTCCACTACCCATGCAGCTCTCTGTGTCCTGGGAAAGCAGTAGAGGATAGTCCAAAGCTTTGGGACCCTGCACCCAGGTGGGAGACTCAGAAGAAGCTCCTGGCTCCTGGCTTTAGATCGACTCAGCTCCAACCACTGTGGCAAACCAGCAGATGGAAGATCCTTTCTCTCTGTCTCTCCTTCTCCATATAAGTCTGCTCTTCAATAAAAATAAATAAATCTTAAAAAAAAATTAGGAGCAAATAGTCTCAAAAAGAGTCTTCAAAGGTTTCTTGGGGTCTGGGTGCAGCTGAGAGAGGGGCAGGCTTCCTGGGTTCCCTGTCTGAAGCTTTTGAGAATGGTTGGGACACCAGCTACAGCTGTGTGCCCCACCTTCCCTCACCAAGCCCTTCTCCGAGAGGCTGAAGAGAGGACTGAGGAGCCGCAGCCAACTCCACCTGGAAGGAAGGCATGCAGAGGGGTTCGGCAGAGGCTCTGCACACACACGCCACAACACACTGCCAGGTCTTCGACTTCACACTGACCTCTAGTATGACATTATCTCAAATGAAGTGGTTCCCTGAACTGTGGCCCCTATTCTCACTCAAGTTAAAAACCCATTTCTTAGGGCCAGCACAATGGCTCAACAAGTTAATCCTCTGCCTGGAAGTGCCGGCATCCCATATGGGCTCCAGTTCGTGTGCCGGCTGTTCCACTTATGATCCAGCTACCTACTAATGATCTGGGAAAGCAGCAGAGGATGGTCCAAGTCCTTGAGACCCTGCACTCACATGGGAGACCTGGAAGAGGCTCCTGGCTACAAATCGGCTCAGCTCCAGCCTTTGTAGCCTTTTACAGAGTGAACCACCAGACAGATCTCACTCTCTGCCTCTCCTTCTCTCTGTAAATTTGCCTTTCCAACATAAATAAACAAATCTTTAAAAGATGATGTCTTAAGAAAAATGAAAGAAGGGAGGGTGGAGAGAGGGAAGACGAAAAAACGGACCAGATGCCCAGAGGCAGTCATGTGAGGAGCACTTAGTCTCTTTAGCTGGATTACTGCACATTAAACTTCTCAACATTCACATGACATGCAAAGCACACATTCCTGCCCAGACCCTTGCCCCATCCCCACACCATCCGGGTCTCCCATGTGGGTGGCAGGTGCCCAAGCATTGGGGCCATCTGCTGCTTTCCTAGGATGTTAGCAAGGAGCAGGATCAGAAGCAGAGAAGCTGGGACAAGCACTGGCACTCTTAGATGGAGCACCCGCGTTATAGGGAGCAGCTTAAACCACTAAGACTCAGCACCATTCCCTCAATTCCTTTTTCAAACAATAATTTTATAATACTCTTTTTACTATAGTAAATATACTTACACATAATTTTAATAAAAGTCAAATATAATGTTCAAATTGCCACATAAGAACAAGGACATAATTTGTAATAAATCACCTATTCTATTTCTTTCTTTCTTTCTTTCTTTTTTTTTACATTTTTGTTTATTTGAGAGGTAGAGGGCCCGGCACCATGGCCTAGCGGCTAAAGTCCTCGCCTTGAAAGCCCCGGGATCCCATCTGGGCGCCAGTTCTAATCCCGGCAGCTCCACTTCCCATCCAACTCCCTGCCTGTGGCCTAGGAAAGCAGTTGAGGACGGCCCAATGCTTTGGGACCCTGCACCCGCGTGGGAGACCTGGAAGAGGTTCCTGGTTCCTGGCTTCGGATCGGCGCGCATTAGCCCGTTGTGGCTCACTTGGGGAGTGAAACATCGGACGGAAGATCTTCCTCTCTGTCTCTCCTCCTCTCTGTATATCCGGCTTTCCAATAATAATAAAATCTTAAAAAAAAAAAAAAAAAGAGAGGTAGAGACAGAGAGCTCTCATCTTCTGAATCACTCCCCCATAGCCAGGGCACCAAAGCCAAGAACCAGCAACCCAACCCAGATCTTCCACACGGTCAGGTCATCTCACTGCCCCACCATGTTTCATGGTGTCCACTAGCAGGAAGCTGGAACCAGGAACTGGAGCCAGAAGTCCAAGCTAGGCATTCTAGTATGGGTCACTGGCATTGTACCCAGCAGCTTGACCACGAGGCCAAAGGCCTGCTTGCTACTCATTTGTATCTTAACATGCAAAGGCTCCGATACTACTGCACTAGAAGACAGAGTGGTCAGATGCTTGCACCCATGTGTGGAATCACCAGGAGGAGGACAACTACAAATACACACTGACCCATACAGGCCTTTGTACCAATGGCCGCGGCAGCATTTTTCAAAATGGTGACAAAATGGTAAATTTCAAAAATAATCTTCCCTCAAGATAGTTGTAATCCTGAAACACTCCAGACAGTCTAAACTGTTTCAATATCTGTGTTTTTTATGTAAAACAGTTACATACCAGGCTTACTGAATCTAAGTAGGCAATTTACCTAGGTAAACATCTAACAGAAATGAAAAGTCAAAACAGACAAAAGATAATGCCTCTTTGTGTGAGAGTATTCTGCCTGTTCCAGGAATCAGTCTCCCTACCCTCACTCCAATCATGTAATGCTGGTCATACTCTTCAATCACAAAACAGCCACTGTTAAAAATCAAGGATGCACAGACCTGGGTGGGCAGCTGACCCAGCAGTTTAACTATAAGATGACCATACACCACATCAGAGTGCCTGGATTCAAGGTCAGCTCTGCTTCCAATTCTAGCTTCCTGCTAATGCACACCCTGGGAGATGACAGGCAATGGCTTCAGTAGCTGGATCCATGTCACACCACCCCAATAGGAGCTATGAATGCCTTCCTGGATTCTGACATTCCTGAACCCTGGCTATTGTGAATATTTGGGAAACTAACCAGAATATGGGATCTTTCTCTGCCTATGGATCTTTCTCTGCCCCCACTCTCCAACTGTCTCTGCTTCTCAAATAAAGAAATAAAAGTGTTAAAAAGATTTCACTCCAAGTGAAGTTACAGTTAGCTTAAGTAACTCCATAATGCCTTTAGATGCCATTTGCTACTCCTTGTAAACTCCCCGGTTCCCTTTGTGAGAGGGGTCTAGGGGACCTTCCTCAACCTCAGCCTGACGTTGGGGAAGTTGATTTACAAGATCCTGCTTGATAGTGCAAGGCAGTCAGCACCTGCCAATCAGCCTGTGAAGATGGTAACTGCAGCCGCAAATGAGCAGAGCTCCATCAGCTCCTGCGAATCAGCTTGTGAAGACAGTAATGGCCAGCTGTTACTCCCTGCTCTTTGACGTGACACCCCCCACCCCCGTCCCTTGTTCCCGTTGGTTCCTTCCCATGTGCAACTACAGTTTCCAGCCTTAAAAACCCGTTGGTTTCGGCCCGGCACCGTGGCCTAGCAGTCCTCACCTTGAACGTGCCAGGATCCCATATTGGCACAGGTTCTAATTCCAGCAGCTCCACTTCCCAACCAGCTCCCTGCTTGTGGCCTGGGAAAGCAGTCGAGGACAGCCCAAAGCATTGGGACCCTGCACCGTGTAGGAGACTGTTGGGCTCCATTCAGTGGATGTGGGGGACAGGAAGGTGTGAAGAGTAATGTTCCATTGCAAGCAGGGCCGCAAGGAACTTCCTGCTGTATGGCAGGGCCCAGTGGATGTCTCTACAACCACCTAAATGCAGCTCCACCTTCCTTGGCATGGACACCCTGCGGAAGAATTCTAATCCATTCAGGCATTGTTTGCTACTGTGGAGTTGGCCTTTTACTTAATGTGAGCTTGGAGGTTAATGTCAATAATGTCAATAATAATGTCTTGCAAAGAGGCCTTCTATTATTCATACTGTTTTGGCTGTCGCCATTGACCTTATGCTAATCAAGGGACCTATATTTAGGGTTTCATTCTTTCCTTGATCTTTGTGATACAAGATTAAGTTGTAGAATAAGAATTGTAGCAGGAACTTCTAGAGTTTTTAGGTGAAAAAAATGGCAGAATTATCCTTAGAAACTGTAGGCCCTGGTCTTCCAAGGGTTAACTCCACAGCTTAGCTTGTTTCTAAAGGGTAACAGGATGGGCAATCTTGGCCTAATGCATTTTAGCCCCTGACTTGACTGCAAGTTCCTCTTCCCTGCTTCCCCTTTGTTAAGATCCCCCAGGGGAGCTTAGGAGTTCTTGAGCATTGGATAATACTGGGAGGGACTAGGCAGACTATAAAAGATGCAGGCTGACCCCAAATAAATGGCATTCTGTTTACAAGAGTGACCCACTGCATGTTGTCTTGTGTTGTCTTATGTGTTGTTTTTTTGTAACCCTAGTCCCTCCGCTTGGCTCGGGGTACAGGGCGACCAGGGCAACGAGGGCAACGAGGGCGACGAGGGCGTTGCCGACAAGAAACACCCACTTGACCATGACATAAACAGTCTGAGCCAGAGTTTGACTGTTTCTGTATAAATAAAACAGACAGCTTTCCTGCATTGTCCATTATGATCATGGAATCCTAGTGGTCCATCTATTTTCTCTACGCCTCATCCACGCACCCTTCTCGAGTTCCGAACTCAGCTGGAGCTGGACTCCAGCAGAAGACCCAGAAGAGGATTCGGCCTCCTGGCTTCAGATCGGCTCGGCAGTGGCCATTGAGGTCACTTGGGGAGTGAATCATCGGCCAGAAGATCTTCCTCTCTGTCTCTCCTCCTCTCTCTCTATATATATATCTTACTTTGCAATAAAAATAAAATAAATCTTAAAAAAAAAGCCCATTGTTTGCCTTTGTTCAAGGTAGACTGAACTTTGGAGGTATGAGCCTGTTCTCTCGGCCACAGGCAATAAAGGATTCACTCCAGATTCCGAACCAGCAAATGGAAGACCTCTCTCTTTCTCTGCTTCTCTCTGTAAAATCTGAGTCATTTCTCAGGGACTCGCTCTGGATACAGAACAAGGAATACAAAGGAAAATAATCCTGGGAGTGGTCATTCAACCTAGAAGTTACAACACCCACATCCCACATCACAGTACCTAGCGGAGACATCCAACCCCTGACCCCAGCTTCCTGCCACTACAGATCTCAAGAAGCAGCCGTGATAGCCCAAGCAACTGTGTGCCCGCCATCCCGATGAAAGACTTGGATTGTCAGACTGCCTGAGTGCAAGTCCTGACTCTGGCTCCCAGCTCTAAGCCTAGCCCAGCCCTGGTAGTTGTGGACATCTGAGATGTGAATCAGATGGATGGGAGGTGTCTCCACTCTGTCTTCTCAGTGTCTGCTTGTGTATCTGCCCCTCAAATACATTCTTAACATTAAAAAAAAATTAAAGAAAATAATTTTTTGTTTTTCTCATTAACTTATCCATATTCTTTCAAATAGCCCCCTAACAACCAACACTCAAAATTTTCATTTGAGATACCAGTAAAGTGCAGATCACACTAATCCTCTACCCTGTGGCACCACCATCCCTATGGGTACCAGCTCGAATCCCGGCTGCTCCACTTCCAACCCAGCTCTCTGTTAATGGCTTGAGAAAGCAACTGAGGATGTCCCAAGCCTTTGGGATTCTGTATCTACAATGGGTGACCTGAAAGACACTCCTGATTCATAGCTTCAGATCAGCTCAGCTCTGGCTACTGCAGCCATTTGGGGAGTGAACCAGCAGATGGAAGGCCTCTCTCTGTCTCTGCTTCTCTCTCTGCAAAATCTGCCTTTCAAGTAAAAATAAATCAACCCTAAAAAATAATAAAACAAAAATGTCATCTGAATGAGTTCCAGGCTCTTGGTTTCACCTGGGTCAGGTGGGCATTTAGAAAGTGAACCATAGAATGAAAGGGTCTCTTGGGCCCGGCGGCGTGGCCTAGCGGCTAAAGTCCTTGCCTTGAACGCCCCGGGATCCCATATGGGCGCCTGTTCTAATCCCGGCAGCTCCACTTCCCATCCAACTCCCTGCTTGTGGCCTGGGAAAGCAGTCAAGCATGGCCCAATGCATTGGGACACTGCACCCGTGTGGGAGACCTGGAAGAGGTTCCTGGTTCCCGGCTTCGGATCGGCGCGCATCGGCCCATTGCGGCTCACTTGGGGAGTGAATCATCGGATGGAAGATCTTCCTCTCTGTCTCTCCTCCTTTGTGTATATCTGGCTGTAATAAAATAAATAAATCTTTAAAAAAAAAAGATTTATAAAAAAAAAAGAATGAAAGGGTCTCTTAATGTCTCCCTTTCACATAACTAAAATAAGTAACAATGGGCCTGGCATAATGGCACAATGGCTAAATCCTCAATGGCTACATGCTCACCTTGCAAGCACCAGGATCCATCTGGGTGCCAGTTCATCTCCCAGCAGTTCCATTTCCCATTCAGCTCCCTGCCTGTGGCCTGGGAAAGCATTCGAGGATGGGCCAAAGCCTTGGGACCCTGCACCCACGTGGGAGATTCAGAAGAGGCTCCTTGGATCCTGGCTTCAGATTAGCTCAGCTCCAACCATTGTGGCCATCTGGGGAATGAACTGGCTGGCAGATGGAAGATCTTTCTCTCTGTTTCTCCTTCTCTGTGTAAATCTGACCTGCCTTTCAAATAAAAATTTAAAATCTTTTAAAAAATAACAAGAAAATTTCATCTGATTCGCTTATAATCATATTACATTCCTAATATGTGTAACTAATACATTGCAGCTTTCATGGACCATCTGAGGAAATAATTCATTATATGGTGCTATATTACTGTTTCTACTAGATAATATACTATAAATTTCAAACTCAGAAATAAATTTTTCAAAACACTATTTCCATTAAGTCAGACTTAAACACTTGTACAATACCTTATCATTGGGGCTTTTGTTGTGGTGCAGTAGGTTAAGTTGCCCATTGCAATGCCAGCATACCATATTGGAGTACTGGTTTGAGTTCTGACTGCACCACTTCTGATCCAGCTTTCTGCTAATATACCTAGGAAAGCAGCAATAGACGGCCCAAATTCTTGGGCCCCTGACACTCAGACAGAGTTCCTGGCTGCTGGCTCTGGCCTGACCCAGATCTCCAGCCAGTCACTCACATATGGGGAGCGAACCAGGAGATAAGAGTTCTCTATCTTAGCAACCAATAGAATGGAAGAAAATTTTTGCACACTACACAAGTGATAGGGGACTAATATCCAGGATTTACAAAGAGCTTCAGAAACCCAGGGACAGAAAAAAAAAACAAAAAACTCTGTGACACAATGGGCAAAGGAAATGGACAGACATGTTTCAAAAGAACAGATTCAAATGGCTGACAGACATATGAAAAGATGCTCAGGCTCCCTAGCCATCAGAGAGATACAAATGAAAACCACCTTGAGGTACCTCCTAACTCCAGTGAGACTGGCCTACATTCAGAACTCAACTAACAACACCTGCTGGCATGGATGTGGGGAGAAAGGCACCCTCCTTCACTGCTGGTGGGAGTGTAGGCTAGTACAACCACTGTGGAAATCAGTATGCAGAGTGCTTGGAAAATTGCAAATAAACCTGCTATATGATCCAACTATCCCTCTCCTAGGAATATACACAAATAGAAGTGAAATCTGCACATGAGAAGGGGATCTGTAATCTATATTTACAGCAGCACGATCTACAATAGCAAAGACATGGAAACAAACCAGATGTGTGTCCAAAGAAGAGTAGTTAAAGAAACTGCGGCACATCTACTCCATGGAATATTATTCAGCTATTCAGAAAAATGAAATTATACTATTTACAACCAGGTGGTCCCAACTAGAAACCATTATGCTCAGTGAAATGAGTCAATTACAAAAGAACAAATACCATATGTTCTCTCTTACATAAGGAAAACAACATGGAAAGTGTAACTTCAATAATCTGATCCATGCTATTTTTTGTTTGTTTCATTTTTTGGCTGTATCCCATGTGTTTTGATATTTTTTCAGTTTTGTTTATTCCAAATAATTTCATCACTGGCTCTTCAATTCATCACTTGCTCTGGGATTACACAGTGGCATCATTTTTCCCAGGAGACTTCTGTGTTTCCTTTTTGTCACTCATGTGTTGGCTACTAAGTGCTGCATTTTTCATGTTGCTGTAATTTGTTGTTGATGTTGTTGTTCTTGTGGCTGTTCTAACTCAGACCAGTTGTTGACCTTGTTTCATGGCTTCCTACTTATGGAAATGTTTAGTGATGCAGTTCTGGGGTCTATCATATACAGATATGGCAGTATAATGGAACATGCATTCCTGCTTTCTGATGAAAGATGGATTCCCAATGAAACTGTTGGACATGTGTAGACAATGGGATACTGGAACTGTCTGACATTGTCTGTACCAACAATGTTGGGGTACACTTAAATAAGAGACTGATAGACTTAAGATTCCTTATGAAGGACCACACCATTGTAGTAAAATGAGAAAAATCTGTTGGGGGGTGGGAGTCTGCGGAGGAATCCCAGCCTATATGAAATTGTACCACATAATTCAAAATTCAAAATAAAAATATTTTAAAAAGTTCTCTATCGGGCCCGGCGGCGTGGCCTAGCGGCTAAAGTCCTCGCCTTGAAAGCTCCCCGGGATCCCATATGGGCGCCGGTTCTAATCCCGGCAGCTCCACTTCCCATCCAGCTCCCTGCTTGTGGCCTGGGAAAGCAGTTGAGGACGGCCTAATGCATTGGGACACTGCACCCGCGTGGGAGACCCGGAAGAGGTTTCAGGTTCCCGGCATCCGATTGGCACGCACCGGCCCGTTGCGGCTCACTTGGGGAGTGAATCATCGGATGGAAGATCTTCCTCTCTGTCTCTCCTCCTCTCTGTGTATCTGGCTGTAATAAAATGAATAAATCTTAAAAAAAAAAAAAAAGTTCTCTATCTTTTGTCATTTTGCCTTTCAAGTAATAAGCAAAAAAAAAGAAAATCTCACCATCAATGTTCTCCATAATGTTTTAAATGACAGGCTGGCATCCAAGCTACACATAACCAGTATACTAAACAGGCAGCATATCACATAAAAAGATTACTGATAGAGGCAAATAAAACAGATATATTAGCTCAATAAATATTCACAATATCTAGCCCTTCTTTTTCTGAAAAGTAGGTACAAACTATTCATCCTTTATCTAAATTACTAATATGAGTCAACATTACACTTTAGTTGCCGCATTTACTATAGACACTTGTTTGATCTGATTGCTTATAACACTGGAAAATACTCCTTCACACCTGTGGTCACCACAAAGAGTAAGTATTCATTCTCACTACATAAAGATAAAAGGCCTTTTAATGGGCCTGTTATAATGGCTCAATGGTTAAATCCTCACCATGCAAACCCTAGGATCCCATACAGATGCTGGTTTGTGTCCCAGCTGCTCCACTTCCCATCCAGCTCCCTGCTTATGGCCTGGGGAAGCAGTAGAGGATGACCCAAAGCCTTTGGACCCTGTACCCATGTGGGAGACCCATAAATTCACAGCTTCTGATTGGCTCAGCTTCAGCCATTTGCAGTCATTTTGGGAGTGAAACAATGGATGGAGGCTCTTTCTGTCATTTTGGGAGTGAAACAACTGATGGAGGATCTTTCTGTCTCACCTTCTCACCCTAAATCTAATCTGTCTTTCTAATTAAAATAAATACATCTCTTAAAAATAAAAGTAAATAAATCAACCTTTTAAAAAATCCATAAGAATAAATAAAATGAAAAAAGATAAAAAATATCAAGTGTTGGGCCCGGCGGCGTGGCCTAGCAGCTAAAGTCCTCACCTTGAAAGCCCCGGGATCCCATATGGGCGCCTGTTCTAATCCCGGCAGCTCCACTTCCCATCCAGCTCCCTGCTTGTGGCCTGGGAAAGCAGTCTAAGGCAGCCCAAAGCCTTGGGACTCTGCACCCGTGTGGGAGACCTGGAAGAGGTTCCTGGTTCCCGGCTTCGGATTGGCGCGCATCGACCCGTTGCGGCTCACTTGGGGAGTGAATCATCGGACGGAAGATCTTCCTCTCTGTCTCTCCTCCTCTCTGTATATCTGACTTTGTAATAAAATAAATAAATCTTTAAAAAAATATATCAAGTATTGGCAAGGATATAGTACAAACCTAATCCTCACACCCTTCTGGTAGGGGTATAAATTGGAACAGCCACTTTGGAAAACAAGTGTCTATTAAACCTAAGCATATGGACATCCTACAATCCAGAAAGTCTATGTGTGTGTATATGTGTGTGTGTGTGTGTGTATTCCCAACAGAGACATAAGCATTTGTTCAATTTACTAGAATATTCCAATTCCAGAAGCACTATAATAAACCTGAACTGGGAAACTATTCAAATGTCTATAAACAGCAAGATATATTAACCGAGGTAGTCACATAATAAAACAACATAAAATGGAGTAGAGACCAGCATTGTGACACAGTGAGTTAAACTGCTACCTGCAACACCCATCCCATAAATGCCAGTTCAAGCCCTAGCTGTTCCAGTTCTAATTTATGACCCTGGTAATATGGCTGGGAAAGCAGCAGGATATATGATCCAAGTGTTCCGGCCCACGCCTTTTGTGTGTGAGACCTGGATGTAGTCCAGGCTCTTTGCTTCAGCCTGGCCCGGCCTGGGTCATTACGACAATTTGAGGAGTGAACAGTAGATGGAAGATATCTTTCTCTCTGTACCTCACATTGGGAGATTCCAAGTTCCTGGCTTTGGTCTGGCCTAGTCCCAATTACTTTAACTATTTGAGAAGTGGACCAGCAGATGGAAGATAACTTCCTTTCGCTTTCTCTTTTGTCTTTCAAATAAATAATCTTTTTTAAAGTTTTTAAATCAGAAGCTGGAGCCATGTAGTAGGTTAAGCTTCCACCTTTGGCCCCAGCATCCAATATGGGCATTAGTGTTGCTCTACTTCTGATCCAGCTCCCTGCTTATGGCCTGAGAAGGTAGCAGAGGACGGCTGAAGTCCTCGGTCCATGAACCCATGTGGGTGAGCTGGAAGAAGCTCTTGGCTCCTAGCTCTGGACTGGTCCAGCTCTAGCACTTGTGACCAACTGGGGAGTTAACCAGTGGAAGGCAAATCTCTCTCTTTCTCTGTAACTCTTTCAAGTGAAATAAATAAATATTTAACAACAACAGCAACAAAAAGAGTGAAATAAGTATATTAAAAACTTATTAAGGCATCTGTCGCTCTGTCTTATGTGTTCTGGTAGTATGCCTACTACATGCTACGTAGTTATTCCTTATGAAATACCTATTTATACATCAAGTATGAAAATAAATACATTATCACTAGTCTTACAGAAAATGTGCTACATGGTATCAGTCTTCCTTAGTCTTATCTTTAAACAATAAAAACCTTGAGGCTGCCCTGCTCCTCCGTGGAGGAGCTGAAAGGGGACTCCGGCTCACGGTGTGCAGAGCCCAAGCTCTTACATGAGCTGTGATGTTTCGATTTATTTCACAATCAATCACATTGCTTCCTGCTTATACAACGCAGGGTCATGAACTAAGGTGAGCTCAAACAAGAATAATCCAATGTAGAGAAAGATCAATTTTGATCATCTGTAAATCAATGATGACTTTGTGTTTCCCAGTAAAGGTCTCTTCCTTCATTTGTTTAAATGAGTGCTGTGCAATAAAGCTGCTTGTACTGAGCAGCAGTCATCCAAGCTTTGGCTTAAAGCCTTTAGAAGACATTTATAGGCCCAGTGCGGTAGCCTAGGGGCTAAAATCCTCACCTTGCATGCGGTTCTAATCCCCACGGCCCCACTTCCCATCCAGCTCCCTGCTTGTGG
Source organism: Ochotona princeps (assembly GCF_030435755.1). Taxonomy (NCBI): domain Eukaryota; kingdom Metazoa; phylum Chordata; class Mammalia; order Lagomorpha; family Ochotonidae; genus Ochotona; species Ochotona princeps. The sequence goes on from NC_080832.1 coordinate 112,501,219, forward strand.
CCTGGGAAAGCAGTCAAAGATGACCCAAAACCAGGAGACCCTGCACCTGTGTGGGAGACCCAGAAGAAGCGCCTGGTTCCTGGCTTCGGATGGGCTCAGTTCCGGTCCCTGTGGCCACTTGGAGAGTGAATCATAGGAAGATCTTCCTGTTTCTCTTTCTCTCTGTATATCTGAGTTTCCAATAAAAAGTAAAAAAATCTTTTAAAAAAAAAAAATTTACATTTCTTCCCTGCTGTACCCAGAGGGCCCCAGTCAGTGTCTGGCCTAGAGTAGACCTCAAGACAAATATCCTAAATCCCAGACCCACCAAATCTTGTTTACTAAAATACGAATAAGGAAGACGCCATTCCAATGAGACACTTTATTATCTAAAATTTTGTGCCTAAAATTAGACAAGGGAGTCACTGGGATATCCTGTCTCTTCTAGGGCATTCTCCTCAGGTCAAACGGCACAGTCATCATCAACAACAAGTCATTATCCAACACTCCAATAGTTGTTTAGCAAGGTAACTCCATATGCCTTCCTTCCCAACCAGGTTTAACAAGCCACAAAGCCACAGTTCCTGTCCAAACAGGCTAGCTTGGTGTGTGTGTGTGTGATGAAGACAACACAGAGACACAAATGACACACATCATGAAGCAGCTTTTTCAACTTCAACACACACAAAGGCCTCTGGTGTCTGGCCTCCCCTGTCAGACTCACTGCCTGACACCTCTTCCTGGAGCTGTGAAATTGCGGTTATCTCTTCTTCCTTATCCTTCTCAGTCACTTTGCCCACAGTTGAGAAAAATGTATCTCCCTCAATGTCTACTATACTTACTCTCATTTCATTTTAAAGATATATTTTATCCCCCAAGAACTCACTGAATGTATCAGCACATACTGTAACAATTTCTCTTTAAAAAAAAAACTACTATGTTCATAAAGGAAACACGTGATATGTGTATACTAAAGGGGAAAGTACCAGAGTGACAAAATTGGGTTCTCTCCCGCTGCCTCACCTGCCCATGTGACTTGGGCAAGTCATTTATCCTCTCTAGATTTTAGGTTCTTCACCACAAACTGAGTTGAACCAAATCAGAGCTTATTTATCTAGTTTCAGAAAACCTTGAGAGCTCTGCATTTTAGGGGTTCATACCTCTCCCCACACACATAAAACTTAAATAAAAATTATCTTGGGACCAGCGCTGTGGGGTAGCTGGTAGAGCACCCGTGACACGAGCATCCCACATGGTTCAAGTCCTGCCTGCTCCACTTCCAACCCACCTCTCTGCCAACACACCTGGAAAAGCAGCAGAGGACAGCCCTCTGTTAGGCCCCTAAACCCATGTGGGCAACCCAAAAGAAGCTCCTAACTTTGTACCAGCCCAGCTCTGATCACTGCTGCAAATTGGGGAGTAAACCAGCAAAAGGAAGATCCCTCTCTTACTCTCTCTCCTCTCTATTTCTCTGTGTCACTCTGCCTTTCAAATAAATAAATAAATATTTTCAATGTCTCTGTCGATTCAAATTTTTCTGAAGATGTCTATGGCTATATTGAATTATCACACAAGATACAGCCCCTAAAATAACCACAGTTTGTGCTTTACTGGTGCTTTATTCACCAGGCATGTGCTAGGTGCTTCCAACAGGTTAACTCACATATGGGGACAAGGTCGTGGTACAACATCTGAAGCAGCTACCACATGTTGACACCTACATCACGTCAGGAGGACCAGCCTTGATTCTGGCTCTTCTGCTTCCAATCCACCTTCCTGCTGATCATCCTGGGAGTAGGATCATGGCTCAAGGACTTCAGTCCCTGCTACCCACGTGGGAAACCAGGATAGAGTTCCTACCTCCTGGCTTCTGCCCAGCCCACACCTGGCTCCTGCAGCCATGTGGGGGAGTCAACCAGCAGATGGACTCTCTCTGTGTGTCATTCTGCCTTTCAAATAAATAATAAATAAATTCTTCATCCCCTGTGCCGATCAGCCATCTTTAGTCCCACTCCTAACTCTTTAGCAAACAGCCAGACTCAGAACTCTTGGAGAAACACTCCCTGAAGAAAGACTGTCATTGGTTGCAGTACAGGATCCGCAGGCAACTCCAGCTCCTGCCTCCCATGCATTCTCCTTTATAAAGTGTTGAATATCCAAAAGATGTATCTGAATCGAACTACTAAGTGAAGCCCAAGATCCAAGTGAACCGCAGGAAATAAAACAGAGGGTCATCGAGGACAAAGAGGAAGCAAAGGCAGCCACAGTGTCTCACACACCACTCACCCCAGCCAAAGGGTACATCCTCTGAAAGCCTAGGTGTCCCTCGTTGATGGGCAATTTAGCACCCTACCTCCTGAACACCACCAAGCACCGAGAAGCCAAGACGTGTATTATTCTCCACCTGAGACATACAAGGGCTGGTGACGGTGTTAGCCACCAACCCCAGTAGGGGACCAAGAGTGGAAAGCAAATGGTGGGGAAAAGCAACTTGCCCCCAATTTTTGCAGTCACCAGTTCCCACAACCTGCAGGAGCTATCCAGCTACTGGCTGAAAACTGTCTTACCCCTGCGCTAGAGCGATGCAACATTGCTGCAAAGCAGAAGCAGACCTTGTGGGTGGTTTTCACAGAGTGTCAAAAAACCAACAACTATTCTTTAGCGGGAGGCTGCGGAAACTTTATCCCAGCCCTTCTGACCTTTCTCCAAATGGTTTGTGCACTGACAACAGAAGCAAAGGGGGGAGGGGGTAGGAAGGCAGTTCAGAAGACGGGCCCCAGGGTGCAGGCAGGGCTCACAGCTTTTTTTCAACCGTGATGCAACAGGGTCAAACACAAGAGCAGAAAGAGCTGCAAGCTTCAGGGAAGGAGAAAACTCAGTGTCAGCGCTGGAAATGCCAGAAGGAAGCGGGTTCTGAAGGACTGGGTGGCAGGGTCATACAGAATCAGCACGGGGGTGGATAAAGGGTCTGAGAGAGAGGAAGCAGTGGACTGGCTGGTGGGGCGGGTCAGGAGGAGGGCTGGGCCGGGGGGAGAGGAGAGGGAGGCAGAAGGACGGCCAAGTCCAGGCAGAGCAAGCAGAGGGAACCCAGCAGGGGCGGATAGGAAGGGGACCACCAAGGCATAACCAGGAGTGGGTCGGGTAACCTGCACTGGCTGTGGAAACCGAGGAGGGGACAGCAGGCCAGGAGAGAACCTTCAGGAATGGGAGGGGTCCCGAGAAGAGGGGAGAGCAGTGAGGGTAGGGAGGGGAAACTAGGGGCACCCTGGATCCCGACAGCGCATAGCAAAGGAAGATAGGAGGGGTGGCAACGGTCGGCACCAGCAGACGCCGGAGGAAACAGTCCAGGCTCCAGTTGGGGCGCAGCCGCCCCGGGAGCCCCGGCTCGGAAAGGTCCTGAAGACTAGGAGGAGGTCACAGAGGGGCACCGGGAAGGACTCCAGGACTGCTGGGGTCGGTGTTGGCGCTCTCACCGGGACAGGTGCTTCAGGATCTGCTTCTTAATGATCCCGGCCATGCCGAGGCCGCGGCCCGCGTGGAAGGCAGGGAGCAGCGGTGGCCTCCTGGGTCCTGAAGAACAGAGGCGGTCCTCCTCTCAGCTCGCCGCCGCCCGGGCACCGGATGCGGCAGCCACCGCAGCCGCCATAGCGCTCGCTCGCCCCTGCCCCGGCGCCCGGAGCTCCGCCGCGATCCCACCCACCCGCGCGCGCCACGCCGCGGCCGCCCGCCCGAGCGCCGCGTAGCCCGGCGAAGGGGCGGGGACGGCGCGGCGCGGAGGCGGGCGCCGGCCGCTCGCCCCCGCCCTCCCATCTGTCCCTCAGCCCGCGGGGTCCAGGAGATTGCGCCTCAAAACTGCATGAGGTTCCCGACCCCCAAGGACGCTGAAGCATCGTGGGGGGAGAGGGTGGGAACGCGGGTGATTGTGTTTTAATTCGTTAGATAATTGCTCATCTCCTCGCTGACTAGATCCATATCGTATTCATTTACCCTTGAACCTTCTTTTTTTTTGGTTGAGCATTAATTGTATATTCCATTCTGAGTAGGAAAAAGTCACTTCAGGCACGTTCAGTCTCACAGACTGGCGGAGGAGGCTTGGAAACAGCACCGCTATCAGCTGCCAGAGGCTTCCTGCTGAGGAAGTGAGACGGGTCACCTGGCCGTGCCAAGTGTGCCTCGCCTTGGCCCGTTAGCTATCAAGCAAATGTTGACTCCAGACCTAAGGCGAGGGGCGGGTCTTTGGCCAGTGAAGTCACCGCCTGGGACAGCAAGTCCCTTATCAGCAGTGCCTAGGTTTCTTCAGCAGGATCCTGCTTCAATGCATTCAACTGCCTGTTAATGCACCCTGGAGGCAACAGATGGTCCCCAAGCTTGGGCTCCTGCCACCCACATGAAAGTTCCAGTTAGAGTCCAGGCTCCTGACTTGACCTGGGCCAGCCCCTGGTGCTGGAGACATTAGGGAGTCAATCAGTGGATGGGAAAGAAAAGGATCTTACTGAAATTTTGATAGGAATTGCTTTTTTTTTTTTAAAGATTTATTTATTTCATTACAAAGTCAGATATACAGAGAGGAGGAGAGACAGAGAGGAAGATCTTCCATCCGATGTTTTCACTCCCCAAGGGAGCACAACGGCCGGTGCGCGCCGATCCGATGCAGGGAACCAGGAACCTCTTCTGGGTCTCCCACGCGGGTGCAGTGTCCCAATGCATTGGGCCGTCCTCGACTGCTTTCCCAGGCCACAAGCAGGGAGCTGGATGGAAAGTGGAGCTGCCGGGATTAGAACCGGCACCCATGTGGGATCCCGGGGCGTTCAAGGCGAGGACTTTAGCCGCTAGGCCATGCCGCCGGGCCCACAAACATTGTTTAAAAGCATATAACTACCACAGCTAAAGCCAACTAACTAGGTTGCCTTGTACCGAGGTGTTACACAGCTGGGAGAAAAGCAGTTAGTAGCTGGTGGGTATTCTTTTTAAAGATTTATTTATTTTTATTACAAAATCAGATATACAGAGAAGAGGAGAGACAGAGAGGAAGATCTTCCATCCGATGATTCATTCCCCAAGTGGCCAGAATGGCTGGAGCTGTGCTGATCCAAAACCAGGAACCAGGAACTCTTCCTCCAGATCTCCCACGTGATTGCAGGGTCCCAACGCTTTGGGCCGTCCTAGACTGCTTTCCCAGGCCACAAGCAGGGAGCTAGATGAGAAGTGGAGCATCTGGGATTAGAACCGGCGCCCATGTGGGATCCCGGGCGTGCAAGGACGCTATCGCGCCGGGTCCAAAAATAAATGAATCTTAAAAAAGTGACCATGCAGTGGATTCTGGAGATATTTCACCATGCTTTGAATGGTGAGATGGACAGCAATTCAAAACTGTTGAACTCTCAAAACCACTTGAGCAGGACCCTTGGATCATGCCCCATGAAGGGGGCATCACTGAACTCAGAACTCCAACCATGAAGAGAATTGCAGGTTCCTTAGTTTGATCATGGTGTACATGTATCAGAGTTGGGCCTCCTCAGTGGCTTAGATGGAGTAGTGGAAAGCATATCCAGTTGCACATGGAGGATATGGCAGTACACTGGAGCTTCCAGAGGACACCTGGTACCATAACAGAAGATGGCGGACAGAACAAATCAATCAACTACCCCAGTCAAGCATTGGCAGTGACTCTAAGGTGGACTGTCAGCCAGTGGATTCTGGAGAGATTTCATCGTGACTGGAGTGGTGAGATCGGCAGCAATTCAGAACTGTTGCATTATCCAAACCATTTGAGCAGGATCCTCGAAGCATGCCCCACATCAGGGACCATGGGATGGCACTGGGTGGCTGTCCCCCATCCCAGGGTATGGAGACGGTTGCGAGCCTGGTGTGGCTTCCCCCTTTATCTCTGCCCTTCCCCTAGATACAGGAAGGAAAAAACAGAGAATGTGAAAATAATGATCTCACCCACCTTCCTCTAGCCCTTGACCCTTTGTAAAGAAACACCTCGGGAATTCTGTCTTAGGTTCTGAGTTCCTTGAAGAGATCTGCCTGCCCTCTTCCCCTTTCAGAGATGAATTAGCCTTGCCCTGTGTGCACTGAGAGGGTGGTCAGAGTTTTCAGCTGTGACTAGACATAAGCACAAGGAAAAGCACATCTATTTTATCTTTCTGGAAGCATAAGTCCACACTCCTTTAAACTTCCTATTTTGAAGAAATTACAAATGCAAACAAAGTTTTTTTAAAAGACTTATTTGTTTTTTTTGTTTGTTTGTTTGTTTTTTTAGTTTATTTTTATTACAAAGTCAGATATACTGAGAGTAGGAGAGAGAGAGAGGAAGCGGAGCTGCCGGGATTAGAACCAGCGGCCATATGGGATCAAGGCGAGGACCTCAGCCACTAGGCCACGCTGCTGAGCCCAAGACTTATTTGTTTTTATTACAAAGTCAGATATACAGAGAGGAGGAGAGACAGAGAAGAAGAGCTTCCGTCCAATGATTCACTCTCCAAGTGAGCGCAACGAAGCCAAGAACCAGGAACTTCCTTCTGGGTCTCCCACACAGGTGCAGGGTCCCATGGCTTTGGGCCATCCTCGACTGTTTTCCCAGGCCACAAGCAGGGAGCTGGATGGGAAGTGGAGCTGCCGGGATTAGAACCGGTGCAAATATGGGATCCCGGGCGCGTTCAAGGAGAGGACTTTACCCGCTAGGCTACGCCGCCGGGCCCACAAACAAAGTTTTGCATAGCAGTCTCCCATACTTTCCACCCTGATTCCTTCAATGATCGCACGATACAGAAAGCAGGAAGTTGAGATGTGTGTCTGTGATTCTGCTATTTTATCACATGTCTAGAATTGCACAACCATTACTATATCAGGAGTCAAAACTATCCCAAACACCACGAGATCTTCTTCATGCCATGCACCAATTCCTGGCAGCACCCCTCACCCCTGGGAACTACTCCTTTCTCCTTTCCCATAATGTTGTTACATACAGGAGCAGGAAAATTGAGTCTGTGGCTTTTTTTTCAGGGTTTGTTTTTTTTTTTTTGCATTCAACATACTGTTCTTGAGATTCAGCCAAGTTGTATCTCATTAATTACTGTTATTCAGATTCCACAATTCCTATATTTTAAAAACACTTCATGATCACTGTGTCACATTAGTTTTAGTCACTTTTGTGACAAGAGGACCCCAATTTTGCATAACTAAACATTCACTTGCACATCCTGAACAAAAGAGGACAGACACTAAACTGAAAGGACATCTGTGCAACGAGAAGCAACGTTTAGCAAAAGCCCACAGCACGCTTCTGAGCAGACTCCTCATTAATATAAAGGATAACATAATGTAAAGGAATCTTGGCTGTTTCTCCTTTGTGGGGATGGGTAACAAAAGGACACACGTTTAAATTCATAAACTTTAAGTTCTGACAAATGGACCCCGTGTTGAATCCTCACAAGGAAAATGCACATAACCACCACTCAGCACTTCCCGTTGTCAGCTGTGCTACCCTCTCTGCTGCCCCCCACTACAAGTGCACCCCACTGCAGCCAGAGGCCCTGCTGGCTGACTGTTCTGCTACCCAAGCATGTGCACGGATATTGCTCCCAACCACCACCACTCCCTTCTTCCTGCAATGCGCTGCCACTCATTGGGCATGCTCAGTCCCCTCACCAGCCTTGTTTTTCTTCATGTCACATAACATTTAATATCAGTATTTTTTTTAACTGCCTGACTTCCCCTTTAAAATATAAGCTCCTTAAGAGAAGGGACTTTATACTGCCTTAAAAAAAAAATTTATTTTGGAGACTGTTGTCATGACTCAACAGCCTAATCCTCTACACCTCTACTTTCAATCTCCAGTATCCTATATGGATGCCATTTTGTGTCCTGGCTGCTTCACTTTCCATCCAGCATCCTGCTTGTGACCTGGGAAAGCAGTCGAGGACGGCCCAAAACCTCGGGACACTGCACCCGTGTGGGAGACCCTGAGCAAGCTCCTGGCTTTAAATCGGCTCAGCTCTGGCCACTGCAGCCATTTGCAGGAGTGAACCAGTGCATGGAAGCTCTTTGTCTCTCCTCTCTAAATCTGCCTTTCAAATAAAAATACACATTTTAATTTTTTTAGATTTTTACTGGAAAGTCATACATACAGAGAGAAGATCAGCTGTTTGTTGATCTACTCACCAAGCGGCCACAACAGCCAGAGCTGTGTCGATCCAAAACCAAGAACCAGGAGCCTCTTCCAGGTCTCCCACATCAATGCAGGGTCCCAAGGCTTTGGGCCGTCCTTGACTGCTTTCCCAGGCCGCAAGTAGGGAGTTGGATGGGAAGTGGGGCTGCCAGGATTAGAACGGCACCCATATGGGTCCCAGCGCATGCAAGGTGAGGACATTAGCCACTAGGCTACTGCGCCAGGTACTAAATAGGCCTTTTAAAAAATATCAAGATTTATTTTTGCTTCAAAATCAGAGAGATCTTCCATCTGCTGGTTCGCTTCCCAAATAGCTGCAACAGCCAATGCTGAGCAGGTCTGAAGACAGGGACCAACAGATTTTTTCAGGCCTCCTATGTGAGTGCAGGGGGCCCTAGGCTGTTAGCAGGGAGCTAGATCTACAGCACGAGAATCGAACTGGCACCCATATGGGTTGCTAGCCCCACAGCAAAGGATTAGGCTGTCTCCCCACCATGCCAGACTGTTTTGTTGACTCTTGTGTCCTCATCACGTAGAACAGTGCAGGCACTCCAAGCAGCTTCTCCAGATGGAAAAGTCCATCAGTGCCCTTCTCTTTTTTTTTTTTAATCATGAAAGCAAAAAGTTTATTCATGTTTGAAACTACATAGAACTACCACGAGGAAGACTTTTTAATCCAGGGTGTAATCCAGTTAGAAAGGAATACGAAACGTTTGTAATACATTAGAATCACCGCCACAAATTATTTTCATGACTCAATCAGTTTCAGAATCACATACAATACAAAAAGAGAGAAAGGAGGGGACCCCATTACACAGGGTGAAATATACAGACCGAATCATCAGTGCCCTTCTCTATCAGCATCCCTCTTCCTGTAAGTCACGTGCAGGCTTAGCTGTACATACATCCTGCCAATACCAACCCAAAGAGTCAACTCCTGGCCCAAGTTGGTTGCATGTGTTCCAAACATCTCCACATTCCGACCAACAAGAGAGAAAAAGGACAGGAAAATAAAAGAATATACCTACCTCCTGCCACCTGGCCTCACAGTCTAACTGCAACCTATGTGAAGTGTCCTTCATTGCAGATGACTACGGTTCCAGAACAAAATGAAAAGTCCCATTACTTTAGGGAGTTACCCATACCGGGGTGGGTAATCAGCAATGACTCCCTGTCCCTAGGCTCTGCGTTACTCTCTCTATCTCTGTTAACGGGTTTTATCCTACCAGCAAAGGTCTGAAAGAGAAGAGTGTCTCTACCATTTCTTTCAACAGCCATGGCTAAAAAGCACCAGGATGTGGCAAAAATGCAAAGAGGAAATGTGGAAACAAGACATCACACCGTGAAAGCTAAGTCCTTATGAAAGGTTTTGAGGTCTTGACTTCAATATGCTTGCTTCAAAGTGTATTGGATGAGGACCGAAGTTAATAGGTTTACTGGGAGGCCAGGGAAAAGGCTTATTCAAAAGAAGTAAATTTGGAAAAAGTGTATAATCGTTATCCTGATGAAAGATCGAAATCAGTACCACCAATGAGGGGCAGATGGCTCCTGTGTACCTGTCTACAGGGGTGATCTCCTTGGGATAGGACCGAGGATGCGCAACTCAAATATAACCAAAACGGAATGGAACCCCCAGTGTCTCAAGAGACAGTAAAAAGGCTAAAGCTCCTCTAGAAAACTATTCTAGAAAGGAGAAAATACATACTCGAGGACATTCATGGATCAACAAACAAAAGCAGCAGCATCAGATTAAATTATCGAGGCAAGATTTTTATTTTCTGGCCTTGATTACTGAACCATGATCCTATAAACGGATGCTCTTAGTTATAGGAAATATATATATATATATATATATATATATACACACACACATAAATATTTATGGCAAATGACAAGACATAGAGACTTCAAAAAGTTCACCCATTTCCCATCTAGCTACCCGCTAATGTGCCTTGGAAGACCACAGAAGAGCATTTGGGCCTCCATCACCACATGGAGACTGAGGTGGAGCGCTGGCTTTCCGGCTTTCACCTGGCACAGCCACAGCTATTGCAGCCATGTGAGGAGTGAGTCAACAGAGGGAAGACCTCTGTCTCTCCGTGTCACTCTGCTTTCCAAACAACTCATTTACTAGAAGTTGTCAATGAAGGAATGGACACATGGCACAGCAAGTCTATACTCGGATCCTGGCTTCTGCAGGGCTACTGTGCAGGACAGGGCTCAAGTACTTGGGTCTCTGACACCCATGTGACAGACCTGCACTGAGTTCTACACGCCTAGGTTTAGTCTGTGGCTACTGTGGACATTTGAGGAATTAAATAATGGACAGAAGACTTTTCTCCATCACTTTAGGTTTCAATTCTCCATTTGTCTATTTGCATTTCCAGTATGAAGTCTAAAAAAATTATGAAATTAAAACATAAATTTGGTACAAAAGCTCTTGAAATGCGTATATAGTTTTTCATAACTGCATTTTTCGTGATCTTTTTGTGGGCCCTGTATGCTCAAATACTTGGCAGAGAGAACCCAAACATTTTTAGAAGGGGGAAAGAAGCAACTGGGGCAAAATGTTAACCACTAAGACAGACTCTGAACAAATGGTATATAGTTGCTCTTTTTCAATTTGTATAACTTTCTCCAAACCTGAATTCTCCTTAGGATTATCAACCAAGAATGGAAAGCAACATTTCAGATTTTTTTCTCATTTGATGAACTACTTAAAATGTTTTTCATATTGTAGCAGAAACTAAACCTTCGGTGTTTATCTAGGAGGAAAAGAAATGTCTCCCAACCAGCTATTAACAACTTCTTACGCATTTATGAAGGGGGCTGGAATTGTGGTTTATCAGGTTACGCCTGCATCCTACACTGAGTGCCTATTCAAGTGCTGGCTATCCTGCCTCCCACCCAGGTGCCCGCGAATGTATCCTGGGAGGCAGATGATGGCTAAAGCGCCTGGACTCTGCCATTCACCTGGAAGGTCCAGATGGAGCTCAGGGACCCTGGACTGCATCTGGCTTTTTGAGCATATGGGGAATGAAACAGCCAATGGCAGATTACTCTCTTTCACTCTGCCACAAATAAATGAAAATAAATCACAAACACTTTTTTAAAGCTACTTAGGGTTTTCATTAAAAATAATGTATCAGGGCGTGGCAAGGTAGCCTAGTGGCTAAAATCCTTGCCTTACATGCACCAAGATCTCATATAGCTGCCTGTTCTAATCCCAGCAGCCCCACTTCCCATCCAGCTCCCTGCTTGCATCATAGAAAAGCAGTTAAGAACAGCCCAAAGCCTTGGGACCCTGTACCCACGTGGGAGACCCAGAAGAGGCTCCGGCCTCCTGCTTCGGATTGGCTCACTTCCAGCCACTGCGGCCACTTGGGGAGTGAATCATTGGACGGAAGATCTTCCTCTCTGTGTCTCTTCCTCTCTGGTTATCCAACTTTGCAATAAAAATAAATAAATTTTTTTAAAAAAATTAGTGTATCAGATAAGCCCCCAGAAGATTGTCTCCTTAAAACAATTTTAACAGGGATCAGTACAGAGGCTCAACAGGCTAATCCTCTACCTGCAAGTGCTGGCATCCCATATGGGCACTCCACTCGGAGCAGCAAAGGATGGTTCAGGTTCTTGGCTCCCTGTATCCACTCCCAAGAACTGGAAGAAACTCCTGACTCCTGGCTTCTGATCGACTCAGCTCTGGCTGTTACAGCAATTTGGGGTGTGAGCCAGTGAAGGGAAGATTTTTCTGTCTCTCCTCTTCTGTAAATGTGCTTTTCCAATAAAATCTTAAAAAGATTTTAATTTAACATAAACATTGTACACACTGATGTGGGTACTATGTGGTATTTCAATACATGTATATATAGTATGTCAGGGTATTTCAAACATTTAATTTTTTCCCATTTTCTTTGAAAGGCAGAGAGAGAGATATACAGAGATCTCTCCCATCCTGTGGTTTACTCCCAAACACCCACGGGAGCCCGGGCTGAGCTAGCCAGAGCTACGAGCCTGGAACTCAAGCTGGCTCTCCCACATGCCTGGCAGGGATCCAAGTATTAGACTATCTGCTGCCTCCCAGGGTGGGTGAGCATTAACAGCAGGAAGCTGAACCAGAAGCAGAGTTCAGACAGAAACTAGGCCCCTGGAGATCGAATAACAACCCCCACATCAAATGCATCCCTCCTTAACATTCCTTTTTTTTCCTTTAAGTTTTTATCTGTTTTTTTAAAACAAGAAAAGAAGATATACAGAGAGAAGGAGAGACAAAGATCTCCCATCGGTTGGTTCACTAGGTGGCTGCTACAGCTGAAGCTGAGCTAATCCAAAACCAGGAACTGGGAGCTTCCTATGGATCTTCCACATGGATGCATCCTTTTCTGCTTTCCCAGGCAATAAGCAGGAAGCTGGATTTGGGAAGTGGAACAGCCAGAATATGAACCGGTGCTCATATGGAATCCTGGCAGATGCAAGGCAAGGATTTATTCGTTAGGCTACCGCACTGGGCCCTTAACATTTTTTTTAACGCATTTTTTAACGCACTTCTTTGAAAGCCAGAACAACACAGTGAGAAGGAGGACAGAGACCTTCCAAAAGCTCTAACAGCTGGCGCGGACCGGGCCCAAGCCAGAAATCAGGAACTCTGTCCGCGTTTTCCACATGGGTGGCAAGGATCCAACTATCCAGGGCATCCTCTGCCTCCTTTTCAAAGGTATTACTAGGCCAAAGGATTGGAGAGAGAACAGCTAGAACTCAAATCAAAACAAGATAAAGAAAGCCAGCACTGAAACAGTAGATTGGGCCCGGTGGCGTAGCCTAGCGGCTAAAGTCCTTGCCTTGGACATGCCGGGATCTCATATGGGCGCCGGTTCTAATCCCGACAGCCCCACTTCCCATCCAGCTCCCTGCTTGTGGCCTGGGAAAGCAGTCGAGGATGGCCCAAGGCTTTGCGATCCTGCGTGGGAGACCTAGAAGAGGTTCCTGGTTCCCGGCATCGGATCAGCACAGCACCGGCCGTTGCGCTCACTTGGAGAGTGAATCATTGGACGAAAGCTCTTCCTCTCTGTCTCTCCTCCTCTCTGTATATCTGACTTTGTAATAAAAGTAAATAAATCTTAAAAAAAAAAAAAAAGAAAAGAAAAGAAAACAGTAGATTAACCTCAGTGCTTCTTCAAGCATTCTTCTATAAGATAAAGTAGGCCTGGCCCAATGGCTCAGTGGCTAAATCCTTATCTTGCAAGTGCTGGGATCCCACATGAGTCCCAGTTTGTGACCTGGTGGCTTCAGTCCCCATCCAGCTCCCTTGCTAGTGGCCTGAGAAAGCAGTAGAGGATGGTCCAAGGTCTTGGGACCCTGTACCCGTGTGGAATAAGAGGTAGGCCAGGGTTTTTTTTTTTTTCCTTCTGTTCATCAAATGTACCTGGAAGCCTAAAAGATACGATCTGACTGAGCTGTGTAACTGGAACAATCATTTTATCAGTGGACTTGTTCCATGCAGGATGGCCAAATCAGCCCATGGTTCCTGAACGAGGATCCTATTTCTCACGCAGCTTAGTATTAAACCCAACAATATTCTAACATACTACCGAAACGCCACAGCAGAGGACAGGATGAAAGCCTGCACTCAAGTGTACTCACAATGGCTACAAAAAAGGAAGAAAGATTTGGTACACTGATATAACTTCTCTGATTATTTGTTTGACATGTTAGAGATCTTCCCTACACTGGTTCACTCCCCTAATGGCCACAAGGACCAAAGCTGGACCAGACCAAAGCAGGAACCAAGAACTATTTCCAGGTCTTGTATCAGTGGTCTAGAAATTGGGTCATCCTACACTGCTTTTCCCAGCTCATTAGCAGGGAACTGGCACCCATACAGCATGCTGGTGCCATAGGTGGCAGGTTTTCCTGCTACGACACAGCAATAACTCACTTCTTCAATTCTTGGTATTTAGTAGTATTCCTGTATACACCTACACAAATCCACCCATTACAGTGTGTTCATATTCTAGAATTAAAACCAAATGTTTAAACAAATGAAAGGAAGAGGGAAGCGCCAGTTTCTGTTCTGGCTGCTGAACTTCTCCAATTTCCTACTGACACACTGGAAAAAGCAGAAGATGGCACCTGTCACCCACATCGAAGACTCAGCTGAAGCTCCTGGTTTCAGCCTGGCCCAGCTCTGGGATTGTAATCTACTTTCAAATAAATGAATAAATCTGAAAAAAAAAATGAAAAAAGAAAAAGAAAAAAAAAAAACACAATTGTATAAATGAATTACTCTGGATCTGTTCTTTTCACACTAACATAAAAAAATAAAGTATCAAAAAACTCCACATGCCTCAAAGAATAAATATCAATACAGGGCCCGGCGGCGTGGTCTAGAGGTTACAGTCCTCGCCTTGAACGTGCCAGGATCCCATGGGGGCACCAGTTCTAATCCCAGCAGCTCCACTTCCCATCCAGCTCCCTACTGTAGTCACTTGGGGAGTGAATCATCAGATGGAAGATCTTCCTCTCTGTCTCTTCTCCTCTCTGTATATCTGACTTTGCAATAAAAATAAATTAAAAAAAAATCAATACGAATAAAAAATTGTCTTTTGGGCCCGGCATGGTAGCCTACTGGCTAAAGTCCTCACCTTACACACACCAGGATCCCATATGGGCGCCGGTTCTAATTCCATCAGCCCTGCTTCCCATCTGGCTCCTGCCTGTGGCCTGGGAAGGCAGTCTAGGATGGTCCAAAGCCTTGGGATCCTGAACCGGCATGGGAGACCCGGAAGAAGCGTCTGGCTCCTGGCTTTAGATCAGCTCAGCTCTGGTTGTTGCGGCCACTTAGGGAGTAAATCAGCGGATGGAAGATCTCTGTCTCGCCTTCTGTCCTTCTGTCTGTAAATCTGACTTTCCAATGAAAATAAATAAATCTAAAAAAAAAAAAAGTAATCCTTTTCATTTTTAGTTGCTATTCACACCACAATCAATCTTTTTGTACTTTAGCATAAAAGACTCAAAACTTTGAACTCACGACACAATGTTATTCCTGTGAAAAATCACTGTTGTTTATTATTCCAACCAACAAAAGCTCTATGACCACTAGACAGGTTTATCAGAATTCCCCGCACAAGAACTTTACCAAACAAAGACAGGGTGTCCAAAGGTACCCGCTCTTGTTAAGGACAAAGAAGCTCACACAGAAGACAGGCTGAAAACAGAATGAGTTGGAGAAACACAGCTGCAAGTTTCATCTTTTTATAATAAACAAAGAATACAGAGGGGAAGAAAAGGGAACACTTTTTTTTAACCAAAAGAGTTGACCATTTTATTTTCACATGTCACAATACAAATGAAAACTCCACTTTTTAAAACCCTACTTCTGCCCTCCAAAACTACTTTTTTAATAGGAAAGGGGAACAAATCATCTTTTTCATGCTGTTAGAAAACACCCAGAGTCACAGCACCATGATCTCCTGGTGAAGCAGAGCAAGTGACACAGAACTGCCAGGAGGCCTCCCCGCTCTCTTTATCTGTCTGGCCGAGTCATTCCTGGGCGAGTGGGCACCATCATGGGACGGGCAGGAGGTCTCATCATTGGGGGCCCCGGCATCATTGGCATATGGCCTCCCATGGGTGGCCTCATTCCAGGAGCTGCAGGACAAAACAAAGAAAAGAGGAGGAAAAGTGAGAAAAATATCATTTACGAGAGAGCCTGATGGGGCTTTTAGTTTAAAAAATTTTAAAGTAGACCCCCCTTGCAAAATGCTGGAAAAAAGACACACTTAACAGAAGAAATGCAACAAATCCATCACATCTATTAATTACTTGGACATTCTCAAACAAAAAAACAAAAACTCCAACACAAGAACCATGTGGGAATCGTAATCTAATGATAGTAAGGGGTAAACTATAAATAAACTGCTTTCCAGAAGTCACCAGGCACACTAGGTCCCTAAACTGACAGCTCATCACATGTCATTCAGTGAGCTCTTGGACCAGGTATATCCACCATATAACCAGGAGCTAGTCATGGAGGTACACAGGCACAGAGGACAATCTTACCACTAAGCGTTTGTTCGGAGTTGTAGGAAAGGTGAGCAGGAGGCCCATGCTGAGAACCTGTTAGCAACCATACTTAGCTCAAGTCAAGAAAAATAATAGGCAATAATGTGATAACAATTAACACACAAACACTTTGATTTTCCTAACGCATTTTAGAAACTAGTAAAGATGTTTTTAAGGTGTCCCCTCAATCAACCAACCAACCAAAGTGACAAGCCAGGGAGGAAAGGACGAGCAGCAGGGCAAGGGAGGAGACAGGAAGCTGCTGTGGAATTGATCAAGTTCTACTTTTACAGCAGGGTGGGGAGTTCACCAACATTCATTGTATTACAATGCCTATAATTTTCACTTTACAAATATTTCTTTAAAAAGATCACATTTCACCTAA
Source organism: Ochotona princeps (assembly GCF_030435755.1). Classification (NCBI taxonomy): domain Eukaryota; kingdom Metazoa; phylum Chordata; class Mammalia; order Lagomorpha; family Ochotonidae; genus Ochotona; species Ochotona princeps. Next base: position 112,517,817 of record NC_080832.1, read on the forward strand.
TTATTCTGGACTACATAATTTTGATTAAACATATGCAGGAAATGGTTCAAGAGAAAACTACATTCAAAGCTGAATATAGCCTTATCACAAACAGTGAAACACAAGGCATGCAAACACATAAACATTAATAAGCACAGATTGTTTTTCTTAAGATCAATTTCAAAAGGAACATAGAAAAATACCAAATGCTTAATATCATGCACAGGCCTATGCTTAACATAACCTACATTCAAGTATTTCCAGATTTAAAGATTAAAAACAGGGTGCCCCAAAATGTGTTTTCTTCTGTCTCTACAGAATTAATTTCAATTAGTTACTGACATTGGTATTTCATACAGAAATCAATATTCCTTATAACTTTTCACTACCAAAAGGTTCAAACAAACAAGAAGAATTAAAAGGATTATACTAAGCATCCATGTGACCACCATCAAACGAACAATTATCCCTCCACAGCGAGTTGTTTATCTGCACTCTCCATCCCTCCTATCCTTGCCCACTCCTTCTCCAACTACTCAATTATTTTCTACTACAAATCCTCCCCTTTTTATCCAGACTTAAAAAAAGAGGAAGAACAAGGAACAACAAGTTGGCACTTTCAAATGTCAAACATGGGCTTTACCAAATTCCAGAATCCTTTAGGTGATTCAAGCATTCCTCATTTAGACCACTGCTAATCCCTTCAAGAGATTTGTTACCTGAATTTAAGAATGTTAAAGCCATCTACACCACGATTACTGTGACTTGCGCTCCCAGGCCAGAGAGGCAGGCCTGGAACGGATCAACACATTCCTATCTTTCTCCATTAGCCCTGCACCAAACACTATTGGGGAAGAGGCCACTCTGACACGTCACACCATGTCTTCCCAGTGGAACTGCAGGCCTCAGCCACACCTGTCTTGGTTAGTCTCATCACATAAGCTAACTCTTCTGTTAAGTCAATAAAAAATAACATGAAAAGAGAATTGCGGTAACTATGAACACTAACTTAGTGTTACTTCAGGCAAATCATCCCTTCAAAGCACTCACACAATTTAGCACAAAAATGACCATGAAACATTGGAGTTAGTCTGCATCACAAAACCCCTAACTGCTTCATGGAAGAAACAAACAAATGAAATGAAACAAGAGCTGGAAAACGATGCAGTATGATTATAGTCCACGCAAGAAATTCATGATGTTCCAATCTATAGACTCATTCTAACAGCAAAGGTCATACCAAAGGTTGGATCCTTCAAAGACACTTAAACCTATGAACACTTAGGCTTATACTACAATAAAATGTCTAAATGTGAAATTTCTTTTCCTACAACCACAATCAGAAACGAATTGCCAAGCTTAATGGCTCAAAAATTTTTAGATAATAATTCAGCTCAGGTAACCTGCAAGATTAAATCAACAACAGGACGCAGCTCTACTCCAAATCAAAACCTAGAAAATCTCTCTACTCTTGACCCAACCCCACAGTATAAATTGGCCCAAAGTCAAGATAAGGTAAAAAACAGGAGGGAGGGGAAAAAAGGAAAACATATCTTGCTTTGAGCAGCACAAGGTCACTGGATACCACCCAGTTACACTGATAAACCAATACTTTCCTTTGTCATTAAAGACTGACCAAATCTCATGTTATAATACATTCAGACAGCTATTTAAGAATTCGTTTACCTGAAATGATAAATAAGCACAAAGCAGCATCCTACAACCAAAGACATTCAAACTTACCAGGTCCTACTGGCATCATCCCAGGGGGAGGAGGGCCCATCATTGGCATCATGGGAGGACCTCCCATATGGGGCGCAGGCATCATACCAGGGCGAGGAGGACCCGCTGAAACAAACAGCAGAGCCTGTGGTTAGAGTACGCTCCTATGATGACACAGTCCTTCCTAACAGCACTAACATGATCTCTTAGACTGTACAAACGGTTTGGCAGGCCGACAGTGACCCACTTGGGTTAGTGCGCACTCTTACCAACAGCCTACTTCTCTATTGATACCCATGATTACTCACATGACTGAGCGCAAATCTCTGAACTGAATTTGAACCTGAACCCTCCCAAGAAAGCCAAAAAACTTAGGCTCTTGGTATTCAACTCCTCCTTTCTGACATGTAGAAATCACAAACCTCTGAGTGAAGAAGCCTTTGAGCCACTCCATTTTCATCTTTTATCTTTCATAAGTTTATCCCTTGGCATTAGATGAGGTAGAAAATAGGCTGAAGGGGTGAGGAGTTTATCAGCTACTTCAGTCCACAAGTACTATGACCACAGCAGTTAATAATCCAATGTGTCCAGCAACACCTATTCCTGCATCAGTTCATCTAATCACAGGTTCTGTCTGAGACTTCCACTTGAATTTCTCTCATTCCCACACTATTGGGTGTTACGTCACAAATACAGTATCTTGTAATAATGCAATCAAAATTTAACTCCAAACTAAGAAATTATACCTTTACAAGTATAATCTTTTATTTATTTAAAAAAAAAATTTTAGTGGTATAATTTTTATTCACTGCATTTTCATTCCCCAAATATTTGAAAGCCAACTATGAGATAATCTAACAATCAAAAGAAAATCCGCAGTTACAAAAACTTCAGACTTACGCAGACTCGGGGGAGGTGGGATCATCGCCCCTGCAGGAGGAGGAGCAGAGAATGGAGTAGGAGGTATCTTTCCTTGCTGAAATGCAGCCGCTGCGGAAATAAGGGTGAGAGAAAAACAACAATGAATACAAATCTAACAACCCATTTACTAAAATAACCACTTCCTTGTAAATCTTAACTAATGCCAAGTATTTTACTTTGGCAGAAAAAAAGTTACATCATGGCTTTGGTTTTTCAGTAAATCTATGATATTCACCAGTAAAAACTGCAATTAAAAGGCTGATTTTGGGGTCAATGCCATGGCACAGCAAGTTAAACCTCAGCTTATAGCACTGGAATTCCATGTATAGAACTGGAATTCCATGTAAGTGTCAATTCAAGTCCCAGCTGTTCCATTTCTGATTCTGCTCCCTGCCAATGTGCCTGGGAAAGCAGTGGAAGATGGCACACATGGGAGACCAAAGGAGGCTCCAGGGTCCTGGCTTCAGACATGGAAAGCTCTGACCCCTGCGGACATTTGGTGAGTGAACCAGTAGATGGAAGACCTCTTCCTTCCTCTCCTTCTCTCTCTACAACTCTGCTTTTCAAATAAAAGTAAAAAAATAAAGGGTCTGGCATGGCGGCTCAGTGACTAAATCCTCGCCTTGCAAGTGCCGGGATCCCATATGGGCACTGGTTCATGTCCCAGCTGTTCTGCTTCCCATCCAGCTCCCTGCTGTGGCCTAAAAACGCAGTAAAGGATGGCCCAAAGCCTTGGGATCCTACACCTGCATGGGAGACCCAGAAGTTGTTCTTGTCTCCTGGTTTCGTTCAGATCAGCTCAGTTCTGCCTGCTCCAGGCACCTACGGATTGAATAAGCAAATGGGGGAATCTCTCTCTGCATCTCCTTCACTCTGAAAAATCTGCCTTTCCAACAAAAATAAACAACTTATAAAAATAAGCAAAGTAAAAATGCAACACCTCCTTCGATCGGTGTCTTCAGCCCAACCAGCCAGCACAACAAAATGTTCCTAATTTACAAAGTAGATCTGACACATCAAGGGTCCAAAGCATAACCAGACTACTCCGTCACATCAGTTAGTTTCTTCAACTAATTCTCTTGGTCATGATTTCAAATAAGTAACCCAAATGAAATCTTTCAAACTATTACCAACCCACCCCTGCCTTACCTTTTCCTATTACAATAGGAAAATACTTCTAAAAGCTGCAGATTACTAAAAAGGGTGTCTTACACAAATGTGTTAAGAAGTCTGGCCCACATTAATGGAAAAGTATTAGGCAACTTCATTCTCCACCACCCTTCCCTCCCAGCCCATTTAACACCTGACAGCTCTATCTCTGTTTTTTATTCTCAATAATTAATATTAATGCGTCCCAATATCCCTGGGAAACCGATGACCTTGCCCATCATCCATTCAACATGCCAGATGCTCTATTTATCATTCAGAAGGAGTTGCTTCAGTGAAAACCAACACAGACAGGGTAAGAAAGAACAAGATCACTCTACAACAGAACAAGAGACTGAAACATACTTGTTTTGTCAATCAGGCTCTGCGCCTGCTCTTCCATCCATTTCTGATAGTAGTCTTTCACATTCTCTTTGTGTTTCCTACCACTGCAGTGTGTCTTTCTCACAGATGGCTGCAAAACAAAAGGGTCAGATCATAAACAGACACAAGTTTCAAAAGCTCTCAGGTTTACAAAGCCTTAATCTTATATTATCAACAGTGTGGCTAGCTTTAGCAGTTAATCTGCTTACTAAAGCTTAACTTGTAAACATCATACAGCAAGATACTGCAGTAATTAACTTACCGTATGAACATCAGGGGTTCATGAGTACATGAGTCAACCAGATACATATATAATGTAACAGTGATATTCATATAGATATATAAAAATTTAAAAACCTACATATATATAGACATACACAGATTTGCATATACATGCATAATGTTTTCTCTACAATGGAAGAATTCAGTAATTCCACCAAATCTAAAATAATCACAATGTTACCTCAAGAAAAAGTTTGCAAACCCTTAATTTAGAACACAGTACCTTTTCAATGCTTTTTACCAAGGCCAAATAATGTAACTTATCAAGCATATCGAAATTCAAAATTCTATTTTTTTAAAACATTTATTTGAAAAGCAGACAGAGATATTGTTTCTACTGGTTCACTCACCAAATGCCGCAAGAGCTGGGACCTAACTAGCCACAGAAAGGAGCCCGTAACTCATTCCAGGTCTCCCACATGGGTGGCAAGGACCCAAGCACTGTCACCTCCCAAAGCATGCACAAGCAGGAAGCTTGATCAGAAGCAGAGGCAGGACTAAAGGGTTCCAACAAGAGACAGGGGCTTCCCAACTGGCATCATAATTACTGCACCTCTTAACACTTATTGACACTTAGTATGTGCAAGACACCATGCTATGCACTCTACAAGCAATGTTTTAATTTATCTTCATAAAAATCACACATACATAAAACAATGGAACACTACAAGGAACAGTAAATTACCCACAAAATGGATGAATCTCAAAAATATACTGAGCAGAAAGACACATAAAGCATCTACATTTCTTTGTCTTTTTAATTTGATAAATCATCAAATTTGTTGCTTAAAATGTTGTTTTAATTGAACATATATAATTCAGTAAAACTGGTGGAAAAAAATCATGGAATAATATCTTCTCTTTAATTATTAAAGCCTTATCTGAAAACACAGGATGGTGTTCACATTTAGCTGTCTGGATCTGTGTTTCTGTATCAGTCTTTTGTCTTTCAAATAAAAATGTTTTTAAAATAAATAAATGTAGGACCCGGTGAGATGGTAACCTAGTGGTTAAATCCTCACCATGCATGCACCAGGATCCCATATGGCCCCAGTTCCCATTCTGATGCTCTACTTCCCATGCAGCTCCCTGCTTGTGGCCTGAGAAAGCAGTAGAGGACGGCCCAAAGCCTTGGCACCCTACAACCATGTGGGAGACCTGGAATAAGCTCCAGGCTCCTGGTTTTGGATCAGCACAGCTCCAGCCATTGAGGCCACTTAGGGAATGAATCAGTGAATGGAAGACCTTTCTTTACCGCCTTCTCTCTGTGCATCTGCCTTTTCAATTAGAAACAATTTTTTACATATAAAAATTTTTTTAGAAAATAAAATCAGGTGAAAAAAAAAAAAAGAAAAAGAAAATAAGACCATGTGGCTGATAAGGTCAGGAGTCCAAATGCTATCCAGATGTCCCTCATCAATTATAAATGACATGCAGCCCACTTCTGGTATACTCACTCTTCACATGACTGCCACAGCAATAACAAGCCTGACTACTGTCAACTAAGCAGAAATGGCTTTTTAATAGACTACAATTCAAAATACACGTCAAGGGCAGGTACTTGGCCCAGTGATGAAGATACCACTTGGAAATCCCACACACCCTATGAGAGTGCCTGGTGCTGCGGCCAGCTGGTGCTTCTGCTGTAGCTGTCTGCTAATTTAAACCCTGGGACTCCTCAGTGACAGCTCTGCCATTCACATGGGAGAAGAGCAATGAGCTCCAGGATTCTGGCTGTTGCAGTGAATTAAGGTTCCCACCTTTTTCAAATAAATGAAAATAAATAAAAATTCAAACTATTGTTTCCTGTCTCTAAAACCACTTTCATAAACTCAACAATGCTTGCAGGCATAAAGGCAGCTACCAAAATTTTAACTAAGAATCAAGCAAAATCCAAAAATTACAGCATTAAATGTTTTTGATGCATTTTTTATTTACTTGAAATGCAAACTAGGGCCAGCATTTTGTCATAGTGGGTTCAGCTGCTGCCTGTAACATGGGCAGCAATTCAAGTCCTAGATGCTTCACTTCCAATCCAGCAATCTACTAATGGCCTGGGAAAGCCTAACAGTTTTGGCCCCTGCACTCACAAGGGAGACGAGGAAGAAGCCCCTGGCTTTGGATGGGCCTAGCTCCAGCTTTTGGGTTCATTTAGGGACTGAACCAGCAGACGGAGATCTCTCTCCCTCTACATCTTTCCTGTAACTGACTTTCAAATAAATGAACCTAAGGAAAAAAAGGAGAGGGAGAGAGACAGAGCAAGAGAAAAGAAAGGTAGGCAGGTAGATAGACAGGCTAACAGAGATCTTCTATTGGTTCTCTGCCCTAAATGGCTGCCACAGCCAGGGCTAGGCCAAGTGAAGCCCTGAGCCAGGAACTCCACGAGCTTCTCAGGCGGGAGGCAACAGCTCGAGGCCTTGGGCCTTCTTTTGCAGCTTTCCCAGGCATGTGAGCAGAGAGCTAGATTTGAGTAGGGGCCTCAAATCCAGTAGCTTAAGCCATTGCACCACATGTTGCTGCTTACCCCAATTGTTTCGGTAACTTTCAAAGCCTACTGTATGGAACTGCTACAATCATCATGGAAATTTTTTTTTCCCCAAGAGATCATCTCAGAACAATATTAACAGATTTTCTGACACTTCTCATAAAGATACTTATTAACTGCCTGACACCTGGGCACTACCAAGATGTGAGTACATGAAAACGCAACACTCCCTGTTGATTTTATCTGGACAACAAGATGCTGGACTCTATGCATGGTACATGCTTGCAATGAAGGAATCATGACTGAACATGAACTGCACTACTGCAACAATGTGGAGGAATCCAACATGGGGGGAGAGCATGGGGAGGGCTTGGGGAATCCCAGAGCCTATGAAACTGTGTCATAAAACGAAATAAAAAGAAAAAAAAAAAGAAGAAGAAGAAGAAAACACAACACTCCAGAGGCAGACATTAGACCCGGAAAAATCACCCTGGGATTCAGATGAAATGGATAGCCTGAAGTCCAGCCCTGAGTTCAAGCACCAGCTCCACGCTAATGTACATCCTAGAAATAGCAGCGGATAGCCCAAGCAGCCAGGCCGCGGTCCCACGTGAGAGACCTGAGTTCCCAGCTTCCAGCCTTGGCCTTTGAGGGCAGCTAGAGAGTGGACCTGAAGACAGGAGTTCTCTGTGTGTGTGTCTCATCAATAAATTATTTTTATCATTAGCAAATAATAATAATAATAATAATAATAATAATGCCTCTAAGAATTTTAGAAAATTCAGATGAGATTTTCCTAGAAGATATCACAAAACAATACAAAACAAAAAAATAGTAAGACTATGCAGCTACAAAGACTATCTGCATGTGAGAAACAATTACAAATAACAGAGTACAAAGAAGTCATTGGCTGAGCTGCCTACAGTCACTACTCAAGAAGTCCAATTTCCTCAGCACTCTGGAAAGGCAGCAAAGAGGGCAGTTCTCCAGGTGCAGTTCACAGACACACAGCGGTCTGAAATATCACTTCAGGGAATCTGCAAAGTGAAGTATTTTTATTGAAACTAACATACTACTTTCATTTTTTACTGTCAACATTTATAATGATAATGTTACACTCTTGAGGGTTTAGAATAAAACAACCCAATGATATCTCCACATATGAGTGATAACTGTATTCTTCAATGTCACGTATGGACAAAACGAGTGGAGCTGGGGTACAGTCAGCTTTACTAAGATTGCCCTAGAAAAAAAAAAAGATGTATTTATTTTATTAGAAAAATATACAAAGAGGAGACAGAAAGATCCTCCACGAGCTAGTTCACTCCCTAAGTAGCCTGGAGCTTAGCTGATCTGAAGCCAGGAGCTTCTTCCAAGACTCCCACGTAGGTACAGGGTCCCAAGGCTTTTGACTGTCCTCGACTGCTTTCCCAGGCCACAAGCAGGGAGCTGGATGGAAAGTGGAGCAGCTGGGACATGAATTTGCACCCACATGTGATTCTAGTGGTTGCAAAAGTGAGGATTTAGCCACTAGGTTACCATGCAGGACCTAAGACTGTCCTAACAAAGCAATAAAGCTGAAATCCTCACCTTGTATGTACCAGGATCCCACGCGGGTGCTAGTTCATGCCCCGGCAGCTCCACTTCACATCCAACTCCCTGTTTGTGGCTGAGAAAGCAGTAGAGGACAGCCCAAAGCTTTAGGACCCTGCACCCACATGGGAGACCCAGAAGAGGCTCCAGGCTCCTGGCTTTCAAACAGTTTAGCTCTGGCTGATGCGGCCACTTTTGGACTGAACCAGCAGATGGAAGATCTTTCTCTCTGCATATCTGCCTTTCCAATATAAAAATAAAACAAATGCTAAATTATTTTTAGTTAAAAAAATTTTTTTTTAAAGCTACATTTACAGGCCCAGTGCCGTGGCCTAGCGGCCAAAGTCCTCGCCTTGCATGTGCCAGGATTCCATATGGGCGCTGGTTCTAATCTTAATGGCCCCACTTTCCATTCAGCTCCCTGAGAAAGCAGTCAAGGACGGCCCAAAGCCTTGGGACACTGCACCAGCATGGGAGACCTGAAGGAAGTTCCTGGCTCCTGGCTTCGGATCAGTGCAGCTCTGGCCGTTGCAGTCACTTGGGGAGTGAATCAACAAATGGAAGATCTTCCTCTGTCTCTCCTCCTCTATATATAACTTTGTAATAAAAAAATAAATCTTTTAAAAAAAGGATTATCCTCGAATAAAAAAAATAAGTTAAAAAATTAAAAGCTACATTTACTTTGACACACAAAAATTCTGAAATGCATACACATATGTACTTGAATGTAGTGAGCTCCCGGCTGCTCATAAACAAAATAAATCATTTGAAGGAAAGCGGTCACGGTGTTTGTCAACAATAAAATCTGGGCTTTCAAGGAAAAACTGTAATTGTAGAAAAGCTCCACTACATATCCAAGTGAGGCTGGGCATTCTTCACACACCTCAAACAAGACAACACTCTACAACAGATTCAACACAAAAAAAAATGAGAAGCCAGCTCTTTTCTATTAAGTCAGAAATTAGAGCTTCCAAAGACTCTAAAGCAATGCCATTATTCCTACTAATCTATGCATTAGAAAGGTAGAGAGACAAGGAACAGAAGAGTGATCTTCCATTCACTGGTTCACTCCCCAAATGGCTATAAGAACCAGGACTTGGTTAGGCTGAACGCAGGAGCTCCTTCTGGGTCTCTCATGTGGATGCAGAGGCCCAGGCACTAGGAGCATCTTCCGCTGTTTCCCAGGCACATTATAGAACACTGGATTGCAAGTGCAGCCTGTCAGACTCAAACAGTAACCATGTAGGACTGGCACTGTATACAGCGGCTCTACATGCAATGCCGAAGCGCCAGCCACCCATTTCCTTGTTACAGAAAATAAAAATTTTATCATTACAGCTAAATTATTAAAATTATTATATTGTTTTAATTCCAAATACGACTGATCAATAAAATCACAATTTTTAAAATAAAATTTTTCAAAATTTATTTTTATAAATATTTGACTCAGAGTGAAGGCACTGTGTTACAGCAGGTTACACTGCCAGCTGCTAAGGCAGCATAGTAGGTCAGGAACGCTGACTCAGCCCTAGCAACACTGCTTCTGACCCAGTTTCCTGTTTGATCTGGGAAGGCAACAGCAGACAATGGCCCAAGTGCTTGGGCAACTGCCACCCGTCTGGGAGACCTCACTGGAGTGCCAGGTTCCTCGCTTTGGCCTCAGGCAGCAGTAGCTGCTGCAGCCACTTGGGGAAGAGAATCAGCCCATGAAAGCGCTCTATCTACCTTTAAAACAATCTTTTTTTTTTTTTTAATCAGCCAAATAAAATGTTCACTATCTTTTAGCAATATAAGCTTTGAATTAGGACTACTGGACTCACCTCCCAGCTCTATCTAATTAACTGGTTTTGTGACATCCAAAAGCAGTTAGTCATCCTCTGCCTCAGTTTATTCCAGGTATAGGGGGAATAATAAACATACACACTTTGTATGATCCTTAAACAGAATTTCTAAATATCTGGAAACTGAGGCCAGCACAGAGGCAATAGGAAGTAAAGATACTGCCTGGGAAGCCAGCGTGCGATATGGACATCAATGGAGTCCCAGCTGCTCCACTTCCGACCCAGCTCTCTGCTAATGCACCTAGGAAAGCAGGAGAAGAAGGACCCAGTACTTGGGGCCCCTGTACTTGGGGCAGCTCTGAGCTCCTGGCTTCCACTCGGCACAGCCCCAGCCACTGTGGCTTTCTGGGGCTTGAACAACACATGGAGTTCTCTTTCTCTCTGTGTCTTCCTCTGCGTGTTACTCTTCTTTTTACATGAATAAATCTGAAAATCAAATTATTTGGAACACCAAAAACAAACAAAAAACACTCCATCTTAACTGCAGCAATTATTTGCTCAGCATTTCTCATCAAAGTATTTTAGCTCAAAGCAATTGTTTTTGTAACCATTCGTCGATACAGAGAAACACACAGGTGGAGAACTGTGTCCCTACACAGTCCTGGTGCACAGGACTCTGACAAACCACAGGAATATATAGGCGTGGACCCCGGCTGTCCCTCAGGAGGCAGAGCCCTGTCTTCCCTGTGCCACCCGGACCGAGCCCGAGACCCGGGAGGGCGACCTCCCAGGTTCTCCACGCTTGCACTTCTGCTCGTTTTCATGACATCTGAGTAACGTCAGACAACCAAATACTTGAGCTCTAAGGACACAATCCAGAAATGTCTGATTTACAAAAAATGTGGGGTCTCCAATGCAAACATGGAGCTGCTGGAAAACGAACTCTTGCAAAAGTCCTCAAATTAGGGAAACCATGCCAAGGAAAGGTGGAACAACCCCCCACCCAGCTCTTTCCTCGGGGCAGTGGGGTCTTCAGCACGCGGACACACACACACTAGCCCCTCACACACTTCCTCGCCGTGGAACGTCACACCCGTGGCCACTTACAGAGTCATGGGTCAGATACGTGTCGCAGTAGTCACAGTAAAACCTGCAAGGGGGCGGGAGGAAGAGAGACGCCGCTCATCGCGAGTCACAACACAGAAGGAACCGCTTCCCGCCCGGGCGCCGCCGCCTCGTCCTCACGGAGGGCCGACCACCGCGCCGCTCGGACAAGGCGCGCACACTCCCACCCTTTCCCTCGCATCCTCTTTCCCCTCAGGAATTTCAAGGATCCGAACACGAGCTCCGCTCGCCCGTGCAGGACCGCCGCTGCCAGCATCCCCATCCCCTCCGGCTTCCAGGATCCACTCACTTGGGCATGTTGCCGGTAGCTAGGCCGGTGGACGATCCGTTCCCCGCCGCTCGGAAATGACGCACAAGACGCGCGCCGACGCCGGGGAAGTTCGACACTGCCGCTGCCGCTCCCACAGCGCTCGCCTATGGGAGTGGTCTCTTCCGCCCCTCGAAAATAACAAGAAATGGCGGGTGGCTACGGGTCCCTGCAAGGCTCAGTCCAAGGCAGTTCATCCTGATTGGATGCTTCCGGAAATACGTTATTCGGTGGTTGTGTGTTTTTTTTTTCCCCTAATATTCGCCTGTGTGCCAGGAGCTGGCATAACTACTGAGAAAACAGTAGAGAACAAACAACCCCAAATTCTGGTATTCGAGAAAGAACATTCTATGGGGGTAAGACATAAATAATAAATTCAGTGTATGTGTTAGGTTAGATGGCCCGAGGGGAGAAAAACATGAAGCGAGTAAAAGGGACCGGTTTAACTTGAACAACAGAAGGCTTACTGCTGAGTCAGCAGGAACAGATTTCCACCTTGAGATATCAACTCCAAAACGACCTGCCTCCCTCTTAGGGAGGGAAAGGAAAGCTGAGAACTCTGCCCCACTTTCTCCCATGATGTAGTTGCAGCCAAAATAGTAATTGCTACTTTGTATAGTGGTTTACTATGTCCCACAGTCCTTTTAATCCGTTCGCTTGCTTAATCCATTTAACCGTTTGACAACTGAGCTCTAATCAGGTTAAGTACCACAAAGATTACTTGCTTGTCTTAAAGGGAAAGTTAGTGTAGAATCAAGTTGTTATCCTCTAATCACCCAATGGCCCCCCCGGGAGGAGGAGCTGGAAATAAGTATCATTGTTAATGATTAGATGGTTTCTGCTGGAAAACCAGCAATGAGAATACATCATCCAAAATGAGGTGCTGTTATGAAAAATGTTTACCTTGGATCCAATCAAGTTTGCAGGCTATGCTAGAGGATCAAGATAAAAGGGAAAGATAGCAAGCAAAGTCAGAAGATGACATTGAAGATAGCTAACCTTTCTTCACCAAGAAAAAGATGTTTTAAAATTCTTTTTAGGGCCCGGCGGCGTGGCCTAGCGGCTAAAGTCCTCGCCTTGAAAGCCCCGGGATCCCATATGGGCACCGGTTCTAATCCCGGCAGCTCCACTTCCCATCCAGCTCCCTGCTTGTGGCCTGGGAAAGCAGTCGAGGACGGCCCAGTGCACTGGGACCCTGCACCCGCGTGGGAGACCTGGAAGAGGTTCCTGGTTCCCGGCTTCGGTTCGGCGCGCACCGGCCCATTGCGGCTCACTTGGGGAGTGAATCATCGGACGGAAGATATTCCTCTCTGTCTCTCCTCCTCTCTGTATATCTGACTTTGTAATAAAATAAATAAATCTTTAAAATTTTTTTTTAATTTTTAAATTCAAAAAACCTATTTATTTACTTGAGAGGCAGAGTGGCAGTGAAAGAGGGACAGACAGACAGAGGGAGATCTGGGTTCCAGTTGCTCACTACCCAAATGGCCACAACAGCCAAGGCTGGGCCAGGTCAAAGCCAGGAGCCTGGAAGTCCATCTGGGTCTTCCACAGGGGTGACCAGGGCTTTAGCACTCAGGTCACCTGCTGCTTTCCCAGGCATGTTAACAGGGAATTGCACTGAAAGTGGCATAGCCAGGACTCATACTGATGTACCACCTCAGGCCATGTCTTAGCCAACTATGCCACAAAATAGACCCCATAGTAAAATATTCAAATATGTATTTTATATATAAATAAATCAAACTATAAGATTAAAGATATACTTTATAATAAAATTATATATGTAATGTAGACATGTATGTATCTACATGTATGTTTAAGTATGTAAAAAAATACAATAGATTGTATATGTAAATATAAATAAAACAAGCCTATGTAGAGCATGGGTCTAGAGTTACATACCAGTTTTGAGAAACAATCTAAGTGAAATTTTGTCTAGCTTGAGGATGCAGTTCTAGAGGCCTACCTGTGTCTAGGCAGCCTAGGTTGATATTCCTCAAAGCAGCAAATTCATGGAAATGTTTTAAACTTTTCCTTCCCCTTTTACTGTTCCTGATGTTCTTTGTCTTTAACTCTGTTTTTTCTCACTTTTCTGTTTTTAAGAATGATGAGAAGACTGCAGGACCTGGAATCCCGGGCCGGTTAGCAAATTATTCATCGTCTGACCAGGATTTGGCTGCACGGACTCATGTCGACCTTTCCACCACAAAATCGTATGTGAACGGTTACCGGGTGTGCTCATGGTGCATGGTTAAGTGTGGAGGCTTGATCGCATTCTGGCATCTGGGAGGTGGGCCCAGGCGTGAGGTCTTAAGGTCACTGGAGACTTACACAGGGAAGGAATTTGTCATGTGAAGCATAGTTAGGCGTGCTTCCTGTTCTTCTACAGTTTCCTGGCCCGCCACTGGCCATCTTCCCACCATTGGACACCAAGCCCCAGGAACCAGAGCCTGAGCCAGGATTGTGAACCTCCCAACTATACACTGAAATGCACACTTCCCTTCATGACAAGCTCCCCTCTGGTATCTCAGGTAATGCAGTGAAAACCTAACATGCGTGTTTCCTGAATCTGTTAGTCCATTTTGCATTGCGGTAACAAACTACTTGCACCACATGACCTTATTTTTTATTTTTTTATACACTTTATTATTATTATTATCATTTTCTGATACACTTCTTTTTTTTTTTTTAAAAGATTTATTATTATTGGAAAGCCGGATATACAGAGAGGAGGAGAGATAGAGAGGAAGATCTTACATCCGATGTTTCACTCCCCAAGTGAGCCACAACGGGCCGGTACGCGCCGATCCGAAGCCAGGAACCTGGAACCTCTTCTGGGTCTCCCACGCGGGTGCAGGGTCCCAATGCATTGGGCCGTCCTCGACTGCTTTCCCAGGCCACAAGCAGGGAGCTGGATGGGAAGTGGAGCTGCCGGGATTAGAACTGGCGCCCATATGGGATCCCGGGGCACGTTGAAGGCGAGGACTTTAGTCACTAGGCCACACCGCCGGGCCCCTGATACACTTCTATAGGCTCCTGGTATTTCCCTTATTCCAGCCCCAATTTCCCGCCTCCCGCCTAGTTCCTCTGTATCATTACTAAAGTATAGTTCTTCATAAACAGTCATATGTCCAAAATTGCGGGCATGGACAATGGCAGAGAGTCCAGCATCCGATTGTCAAGATATAGTAAGCAGTTTCATTGTAAGTCCATCTTTGTCTGGAAGTAGAATTGCATACTGCATTGTATCCTCATATCTAGATATGTTAGTCTCCATTTCACAGCTACTGTACATCCCCTCAAATGAAAAGTCATAATACAAAATCAACAATAGGAAGAAAAATAGAAATTTACATTGCCATGAACTTAAATGACATATTATTAGATATGACAGTCTCCATTGTACAGCTGCTATATATCCCCTTAAATGAAAAGCCACACAATAAAATCAACATCAGGGAGAAAAAAGAAATGAACAACACCAAGAAGTTAAATAACATGTTACTAAGTGACTAACATGTAGCTGAAGAAATGAAAATCAAGAACCTTCTTGAAGAAAATGACACCACTGCATGATCTCCGAGTCATTGAATGATTTAATCAGAAGAAAACAGAAAACAACAAAACCCATGCGATATATTTTCCGCTGATCTTTGTTGGTGGAATAGTTTCCACTGATTTTTTGTTGGTGAAATGTGTCTCTACTAGACAACAAATAGATGGATTTTGTTTCTTAATCCAGTCTACTAATCTTTGTTGTTTGATTGAGCTTAATCCATTTACATTCAGAGTTTAATATGTATGGGTGGTACTTTGGTCCTGTCATTTTAGGAATGGATTGTCATTGGTTTAGTCTTCTGTTGTCATTTTACTGGGATATTCTTCCCGTTTGCCTTTGGTTTTGTTTGGTGCTATTCCTCTTCCCTGTGAAGACAACATCTTGAAGTATCCTTTGTAGGGCAGGTTTGGAAGAGGCAAATTCTTTTAACTTTTCTTGACTGTGGAAGAATTTTATTTCATTTTCAAAGACAAAAGAAAGCTTTGCTGGATATGTTTTCCTAGGCCAACAATTTTTTTCTTTTAGAATCTGGACTATGTCGCTCCATTCTCTTCTGGTTTGTCGAGTTTCCTGTGAGAGGTCTCCTGTGAGTTTAATTGGCATTCCTTTACATATCAACTGATTTTTTTCACGTGCACATTTGAAGATCTTTTCCTTATGTTCAATTGAAGAGAGCTTGATGATCATGTGTCTTGGTGAAGATCTCTTTTGGTCAATCCTATTTGGAGTAGTGTGCCCCTCCTGGATGTTGTTTCCCAATTCTTTCTCTAAATTAGGGAAATTTTCCCTTATCATTTGATTAAATATATTTGTAGGGCTCGGGAGCGTGGCCTAGTGGCTAAGGTCCTCACCTTGATCCCATATGGCTGCTGGTTCTAATCCCCGCAGCTCCACTTCCTCTCTGTCTCTCCTCCTCGCAGTATATCTGACTTTGTAATAAAAATAAAAATAAATCTTTTTAAAAAATTAAAAAAATATATTTGTAAAACCAGTTTCTCTTTCTGCACATTCTGGGACTCCCATAACTCTTATGTTGGGCCTCTTAATAGTGTCTTTCAATTCTTGAATACTTTTTTTGGACTGATCCAGCTCTGCTTCCACCTTTTTGTTTGCTTCCCCCTGATGACAGGAAATATCTTCCAATTCTGAGATTCTTTGTTCTGCTTGCTAGATTCTATTTTGGAGACTATCCATTGTACTTTTAATTTGCTCTACTGTGTTTTTTTCATTTTTTAAAGATTTATTTATTTTATTACAAAGTCAGATATACAGAGAGGGGGAGAGACAGAGAGGAAGATCTTCCGTCCGATGATTCACTCCCCAAGCGAGCCGCAACGGGCCAGTGCGCGGGAACCAAGAACCTCTTCCAGGTCTCCCACATAAATGCAGAGTCCCAATGCATTGGGCCGTCCTCGACTGCTTTCCCAGGCCACAAGCAGGGAGCTGGATGGGAAGTGGAGCTGCTGGGATTAGAACCAGCGCCAGTATGGGACCCCGGGGCGTTCAAGGCGAGGACTTTAGCCACTAGGCCACGCCGCCGGGCCCTACTGTGTTCTTAATTTCTGATATTCCAGCCTTGATTTGCTTTATTGCTTCCTTAAATTCTTTGAATTCTTGTATGTGTTTCTCATTTTTTATCAGAAGCTTTAAAATGAGTTTTATGAATTCTGTGTCTCCCATTTTCTCGATGTCTTCCTCAGTGAACTCTGAGGTTGGCATAGGGTTTTGCTCCTTTGCAGGGGAGTTTTCAGTAATATTCATTGTGCCTTTGTCTCTTCTCTTGGTCATTGTACTTCTGGTTAGCAAAGTCTTCTCCTTGGGGCAGGTTTCTAAGCTGTGTCACCCACAGGTCTGCAGTTTGATTTTACTTAGTGCAGGTGGTACACAACTTTTTGCTTGCAGCCACTTGTGCCACTTCCTCCAGCAAGTTCCAGGTCTGGGTTTTTATGTTAGATTTCCACCATGGTCTCCACAGCCCCAGCTCCTGGCTCACCACTCTCCACCTCCTGTGATACCATGCTGAGGTTGCACCGTTGTCTGTACAACTTTTCTCCCACTTCTGGTTAGAGCAGGTCCCAGGATTAGGGAGACACCAGGTGTCCAATATAGCTAGGTTGTTGGTGGCGCTGATCCTGCCAGAACCTGTTAGACGTTCGGTCTGGGTGCAACACAGACCTATTTTGACCCGTACAATGCCACAGTCGGTATTATTTTCCTGCGGAACCAGTGCAATCCATGGAACTCAGTGAGTTCTAACGAGCTCAGCACATGCGCAGTTCACTGTTGTTCCCTGCAGTCCCAAAGCTTTTGCCACAGTGTACAAAATGGTGCCTGATGTACCACTGCTAGAGTTCTTGATCTGCTGGCCATCAGATCTGAGGGCTACCCTGACCTGTCTTAGGTGGAACCTGTAGAATGCCACATTGCTGCAGTTCACTGAGTCAGAAATGAGTTCACTCCCAGCTCAGTGTATGCTAAGTTCTCACCCTTGCCTTTGCCTCCTTATGCAAAATGGTGCCCAATTCGGCTCTAGGGGGCTGACTGGGCTGCGAAATCCACCCTGTTCTCGCAGTGCCAATCTGGGATCTGCTGCTCTGTCTCTGCTCCTGGTCAAATCAAACGGACCAGCAGGATGGACAGTTCTTTGTCTGGGTTCACCCCACAAGCTCCCAGTAAAAGTCCCTTCCCACCTGGTTGCTGTTGGAGTTCTGGATGCTGGTGGAGTTCACATTGCCATTAGCTGAATGCTGCTGGAGTATCAGTCACCAACACCACATGGTTGTTTCCACTGGTTTCCTGTGTCTTTCAGTCTCCAGGTACCCCATTGGTGATGTTCTGTCCTCTCGTATTTCCTGGAATGTATCCTCTCTGCTTCATCCTGATTAAATGTTTTTCCGTCCATTTAAACGTGTCCTTGCCCTATTCTGCTGTCTTGATATACCTCACCACATGACTTTATTTTTTATCTATTTTTTTAAGGATTTATTCATTTTTTATCGGAAAGCCGGATATACAGAGAGGAGGAGAGACAGAGAGGAAGATCTTCCATCCGATGATTCACTCCCCAAGGGAGCCACAACGGGCCAGTGCGTGCCGAACCGAAGCCTGGAACCAGGAACTTCTTCCAGGTCTCCCACGTGGGTGCAGAGTCCCAAAGCTTTGGGCCATCCTCGACTGCTTTTCCCAGGCCACAAGCAGGGAGCTGGATGGGAAGTGGAGCTGCCGGGATTAGAACCGGCGCCCTTATGGGATCCCGGGGCGTTCAAGGCGAGGGCTTTAGCTGCTAGGCTACGCCGCCAGGCCCTATGCACATGACTTTATAAAGAAAGGAGATCAAGCCCGGAGCAATGACCTAGCAGCTAGGGTCCTCACCTTACACACACTGGGATACCAGTTGGTTGCCAGTTCTAATCCTGATAGCCCCACTTCCCATCCAGCTCCCTGTTTGTAGAGGCAGCAAAGGATGGGCCAAAGCTATGGGATCCTTCACCCACATAGGAGACCCAGAGGAGACTCCTGGCTCCTGGCTTTGAATCAGCGCAACTACTGCCGTTGAGGCCTCTTGGGGGGTGAATCATCAGACGGAAGATCTTCCTCTCCGTCCCTCTTCCTCTCTGTATATCTGACTTTATAATAAAATTAAATAAGTCTTTTAAAAGAGAGAGAGAGAGAGATGAGGCCAATGTTATAGAACAAAAGCTTTGCATCAAATCACCAGTCTGAATCCTGGCTGCTGCACTTACAGTCTATCCCCCACCTAACCTGGGAAAGCAGTGCATGATGATCCCAAGTGCTTGTCCCCCCCTTGCACCTACACAGGAGATCTGAATGGAGTTTCAGTCTCCTGGCCTTGTCCTGTTCCAACTGTGGTCACTGAGACCTTCTGGAAAAGAACAGTTGGAAGGGCTCCTTCCTCACTCTCCCTCTCCCTCGCCCTCCCTCTCTGTAACTCTGCCTTTCAAATAAATACATGTAAGAAAAGAAAGAGATATATTCTGTCCTATAGTTTTGGAGGTATGAGGTATAGGCATCACCAGGTGATGGCCTTTTGCTGATGCAATATTGAGTTAGCAGAGAGCATCTGTAGTGAAAGACCAGGACTGTGAGTATGTGTGTATATATATATATATATATATATATACACATATATATATATATATACTCATATATACTCATATATATACATACACACACACATATATATATATATATATATACTCATATGGTTGGTCTCTCTTCTTGTTCTGATAAAACCACCAGAATTCAGTAATAAGGGCTATACCTTAATGATTGATTGTATTTAATCTGAATCATTTTCCAGAGACACCCTCTAAATAACATAGTCAAATTTAGTTTCTACCTTCCTAATCCCTCTCAATGGGGAAGTATATTTCTTTTCTCTTTAAAAAATATTTATTTATTTGAAAGCAAAGTTAGAGACAGGAGAGATCTTCCATCTGCTGGCTCACTCTTAAATGGCCACAATGGCTGGGGCTGTGCTAGGCTCAAGGCAAGAACTTGGTCCCTCCTCCACGTCTTCCACTCAAGCACAAGGACCCAAGCACTTGGGCCATATTGTCCCAAATACTCTCCCAGGCACATGAGCAGGGAGCTGAATCGTAAGTGGAGCAGCCAGGACTTGAACTAGCACCCATATGAGATGTTGGCACTCCAGGCAGCATGTTTACCCACTTCTTGATAACACCAGCCCTTGGTAATAAATTTCAATACAGAGGCAGGCGCAATGGCTCAGTGGCTAAATCCTCACTTTGCATGCATGAGATACCATATGGGTGCCAGTTCATGTCACAGATGCTCCACTTCCCTTCCAGCTCCCTGCTTGTGGCCTGGGAAAGCAGCAGAGAATGGCCTAAAGCAGCGGTACCCTGCACCCGTGTGGGAGACTTGGAAGAAGCTCCTGGCTGTTGTGATGGGGTGCAGCCAGTTGATGGTTAGCACCCACTTGTCAGGTGCACCTGCCTGTCAGGTTAATTGACACCTTAGCCTGTCGTGCCTACTTCCTCTCACACCTTTCAAGTTAAGTGAATGAGAAACACGGGCTCTAGAGACTCCTCAAGTGCAAGCCCTCCCCCTCCTGTCTCCTGCACCGTTCAAGGTAATTGACTGTGGGGAATTGACTCCTACTGTGCTACTTTAGATTAATAAAACTACAGGAAAACTTTGGGCTCCTGGAAGTTCCCTTCCTGCCTCCAGACACTGAGTTAATTGAATGCATGGAAGCTTTATGTGTTCCATACCTCTCTCAATCTGATTGAAGAGCTTAAAAAACCCTGATTTGGGTGGCCCTGCACAGAACTTCCTGGAATGTAGAAGCTGGTGTAGCTAATCCTGGCCAATAAAAATTCCTCCTGGGCGCAGTATACTAGCCTGGCGGCTGAAATCCTCGCCTTAAATGCACCAGGATCCCACATGGACACCAGTTTCATCCCGGCAGCCGCACTTCCCATCCAGCTCCCTGCTTGTGGCCCAAGGATGGCCCAAGGCCTTGGGACCCAGCACCCATGTGGGAGATAAGAAGAAGCTCCTGGCTCCTGACTTTGGATTGGCTCAGCTCCAGCTGTTGCGGTCACTTGGGCAGTGAATCATTGCATGGAAGATCTTCCTCACTCTCTTCTCCTCTCTCTATATATCTGCCTTTCCAATAAAAGTAAATAAATCTAAAAAAATAAGATTCCTCCTAACATCCTACACTTGTGTCCAGTGTGACCTCTCTCGCACTCTACAACAAACCAGTGGTTGGAGGATCTTTCTCCCTGTATCTCCTCTTTGTAAATCTACCTTTCCAATAATAAAAAAAAAATCTTTAAATAATCAAAAATAAATTTTAATACTGTAAGCTTTTAGAAACACTCAAAATATATCTCAACCATATCATCCATATTGTAGCAATGGCCCTCAATTTTAAAAAATTATTTTTTTTGCATAAGTTCGCCTGCCATAATATTTTTTTTAAAGATTTATTTATTTTATTACAAAGTCAGATATACAGAGAGGAGGAGAGACAGAGAGGAAAGATCTTCCGTCCGATGATTCACTCCCCAAGTGAGCCACAACGGGCCAGTGCGCGCCGAACCGAAGCCTGGAAGCAGGAACCTCTTCCAGGTCTCCCACGCGGGTGCAGGGTCCCAATGCATTGGGCCATCCTCGACTGCTTTCCCAGGCCACAAGCAGGGAGCTGGATGGGAAGTGGAGCTGCCGGGATTAGAACCGGCGCCCGTATGGGATCCCAGGGCGTTCAAGGCGAGGACTTTAGCCGCTAGGCCACGCCGCCGGGCCCCTGCCATAATATTTAATAAATATTTAAAAACACTTATTGGAAAGGCAGATCAAATTTATGGGGAGAAGTAGAGACAGAGAGAGAGATTTTCCATCTGCTGGTTCATTCCCCAGATAGTCACAGTGGTTGGAGCTGAGCTAATCCGAAGCCAGGTGCCAGGAGCCTGGAGGTTCTTCCTCATTGCCCATGTGGGTGCAGGGATCCAAGGCTCTGGGCCATCCTCGAATGCTTTCCTGGGGCATAAGCAGGGAGCTGGATGGAAAGTGGAGCAGCTGGACACGAATTGGTGCCCATTAGGGATCCCGGCATTTGAAGGTGAGGATTTAGCCATTAAGCCATCATGCTGCACCCTATTTACTTATTTATTTAATTTCAGAGAAGGGGAGAGACAGGTCATCTTCTTGTTCACCCACCAAATGAGCATAAGCCAAGAGGCAGAAGCTTCATCCTGATCTCCTACGTATGCGAGTGGCAGGATCCCAAGCGATCCAGCCCCCCTCAGAGGCTTTTCCCAGTCATTATCAGGGAGCTGGACAGGAAGTAGAGCAGATAGGACACAAACCGGCAACCATATGGGAAGCTGGCGTTGCAGGTGGTAGCTTCACGAGCCACATCACAGTGTTAGCCCCATACCTCAATTTATTAACTAGTTCTTTACCTAATGAAGGCTAAATTGTTTCATATCTTGAAATTATAATGATGCTACATACTTAGTTGATTCACAGACACTCAAATTGGGATCAAATTTTAGAATTGCTGAATTGAACATATTTGCATTTATAATACTGAAAAATACTATGCAAATGACCCTCTGGTGGTTGGATTTGAAAGTACCTTTCTATCTTTTCAAAAATGGCATTGTATTAGCATTTGAATTTGTATCTCTCATGAATTCAGTTAAGCATTTTTTCCCCATATGTTTGAGATTCCTGGGTATAACATTTGGCCTAGCACTTAGGACACCTGTTCTTGTGCCATAATCAGTTGTCTAGGTTCAATACCCAGCTCCTACTTCCTGAGAGAAGCCTCTGGGGGGCAGCAGTGATGGCCCAAGTGGTTGAGTTCCTGCCACCCAGGGAAAAACTGGCCACAGTTCAGCTCCTCATTTAGAGACTCATCTGGCAGTTGCTCTCTCTCTTTCCCCACCCTCCCTTTCCCTCTGTGTCTATATCTCTATCTCCAGGTCCAAAGTAAGCTTTAAAGCTAAAGAGTTATTTCTTTAGGGCCCAGCACGGTGGCCTAGTGGCTGAAGTCCTCACCTTGGATGTGCCAGGATCCCATATGGGCGCTGGTTCTAAACCCAGCAGCTCCACTTCCCATCCAGCTCCCTGTTTGTGGCCTGGGAAAGCAGTCAAGGACGGCCCAAAACCTTGGGACCCTGCACAAGCGTGGGAGACCCGGAGGAAGTTCCTGGCTCCTGGCTCCGGATCAGCACAGCACCAGCTGTTGCGCTCACTTGGGGAGTCAATCATCAGACAGAAGATCTTCCTTTCCGTCTCTCCTCTCTGTATATCTGACTTCATAGTAAGAATTACATAGTAAGAATTTACTTGAGAGGCAAAGTAACAGAGAGAGAGGCAGAGTTCTTCCATGCATTGCTTCCCTCTCAAGTTCCTCCAACAGCCAGGGCTGGGCCAGGCCAAACCAGGAGCCAGGGATCCCATCCTGGTCTCCCGCATGAATGGCAAAAGCCCAGGTACTGCTGCCTCCCAGGTTGCATTAGCAGGAAACTAGATAAGAAGCAGAAGTGGGACTCAACCCTGGCATTCTCATATGGGATGCAGAGTCTTAAGTCCTCTATGTAATCTTTTTTAATATTGAATGGACCGAGATCTGGAACAAGACAGGGATGTCCACTTTCTCCACTGCTATTCAACATAGTCCTAGAGGTACTTGCTGAGGCCATAAGACAAGAAAAAGAAATCAAAGGAATCCAAATGGGAAATGAAGAAGTCAAGCTTTCACTATACGCAGATGACATGATTCTTTATATAGAAGAGCCAAGAGGCTCAACACAGAGACTCCTAGAACTTATACGAGAGTTTGGTAGAGTGCCAGGGTACAAAATTAATGAACAAAAATCAACAGCCATAGTGTATGCAAACAGCCCCAAGTTGGAAAAAGATCTAACCAGCAAAATACCATTCAAAATAACAGAGAAAAGTATGAAATATCTAGGAATTAACCTAACCAAAAATGTAGGAGACCTATTTGAGGAAAACTACAAACCACTTAAAAAAGAAATTGAACAAGACCTCGAAAGATGGAGTAACATCCCATGCTCCTGGATAGGTAAAATCAATATCATTAAAATGTCTATATTGCCAAAGGCAATATATACATTCAATGCAATTCCAATCAAATTGCCAAAAACATTCTTTACGGAACTGGAAACAATGATCCAAAGGTTCATCTGGAAACACAGAAAACCACAAATAGCCAGAACCATCCTGAAGAACAGGAAGTTAGCAGGGGGAATCACAGTTCCAGACCTCTGGACATACTATAGGGCAGTGATTATCAAAACAGCCTGGTACTGGCACAAAGATAGAGAGGAAGATCAATGGAACAGAATAGAAACACCAGACGGGAACCCACACAGATACAGCCAAATAATCTTTGACAAAAGGACAAACGATAATCCTGGCAAATGGGAAGGTCTGTTCAATAAATGCTGTTGGGACAACTGGTTAATAGCCTGCAGAAACAAAAAGATAGATCCACATCTCTCACCATACACCAAGATCAAATCTAAATGGATAAAAGATCTAAACCTACATCCAGAAACCTTTAAACTTTTGGAAGAAAATGTTGGAAATACTCTGCAAGATCTAGGGGTAGGTCCCTACTTCCTAAAAAGGACTCCAAAAGCAATAGAAATCAAGACCAGAATAAACAAATGGGACCTCATCAAACTAAGAAGCTTCTGTACAGCAAAGGAAACAAGAGTAAAAAAGCAGCCCACAGAATGGGAGAAGATCTTTGCGCACTACATAGGTGATAGAGGGCTAATCTCCAGAATATACAAAGAACTACAAAACAGCCAAAACACCAAAACAAACAAGCCACTCAAGAAGTGGGCACGGGAAATGGGCAGACACTTCACAAAGGAACAAACCCAAATGGCAAATAAACATATGAAAAAATGTTCAAGTTCCCTGGCAATAAGGGAAATCCAAATTAAAACATCAATGAGGTACCACCTAACGCCAGTAAGACTGGCCCACATGAATAAAAGCACCAACAACACTTGCTGGTGAGGTTGTGGGGAAAAGGGAACCCTGCTCCACTGCTGGTGGGGCTGCAGGCTGGTACAGCCTCTATGGAAATCAGTATGGAGAACATTCAAACAACTCAAAATCAACATACCGTATGATCCAGCAATAGCACTCCTAGGAATATATCCAGAACACTTGTTTTATGAGAAACCAACATGCACTCCTATGTTCATAGCAGCACAATCAGTAATTACAAAACCATGGAAGCAGCCAAAATGCCCATCAGCAGAGGATTGGATAAGAAAGCTATGGTTCATCTACTCCATGGAATACTACTCAGCTATTAAAAAAAACAAAATGCAGTTCTTTGTGGCCAAATGGGCCAAACTGGAAACCATAATGCTAAGGGAAATGAGCCAATCCCAAAAGGTTAAATACCACATGTTTGCCTTAATTTAAGATGATAGGATGTTATGTATAACATGTTATGTTATGTATGTTGTATGTTGTGTATAAACTAAAATTGAAATGTCAATGAGGTGGTCACAGAAGGTGGATAAGAACTCGCATTTACCTTTTTTTTATTATTATTATTAATTATTTTGCATTATGTTACAGTTTCATAGGCTCTGGGAATCCCCCCCCCAAGCCCCCCCCCGGTGGCTTCCTCCACCTTGATGCAGTATTACAGTTCAAATTCAATCAAGATTCTTTCCTTGTAAACATATACCAAGTATAAAGTCCAGCTATTTATTGTCCAGATGGGTTGAACAGTCTCTTGGGGAGACCATTTCTGGTCCGTTGTTAGAGCTGGCAGAATATCATCCCATTCAACCATCACATTTACTTTTAACATATTGGTTACTCATTACTATGTCAATTAATTCCATAATGATGTAAATTTTTGCTGATGGTATGTTGGAGCTTTTAATTGATCGGGATGATACTCTGCTGGCTCTGTCTTCAGACCAGAGAGGGTATACCTAAGAAGCCGTTGAACTTGACTGGACAATAAGATGCTGGACTCTATGTTTGGTATATGCTTGCAATGGGGGAATCTCAACTGAACTTGAACTGTGGTTATGCAACAAGGTGGAGGAATCCACCATGGTGGGAGGGTTTGGGGAGGGGTGGGGAGAATCCAAGTACCTATGAAACTGTGTCACATAATACAATGTAATTAATGAATTAAAAATAAAAAAAAATATTGAATGGACCATTTTTTAAGATTTATTTAGTTTTTATTGTGAATTCAGATTTGCAGAGAAAAGGAGAGACAGAGAGAAATATCTTCCATCCACTGGTTCACTCCCCAAGTAGCTGCAATGGCCTGGGCTGGGGTAGGCCAAAGGTAGAAGCCAAGAGCTCCCTCCAGGTCTCTCACATGTGTGCATAGGCCCAAGGACTCAGGCCATTCTTTGTTGTTTTTCCTGGCACATCAACAGGGAATTGGAGCAGAAGTAGAGCAACCAGGATTTAACCAGTGATAATGTGTAATGCTGGCACTGCAGATAATAGTTTAATATGCTATGCCACAGTACTGGCTCTTATCTTTTTCTTAAGTGTTTGTGTGTGTGTTCTCATTTGGAAGGCAGAGTGACAAGAAGAGACAGAGAGAGATCTTCCATTCAGTGGTCCACACCCCAGATGGCCCCAGTGGCTAGGTCTAGGCCAGGCTTGCCGAAGCCAGGCTCCTTAACCTCCATCTGAGTTTTTCGTGTGGCTAGCATAGGCACAAGCACTTAAGCCATCGTTTTCCTTCCTAGCTGCCATATCAGGAAGTTGGACTAGAAACAGTGCTTTAAGGACGAAACTAACACTCCAATCAATATTGGATGCCTTCATTGCTGATAGTGGCTTAATCCACTACACGATAACACTAACCTATGCCCATCTCTTATCCTTGTGACTATTCTTCTACACATTGGCATCTTTATATTATATTCCGACTTCTTCTGTGCACCCAGGTAAGACAACCTCAAATCCGTGCTAACTTCCATTTTTCTAGCATTTGATGCCAAAATCCTAAGTGGGGAAAGACCTAAATGGTCAGGTTTAGGCTCTGATTGTGGACCAGTGGGGCATTGTGCTTAACAATTCCACTTAAACTTCAGAGTATGAGGAGTACCCAAAACTTGCAGTTCTGTGTCAAAACGTACAGAAAAGCAAAAATGACAGATACAGCTGCCACCACTGGTCACATCTAACCTGATCTGTAAAACCTAACTCAAAGGAAACATCAGTTTAAGGGGATGTATTCCACTGTCACTGTTGGAAGACATGGATTCTCTGTTTAATTACCCACCTGTTCCCTTCTGCAATTCTCCCACATATCTCCCCAGTGTAAAGGCACCACAAAAGTAATACTTAGTTCCTCGGCACTGATGTAGCAACCATTGATTGAACATTGACTTGGTGTTTGGGTCTGTCATCAGTGGACATCATCAGTGGGAAAATGCACATCACACTGTGCCTTCCAGCAGCTTTAATAGGAGAAAACAAAGAATTGTAGCATGGTGTGGTGAGATGATTTTATCAAGAGATAGTATCACATGGTGCTGATGAGCACAGCTGCTGGGTCCAGACTGCCCACGTCTGCATCCCACCACTACTACTACGTTTACCTTAGGGAAGTCACTTAAGTTTTCTGTATCTCAACTGAGTTGACTGGGAGGTGACCTAGCTGAGACTGTCCAAGACCATGGGTACTTCCACCTAACCTAAATAAATCACAGCAACACTGGAGCCATAATGAGCATACCCATCTGGTGTCTGCAGGTTGGTGGCAGACACCATCCATCTTGGACTGGCCAGGTTAGAACGAAGTAACTATTTCTTAGTTCTGCTGAGATTGTCTTGCCTCCTTCACTGTAAACAGAGGGCTTGCTTCTAAGAATAGAAAATGCCAAAGTTGTGGGGTCTGGGGAGCATGTTGTTTTTGACCTTCTATATTAATCTAAAGCCATTGGACCAACAGGTTGTGGCATCAAGAGAAGCCAGGCAGACCTTAGTCACCCAGGCAGAGGAACTGGTTTGGCAGGGTGGTTTTGAATAACTCCTTACTGAAAAGGAGTTATTTCTCACTTTTGAAACATCACATCTTAGATAGATAAGATATTTTCTTTGAGCCTCTTTACCGCATAGGAAGCTTCCAGTCTGATTTTAGGGGTGCCATGCTGAAGAATCAGAAAGAGGAGCCTAAGTTATGCCTATATGAGTTAACACTCCTGCAGGAGCTGAGGTTGATGTTGGCAGTGAGACATACAGGCACCTAGGCATGTACCCACAACACCAGTTTACTGCTCCCAGGGCATGTTGTCTATAATTGGTGGCTTATTAAGTACTCTGCTGATGTCAGCTTTTATCTTATCCCACATGGGATTTGATTCTGAAGATTTATTTGTTTGTTCTTTACTGATAAGAAAATCAAAATCCAAAGAAGTGATGCAATCTGAAGTAAATCACATGACTATATGTGACAAAGACAGAACTTTAGCCCAGAAGGCCAGAGTCCAGTGCCTTCCCCATTGAGCCCATCGACTGCCTTCACAGTCTTATCTTGAGTGGAACTCTGTCTCAGTAACTTCCCTGCTGCAGTGGGAAAACATAGGCTTTTCAGCCAGACTTCAAGGTGCCAACATATGACCCCAGCTGCCCCACTGGAAGGCCTTCCACATGGATGGGACATCTCCACCTAGGTGGAGATGTAGGTGGAGCCAGACACCAATGAACTTGAATTTCTTAAAGATGTGGGACATATTACATAAAAAGTTCTACAGAATAATAATACAATGACCATCAAGACTATAGAAAAGTACTAAGGAAAAAGAAATGCAAATACCATTACATTCATCCTTCCTCACAATAAGAGGAATTCAAGTTAAAAGTCACTGAGAGGGGGCCTGGCAAGATAGCGTAGTAGTTAAGGTCCTTGCCTTGAACGCACCAGGATCCCATATGGGCGGCAGTTCTAATCCTGGTGGCCCCCCACTTCCCATCCAGCTCCCTGCCTGTGGCCTGGGAAAGCAGTCGAGGACAGCCCAAGACTTTGGGACTTGCACCCGCGTGGGAGACCTGGAAGAGGCTCCTGACTTTGGATTGGCTCAGCTCCAGCTGTTGCAGCCACTTGGGGAGTGAACATTGGATTGAAGATCTTCTTCTCTGTATATCTGCCTTTCCAATAAAAAAATAAATAAATCTTTTTTTAAAAAAGTCACTGAGAAACCATTTATCACTTACCAGGTTGGTAAAAATATAAAAAATTGATCTTAGAATTGCCATGATTATGGATAAATAGGAATGCTCATATATTATCAGGCTATTTAAATGAAAACAGTTCTTCCTGTTAAGGACAATTTGACAATGATTATCAAAATTATCTAAGTATATACTTTTTCGCAACCTTTAAAAATTTTACTCATTTGAACGGCAGAATGACAGAAAGAGATGACATAGATCTTTTATCGATTCACTCCTCAAATGCCTACAATAGCCAGGCTAGATCAGACAAAACCAAAAGCCAAAAGTTCCTTCTGGGTCTCCCTTCCTAGCACAAGAACCTAAGCCACATGCAGTGTCCCAGCCTGGCACCACAGCCAATAGGAAAAGATACATTTTTAAAATATTCCTCAAAAAACATACATATCAGTAAGAAGTAAGACATTTTATCAAAGACACTATACAAAAGGCCTATGAGCTCTTAAAAAAATTCCTGAAATTATTGTTCATTAGAAATGTCAACTAAAGTCACAATGAATTATCATAACAAAAGCACTTTAATGGTTAAAAGTAAAAAGTTGAAATTTCAAAATGGTAATAAAGTGATTGGAAATCTCATATACCAATGGCAGGAATTTAAAAAAATGCACAGACCCTTGTTCATGAATTGAAAGAAGCTGTTCTCATCAGCACCACGCTGGAACCATGTAGATACAAGAAACCAGTAAGTATGGTAATCTGTGATGGACAGTAGAAGTGGCAGAAGTATATCGCTGTATGCTTCTCAAAAGTTATGTTTATTACTTTTTTCTGAAAGGATTCATTTGTTTTTACTAGAAAGGCCGATTTATACAGAGAAAGAGAGACAGAAAGATTTTCCATCTTTCATCCCCCCAAATGACTGCAATGGCCAAGCTAGGCCAGGAGGTTCTTTCAAGTCCCAATGTGGGCACCTGGACCGTTCCCTGCTGCTTTCCCAGGCCACAGGCAGGAAGCTGGATGGGAAGTGGAGCAGCCAGGAAACGAATCAGCGCCTGTGTAGGAGGTGTAGGATTAGCTTGTTGAACCATGGTGCTGACCCCTAGATATCTATTTTTTAAAATTGGTTTGTTTTCATTGGAAAGTCCGATTTACAGAGAGAAGGATAGACAGAGAAAGATCTTCTGTTTGCTGGTTCACTCCGCAAGTATCTACAGCAGCCGTATTTGAGCTGATCGAAAGCCAGGAGCCAGGAGTTTCTTCCAGGTTTCCCATCATGGATGCATGGATGCATGGATACATGGGAGTTCCAGGCTCCTGACTTTGACCCAGTCCAGCCCCAGCCATTGCAGCCTTTTGGGAGAGTAAACCAACAATGGAAGGTTCTCTCTCTATGTGTTTTTCTTTCTCTCTGTAGCTTTCAAATGAGCAAAATAAATATTTTTTTAAATGGGAGGGAGATGTAGCATTCAATGCTGAATTAAAACTTGAAGTATTAGGGCCTGGCGGCATGGCCTAGCAGCTAAAGTCCTCGCCTTGAAAGCCCTGGGATCCCATATGGGCGCCGGTTCTAGTCCCAGCAGCTCCACTTCCCATCCAGCTCCCTGCTTGTGGCCTGGGAAAGCAGTCGAGGACGGCCCAATGCACTGGGACACTGTACCCGCGTTGGAGACCCGGAAGAGGTTCCTGGTTCCCGGCAGCGGATTGGCGCGCATCGGCCTGTTGCGGCTCACTTGGGGAGTGAAACATCGGACGAAAGATCTTCCTCTCTGTTTCTCCTCCTCTATGTATATCTGGCTGTAATAAAATGAATAATCTTTAAAAAAAAACTTGAAGTATTACCATGAATGCCTGGTTTATACATATTTATATTAACCAACAGCAGTTTGAGCATGTCTTGTGCAAAAAGAAGAAACTGCCTAGGCAGAATATTGGGGAGCTCCCATGCCTCCCCACCTGGTAAAAGCCCCTGCCTAGCTCAGCCCATTGAACCAGGGCACATAGCCTCTGTCTGCTGGGCTTCTTCCTTATGCTGAGCATGGCCCTGGTAATCCTTTCTGGGAGGATATGGGCCTCTTGTCAATTTCTCTTTGCAAATGAGTCCAAGAACCTGGGGTAGCTAGCACCATTGCACAGATGGAAAAACTGAAAGAGAGTTTCCACTGAAGCTAATGACAGGATTGGAGATTAGAAACTCTCTTGTGAGTCTCTAATGGTGGATGTAAGGAAGTGGCAGAGGAACTCAATCGGGCAGACATGTGCTCAAATCTGCTCAAACCTGGTCACAGTATTCTCTAGATCATGCAGCAGTGACAAATAAGCCCTGAAATGTTAGCAGTGTAAAGACTTGTTCCCATTAAAGGGTAATGTAGGTCACTCAGCTCCTTTGAGTGGCTTTCCTCCAGCTCTTTACCCAGAATTCTGGGGCCCTCCCTGGGAGGTCTGGGTGAAGTGAGTCTTCTGTTTCTAGCTGTGCACATAAGGACTGCGAAGTCAAAGCTTGGGCCCAGCACAATGGCCTAGTGGCTAACGTCCTTGCCTTGAACGCACTGGGATGCCACATGGGCACCGGTGCTAATCCTGGCAAACCCACTTCCCATCCTGCTGCCATCCTGCTCCCATCCTGGTCCCTGCTTGTGGCCTGGGAAAGCAGTTGAGAATGGCCCAAGGCCTTGGGACCCTGCACCCATGTGGGAGACCTAGAAGGGGCTCCGAGCCTCTGGCTTTGGATTGGCTCATATTTAACCGTTGCAGCCACTTGAGGAGTGAACCATTGGACAGAAGATCTTCCTGTCTGTCTCTCCTCCTTTCTGTATATCTGCTTAACAATAATAATAACTAAATCTTTAACAAAAAGGTCAAAGCTTGTGTGCTTTAAACCTGGAAATTGAGTAGATGACATCTACATTCTATTGGCCACAATTCAGTTACATGGGCCTGCCAACCGGCATGGATATCTGGGACATATATCTTCCTGAGTATTCAGAAAGAAAATAAAACACTTTCTTTTTCATCTAACTTTGATTCTGTTAATACTAGCTATGGAAATGTTGGGCCTGGCACGATAGCCTAGTGTTTAAGTCCTCGCCTTGCATGCGCCAGGATCCCATATGGGCACCAGTTCTAATCCTGGTGGCCCCACTTCCTATCCAGCTCCCTGCTTGTGGCCTGAGAAAGCAGTCGAGGATGGCTCAAAGCCTTGGGACCTTGCACCCGCGTGGGAGACCCGGAAGAACTCCTGGTTCCTGGCTTCGGATTGGCTCAGCTCCAGCCATTCTGGTCACTTGGGGATTGAACCATCGGACAGAAGATCTTCCTCTCTGTCTCTCCTCCTCTCTTTATCTGCCTTTCCAATAAAACTAAATAAATCTTAAAAAAAAATACTAGCTATGGAAATGTGAGTGATTTCTCTAAACTTTTTATCTTCTCATTTAGCAAATGGAGACAATGATACTATATGGAGTTGTATTAAACAAAGCACTTAGTATCTGGCACACAGTAAATCAATAGTGGTAGTTGTTAGTTTTGTATAATTTCTCATGTCTCCCACAGTTATGCCAATTCTCTGGCAAATGGTGGAGACTGTTCATGCCAAACTTTTCTATACAATACTGTTTTTTTTTTTTCCTTGTTCTCTATCCACAAAGTAGGATAATCAAAAGAAACAAAGCATTCATTATATCAAAAGGAAAGATCAGGGCCTTGTAGCAGGGCCCAAAGTCACTTTATAATGTGAAGAGCAGTATCAAGATAGGCTTTAATTCAGGGGCCTGGGAATTGCTGAGCTGGTGTTGGCAAATTTCCAACAAACTTGGGCAAGGAATCTATTCTCTACTTTCTGGAATTTAGAGAGTGGTGACCAGGGAGGTGAGTTGTAGGCAGCTATTCCAGGTTGACAGCTTTCTCCACACTTCATGCCACACTAATTTAAAGAGACCCAACTAGGAACACCCAGTGCCTACTGCTGACCCTGAATATCAGAACACTGATTTTGAGCAGACTGTAGATTAGATTTCCGCCCTTCCTTGCAAGAAAGAAATCAGACATGATCATTTCGTTTATGTAGCGAGAGATTTTTCCATTCAGACTGGAAAGGGAGCCCTGGAGCCAGCATTCTTCATTTCCTCCATTTCCTAAAACTAAACTCTAATCTGGTCCACCAATACCCAGAGGTGTTTACTTTTCTAGTTTGTGACCAGAGTTGAGAAGTTCAGCAAACTTAGCAAACAATGTAATTCATGACAGTCTAGCCAAATTAATCCTGTTCTTGATTTGTCAAATAAAAATCACAGTAGGCTATTGTTTTGGTCTAAGCTCCTGAATTGGACCCCAATAGAGCAAGCTAAAAATCAAAATGGAGTCACTCACATTGAAGTTCCACATCAGCAGGTTCAAACGAAGCTGTTTCTCTCTCACCACCCCAGAAATCAGGAGAGTAAGCAGTAACAGTCAGATTTTCCAAACAGGATGGTTTCAATTGGCATGACAACTGAGTTCCCTCTGATTTAATCTTTACAGAAAGGAAGCGCCCAAAAATAATCTGTTGTAAATTCATTGGTTATTTTCCCATTGTCTTCCTCCTTGTTCCTGCCTTACAAATAAAATAACTGAATTATTTCTTTATTAAGGGGGAAGGGAGAAAGACACATCATTGGCTCAATCCCCAAACTTCCACAGCCTCTGATTGTGGCCAAAGCTGGGAGCCAGGAACTAAATCCGAGTCTCCCACATGAGGAGCAGAACTCCAATTGCTTACGCTTACACTGCTGCATCCCAGAGTTTCCACTACCAGAAAGTGGAAATTAGGAACCAAAGATCAACATTGAACAAAGGCACTCCAATGTGGGATGCCAACAACTAGCTGCAAAACCATCACCTTCCCCTAAAACAACTAAAATAACCAGTGTGCTTTTTGCTTTTTGTTTGCTTCTCTGTTCAGCCCTTCTCTGATTTAAAAATTCAATTCCTCTATTTATCTCTTTGGACTACCTTTTCTGTTTTATAGAGTGATGTATTTCCTGACTCAAGAATCACAAAGCCAATTAAGATCCTCAAACTGGGGCCCAGCACAGTAGCCTAGTGACTGAGGACCTCACCTTGCACCCACCAGGATCCCATATGGGTGCTGGTTTGTGTTCTGATTGCTCCACTTTTCTTCCATCTCCCTGCTTGTGGCCTGGGAGGGTAGTCGAGGACAACAAAGAGCCTTGGGACCCTGCATCCATGTGGGGCCCAGAGGACGCTCCTGACTCTTGGCTTCAGATGGGCTCAGCTTCATGTATTGCAGCCACTTGGGGAGTGAACTAGCAGATGGAAGATCTTTCTCCCTGTCCTCTCTGTATCTGTAAATATGACTTTCCAATTAAAAAACAATGTTTTTTTTAAAAGATCTTCAAACCAAATCCCTTTAACTTTAACAAAGCAGTGGTTATCTAAATTTGACAAGCTAGCAGATTTGCCAGCACTGTAGGAACACAAGAATTTGGATCAAATTTTCAATCTACTTGAAAGAAATAGCAACTTTTTTTTTTAAAGATTTTATTCATTTTATTACAGCCAGATATGCAGAGAGGAGAGACAGAGAGGAAGATCTTCCATCTGATGATTCACTCCCCAAGTGAGCCACAACGGGCCGATGCGCGCCTATCCGAAGCCGGGAACCTGGAACCTCTTCCGGGTCTCCCATGCGGGTGCAGGGTCCCAAGGCTTTAGGCCGTCCTCAACTGCTTTCCCAGGCCACAAGCAGGGAGCTGGATGGGAAGTGGAGCTGCTGGGATTAGAACTGGCGCCCATATGGGATCCCGGGGCATTCAAGGTGAGGACTTTAGCTGCTAGGCCATGCCGCCAGGCCCAGAAATAGCAACTTTTACTGAACTCTGAAGTCCGACATACAACTTTAGGTCATTAGATGTCCTCAAAGCATCTTTGGTGGTTATTTGCAAGCTTACAACTTTGTGACTCAACCCAGCATGAATAGATTCATGGCTCTGCTCCCCTCCCTGCAAGATCAAAGTTTGCACAGCCTCTGCCCAGGATCAATGTTAGGCCCTGCTTAACTGTGCTGTATTGATTTTTTTTTTTTTTAAAGATTTATTTTTATTTTCATTACAAAGTCAGATATACTGAGAGGAGGAGAGATAGAGAGGAAGTGGAGCTGCCAGGATTAGAA
The DNA here is from genome assembly GCF_030435755.1 of Ochotona princeps. NCBI lineage: Eukaryota > Metazoa > Chordata > Mammalia > Lagomorpha > Ochotonidae > Ochotona > Ochotona princeps. Next base: position 112,552,986 of record NC_080832.1, read on the forward strand.
CCAGCGGCCATATGGGATCAAGGCGAGGACCTTAGCCATTAGGCCACGCTGCCGAGCCCTGTATTGATTTTACAAAGCAAATTTGTGACCTCTTGGATTCTACCTCATCTGTCTCAACCTGTGTTCCCATTCCATTTCCCCACTTACTTGAGAAATCTCTGTGTAGTTGACTCCTTTTTACTAGCACCTGGGAAGTACTGCTTTCTTAACATTTATCAAAGGTAGCACAGAATTTCTATAAAGGGGGCTTCTTAGAAGGTTCCTTTTTTCTGGAAGGTATTTAAGCAGCTATGTTATTGCATAATTACAGGGTCTTCACTTAAACCCTATTTCACATAAATGATACCCTTTGGAGTTTTGACTCTTGGAGATTCTAAAATGTGGAAAACTGATGCCAATCTGTATTTGGCTAGTTCTGTTTTCATGTAAATTGAGTGGTTTTTTGGAATGGCTTGCGCTCTAGGAAGGCTAAAACTCTCCCAGTGTCACCCTTTGGTACCACTACCACAACCACCCAAAACTAGGCATGGAAATTATTGTATGGAGAAATTTAAATCAAAGGTGGTGGTCTCTATTTACCACTGGAATCTTCTAAATACTTAAGTGACTTAGCAGAAGTGAGGACTAAAGGAAAAAGTAAAGAAAAAGAACTTAGTAGAAGCAAATCTGCATAAATAAGTACTGAATCCCTTATTTGGGAAGACGGATCATGAAACCCTTTGGGTAAAAAGACCTTTTTAGAAGAACGGTGCAACATGGGTCCTCAAGTAAGATGACCCAACTTCATATTTACTGTAAGCCCTGCAACTTACAGTTATATAACCCTAGGAAAGTTGTTTACCCTTCCCAGTATGTCTTCTGGTTTATAAAATAATGACCCAACGGAGGACTTTGGGCACAGGGGTAAGATGCTGCTTGGGATGCCCATTGTAACATCTGAGTGCCTAGGTTTGAGACCAGTTCTGTTGTCCATTGCAGCTTCTGGCTAAGGTCACCTTGGGAGAGACCAAGTGATGACTCAGGTACTTGGGTCGCTGCCAGTCATGTGAGAGACCTGGGCTGGGTTCCTGGTCCCTGACCTTGGGGAGGCTGTATGCATTTGGGAAAGATCTCTGTCCATCTGTTTCTATCTACTTTTTGAATAAGTGAAAATTCAAAATAATTAAAATATAAAACACATAAAATAGTGACCCAGGGCTTGTTATGAGACTCAAATGAGATACGGCTGTGAGGATGCAGTAAGTGGTTTGGTTTGCTTTTACTTTTCAGTGAAGCTTCCTGGAACTTCCTTCAGCATTTTCGGGAACCTGGTGATCATTTGAAATGCAACTCCTTCCCATTTTTTTCCTCTCAACATATTTCTGAAAATCCCTTTTAAGAGCACAATTTCTTCTGGGGAAAAGACGAAATCTGACTTGTTTCCAGGTAGCACCTCAATCTTCCACTGATGCTTCAGCTTCAATTAGGTATGGAGTAGGCTCCTGGAGTGCTAACTGTAACAAGGTCGATAGAAAATTGCTGTTTCACAACTTTAAAAAAATGTATATTTATTTATTTGAAAGGCAATTACAAAGAGAAAAAGAGAGGCAGAGATGTTCTGTTGGTGAGTTCACTATGGCTGGGTCTGGGACAAGCCAAAGCCAGGAGCTTAATACAGGTCCCTCATATGTTTTCAGGGGTCCAAGCACTTAGCCACCTTTTTTTGCTTTTCCCCAGCTATTAGCAGGGAGCTGGATCAGAAGTGGAGCATCTGCAACAAAAACCAGTGCCCATATGAGATGCTGGTGTCAGACAACACCTTTACCGACTGTGCCACAACACAAGGCCCAGGGTCTTTCCCAGTTTTGCTGAAGGGAAAACCTGGCAGATCAGGGTAGTATTTGTTCAGCATTATTGTACATTCCAATTCCTATCCAAAGGGTTGGACTAGCCTGTTGTTTAGTGATATGTATGAGGATACTTCAGGAAGCTCAAGGAGTGGTGGGCTCTGCGATGCAGCTGGTTGAGCAGCCCCTTGGGATATTGTATCCCATATCAGAGTACCAGTTTCACTTTACAGATGCTTCATTTCTAATCCACCTTCCTGAAAACACCCAAGTGTTTGGATCTCTGCTGCCGGTGAGGGGGATGTGCATGGAGCTCCTGGCACTGGGCTTTAGCCTGGCCTTAGCCTTGGCTGTTGTTGCTATTTAGGATATAAATGAGTGGATGGAAGGTATCGCAATAACTTTCTTTTTGCCTGTCTGACTTTCCAACATGAATTTTAAGATCTTAAAGAGGAAAGAAATTACTCTATAATGTTACTATTCAGAGATACAAAATTAATACCAGATTTTTACATATCCTAGTATTTATGTATAATCTTCAAAAAAAATGAGGTGTCACAATAGAGATACCTTCCATCTGCTGGTTCATTCTCCCAAAGGCCACAATAGCCAGCACTGGACCAGGATGAAGCCATAATCTTGGAACCTTCCATGGTTTCTCACATGGGTAGCAGGGGCCCAAGTGCTTGGGCGATCTTTCATTGCTTTCTCAGGGCATTAGTAGGGAACTGGATTAATAGAGCAGCTAGGACACAAACCAATACCCATATGGTAAGCCGGCTACACAGGCGGCAGCCTAACACTATAGGCCACAGCACAGGCCCTTGTATATGGATTTTTCAAAAAATATTTATTTTTCTTGGAAAAGCAAATTTACAGAGAAGAAACAGAAAGATCTTCTATCTACTGGTTCACTCCCCAGATAGCCGCAACAGCCGGAGATACGCTAATCCGAAGCCAGGAGCCAGGAGCTAGAGCTACCTGCAGGTCTCCCACACAGGTGTAGGGTCCCAAGAACTTAGCCCAATCTCCACTGCTTTCTCAGGCCACAGGCAGAATGCTGGATGGGAAGTAGAGCAGCTGGGACCTGAACCAGTGCCCATTTGGAATGCTGGTGCTTAGAGGTGTAGGATTAACCAATTGAGCCAACATGCCAACCCCAGGAATGTTAAACTAGTAGATTTCAGTGAGCAAAATATAAGCAAACAACATTTAATAGACTCTGTCAAGGCAGTGATCTATAACATGAGAATTTTGGGTTCACATATGCTTCTGGCTCCATAGCCATAGGAAAATCATTGTTTCTGTATTTTGTAATTCACCACGGTAGAGAGAATGCCAGAGCCAGTCATCACTAAGATTTGCTCACAGAGACAACTACTCTGTGACTTTTCCTTCCATAGTGAATCTACTGATACACTTAAGATCCAACTAGACTATTAGGTCAATGAACAGTTACATGAGACACAACCCCTTGGGGAACTGTGTGGCAATATGGAGGTGTCACTAGAGCAGAGTGACTGCAGAGGACAGACAGGTCGGCTTTGCGTCAAACCAGCAGTGTCTGTGTGACCTTCAGGGGCTTCCCTGCAGAGGAGCTAAGAAATGAAACTTCACTTTTATGAGAAAAAACATGGCTTGGAGAGTTAAGGACTTTTAGGGGGAAATCACTGCTATTTTTAACTCTGAAAAATTGTGAGGAAAGATCAGCAATTAAAACAAACATTCAGTAAAACACAAAAGCATAAGCAGGGCAAAGATCTATTTTGAGGAGTTAAATGGGAGAAATAATACCAGATGAATGGTACTTAGATATCATACTGAATTACTGGGATGACAGCAAAGACTTTGATTTGAGGAGATGGCATCTTTGTGGTGGATTGGGTAAAGCTGGCAGCTGCAATGTGAGCAACCCATCTGGGCTGAGGCACAAGTCAGGAACTGGGAACTTGGGTCTCCCGAACTGGTGGCAGGAACTCAATTAATTAAGCCATCAACTGCTGCTGTCCGAATTGCACATTAGCAGGAAGCTGGAATTGGGAGCAGAGGCAGGATTGAACCCAGGCATTCTGATCCGGATGCCTGTTACTCGACAAACACTTTTTTTTTTAAGATTTATTTTATTTTTATTGCAATGTCACATATACAGAGAAAAGAGACAGAGAGGAAGATCTTCTGTTCGATGACTCATTCCCCAAGTGACCACAACAGCTGGAGCTAAGCCAATCCAAAGCCGGGAGCCAGGAGCTTCTTCTGGATCTCCCACATGGTGCAGGGTCCCAAGGCTTTGGGCCGTCCTTGACTGCTTTCCCAGGCCACAAGCAGGAAGCTGGATGGGAAGTGGAGCTGCCAGGGTTAGAACGGGTGCCTATATGGGATCCTGGCGCTTTCAAGGCGAGGACTTTAGCCACTAGGCCAACGCGGCAGGCCCCAGACCCTCTTTTTTTTTTTTTTTTTAAGATTTATTTTTGGGACCTGGCATGGTAGTCTGGCATGAGGTCCTGGCTCCTGGCACTTGCAAGGTGAGGATTTTGCCATTGAGCCATCATTCCAGGTCAGCAACAAATATGTTTAAACAAATTACTGTGATATGGTAGGTTGAGCTACGACTTATGACATCAACATCCCATAGCGGCATCAAGTCATGTCCCAGTTTCTCCATTCTGATCCCCAGCAAAACATATATATTAATATGCCTGGAAAAGCAGCAGATGACCCCAATCTTTGGGGATCTGCCACCCTCTTAGTTGCTGACTCCTCACTCCTGGACCTGGCGGCCATTTGGGGAGTGATTCAACAGGTAGAAAATCTCTCTTCCTCTACCCCATGGAAATTCTGCCTTTTAGTAAAACATACAGGGCCCAGCGGCGTGGCCTAGCGGCTTAAGTCTCGCCTTGAACGCCCTGGGATCCCATATGGGCACCAGTTCTAATCCCGGCAGCTCCACTTCCCATCCAGCTCCCTGCTTGTGCCCTGGGAAAGCAGTGGAGGACGGGCCAAAGCTTTGGGACCCTGCACCCATGTGGGAGACCTGGAAGAGGCTCCTGGTTCCCAGCTTCGGATAGGCAGCACCGGCCCGTTGCGGCTCACTTGGGGAGTGAATCATCAGACGGAAGATCTTCCTCTCTGTCTCTCCTCCTCTCTGCATATCTGACTTTGTAATAAATAAATAAATCTTTAAAAAAAATAAAACATACAAATTTTATTTTTTAAAAATATTTATTTACTTTTACTGTCAAATATATAGAGAGAAGGAGAGATAGAAGAGATAGAGAGAAATATGTTTCATCCAATGATTCAATCCCCAACAGCTGCTACTGTGCCGATCCGAAGCCAGGAGCCAGGAGCTCTTCCGGGTCTCCCACGCAGGTGCTGGGTCCCAAGGCTTTGGGCCATCCTCGACTGCTTTCCCAGGCCACAAACAGGGAGCTGGACGGGAAGTGGAGCTGCCGGGATTAGAACTGGTACCCATATGGGATTCTGGCGTGTTCAAGGCAAGGACTCTAGCTGCTAGGCTATTGCGCCTGGCCCAAAGCATACAAATTTTAAAAAGCAAAAACAAGCAAAAACCCTGGTAGGCCAAATGCCAACCCCCCTTACATCTTTGAATCATGCTATGCCAGAATGGGCAATATGGAGGAAGAGCAGTGCACCATCTTAGAAAGAAGCTGACAGTCAACCCCCTCAGACCTACCCCTCCCCAATGCCTGGGACTCACCCGAAGTACATATGTGTTCCTTCTAGAGAAAAGATACCACATTCCATTTCTATTCGTAATTTTGCTCTTGTGTAATACAGCAGGAAAATTTGATTAAATTTTCATTCTGTGTGCATGGATTATGACTCATTTGAAAATTTGCAGCATAGCAAGGCACTAGAACCAGTTATTCCTATAAGGGAATCAGGTATCCCATCCTGCAATTTCACCCACTATTCCACAACACTTGCTCCCCACTGACACACTCTATTATCAAAATTGTCCTGGAGAAAGTGGAATTTTCTTATGATGTACGTTTTGTTGTGTTAAGATTCTTAGAATTGAAGTAAATTAATGTTTTAATTATGATTGATATCATTAATATAATTAATCAAGTTATGCTTTGACAGTACTAACTTGATTTTGAGCTTTCTCAAAATATAACAACCAGAACGTTTTTGTTGTTTGTTTTTGTTGGATGGGTGTGTGGCTCAATTTAAATCAATGAGATTTTTCTTTTACTTGTTTATTTTAAACATTTATTGTATTTGAAAGGTAAAGAGACAAGAGAGGGACACACATACACACACACATCAGGTGTAATCCCCAAATGGCCACAATAGCCCGGACTTTGTCAATATGCAGCTAGGAGTTAGGAATTCCATTTAGGTTTCCCACATGATTTGCAGGGGTCCAAGTACTTGGGCCATCTCTTATTTTTCCAGGTGCATTAGCAGGGAGCTGGATCAGAAGCAGAGCAGCTGAAACTTGAACTACCTACTGTTCTGATACAGGATGTCTACATTATAGGCAGGGGCTTAACCCTTGACACCACAATGCTGGCACATTTTTTTTCTTAATATTTAAGACAGAGTGACAAAGAGAAAGAGAGAGAGAGAGAGAGAGATCTTCCATCCTCTGTCTTACTCCTTAAATGCTCACAAGAGCCAGATCTGAGTTAAGCTGAAGCCGTGAGCCAGGAACTCCATCCAGGTCTCCTACATGGAAATCAGGAATTCATGTAATTGAGCCATCATCCTCTGTGTTCCAGGGTGTATTAGCAGCCAACTGGAATGGAAGTGGACTGACTAGCTGGTACTCAAACCAGCACTCTGATAGGGGATGGCTAAGTCACAAGCAGTGGCTTAACCAGCTATGTCATAATGCAGCCCCAAGGAGACCCATTATGCCATACTGACTGACTGCTGACCCCAAAACAACTATTTACATATATGCAAATGAGATAGCTTGGGTCAGGGACTTTTCCCTTGAAGGTTGATGTTTAAACCTAAGATAATATGCCTTTGGGGGCAGGTATTGCAGTACAGCATGGTAAGTCCCTGCTTGAATACCCACATGCCATATTGGAGCTTCAGTTGGAGTGCAGCAGCTGTGCATCCGCCCTAGCTTCCTGCTGACGCATCAGAAGAGGCCCAAGTACTTGAGCTCCACTGTGCTTATAGCCGACTCAAGTTGAGTTCCTGGCTCCTGGCTCCTGGCTCCTGGCTCCTGGCCCCTGCCTTTAGCCTGGTCCAGCCTCAAGTGTTGCAGCCATATGGGGAGTGACCCTTCAGATGGAAGATCTCTTATTCTATCTTTGCATTATTCTGCTGTTCAGATAAAAATAGAAATCTTTTTGTTTTGTATTTTTATTTTTTGTTTAAGATAGAAATCTTTAAAAAAGAGTTTATTTTCCCAACCATTCTTTTTTTTCCTCTTCACAAGTCATACTTGCTTGAGACAAATATAATTAAATACAGCGAGAGTCTATAATCAGAATGACCTATTGAGCAAATCAATAAACAAGTCACTGAGTTTAAACTTATGACTCTCAAGCGTTATTACACAGAAGAATCATCTGCTGATTTCTGGGCTCCATCCCAGACACATTGGCTTGGATTTCAGGGATCTGGGGCTCAGAAAAGGAGTACTGTTAACGAGATCCTCCTCTGCTTGTGACTCTGATGTACTAAGTAGTCTAAGTACTTATGCCTGGAGAAAACTCATCTAAGAACATATACAAGGGGCCAGCGCAATGACTCAACTGGCTAATTCTCCATCCATCTGCAAGCACCAGCATCCCATATGGGTGCCAGTTTGTACTCCAGCTGCTCTACTTACCATCCAGTTCCCTGCTTATGGTTTTGGATGGTGGTGGAGGATTCCTCAAGTCCTTGTGCTCCTGTACCCATGTGGGAGACACAGAAAAGGCTCCTGGCTTTGGATTGGTTCAGCTCCAGCTATTGTGGCCATGTGGGGAATGAACCAGTGAATGGAAAATCCTCTCTGTCTCACCTTCTCTCTGTAAATCTGCCTTTTTAATACAAATAAATAAAATGTTTTTTAAAAAAGAACATACACAGGCATGCAGATGCCGTGGCACAGTAGTTAGGCTGCCACCTGTGACACTAGCATCCCATATGGGTGCCAGTTCAAGTCTCAACTGCTCCACTTCCAATTTAGCTCCCTGCTAATGCTGCTTAGAAAGTGCCAAAGTAGCCTAGCAGCTAAAGTCCTCGCCTTGAACACACTGGGATCCCATATGAGCACCCGTTCTAATCCCGGTAGCTCTGCTTCTTGTCCAGCTCCCTGCCTGTGGCCTGGGAAAGCAGTGGAGGATGGCCTAAAGCCGTGGAACCCTGCACCCGCGTAGGAGATCCAGAAGAAACTCCTGGCTCCTGGCTTTGGATTGGCTCAGCTCCAGCCATTGTGGTCACTTGGGGAATGAACCATCAGATGGAAGATCTTCCTCTCTGTCTTCTCTGTGTATGTGACATTGCAATAAAAATAAATCTTTAAAAAATAAGGAAAGAAAAGAAAAAGCAGATAACCTGAGTGTTAGGCCTCTACCACTCATTTGGGAGATCTGGGATGGAGTTTGATATTTTGTATTTTTTTAAAGATTTATTTATTTTTCTTGCAAAGTCAGATGTACATAGAGGAGGAGAGACAGAGAGGAAGATCTTTTGTCCAATGATTCACTCCCAAAGTGACTGCAACAGCCGGAACTGAGCCAATCCAAAGTCAGGAGCCAGGAGCTTCTTCTGGATCTCCCACATGAGTGTGCAGTGTCCCAAGGTTTTGGGCCATCCTCGACTGCTTTCTCAGGCCACAAGCAGGGAGCTGGATGGAAAGCGGGGCTGCCGGGATTAGAACCGGTGCTCATATGGGATCCTGGCGCTTTCAAGGCGAGGACTTTAGCCACTAGGCCAACGCTGGGCCTGATATTTGATATTTTTAAAATTATTTTTCAAAAGATTGATTTATCTTCATTTGAAAGGCAGAGTTATAGAGAAAAAGGAGAGACAGGGATCTTCATCCATTGATATATTCCTCCCCACCAAATGCTCGCAATGGCCAGATTTGGGCCATTCCAAAGTTAAGATTCATGAGCTTTTTTCCAGGTCTCCAACAGGGGTGTAGGGGCCCAAGGACTTGGGCCATCCTCTACTGCTTGATCTTACTCAGCACCAGCTGATGGGATCATTTATGGAATGAACCAGTAGATAGGAGGTGTGTGTGTGTTTGTGTGTGTGTATGTTGTCTCTCTTAACTCTGCCTTTCAAATAAAATCAATCTTAAAAAAAAACACAGAATATATGTAAGGATAAGTCTGAAGTGTGCTGATTATGAAGCTGATTATCTTTTGGCCAAAGAGGCTAGTATGAGATGGAGTATTCACTTACTATCTTGTGTCATGGCTTCTCCATCTATTTCTGTATCTTATACATTTTGTCTCTCTCATTCTCTCTCTCTCTCTCTCTCTCTCTCTCTCTCTCTCTCTCTCTCTCTCTCTCTCTCACACACACACACACACACACACACACACACACTTTCTCTCTTTTATGGAAGAAACACTTTAGTTTTGGAGATATCTACAAAACAGATGCCATTGTCAGAGAGAAATAAAATGGTTACAGTAGTCCTTTTGAGGACCTTCCGTTTTGTTTTTGCTTTGCTCTCTTCCAAGCAAGCACTTCTGATGTTTCTGAAAGTCACTCAGTTTTCCTTTTTCTGTAGAAACGGAAAAGATGCTCAGTTATTTGTCAAGCTTCTGTGGTGTGAGAAGAATGGGAGAAATGAGCCAAGTGGAATTCCCCTGCCCCCCTGAGTCAAACCAACTCACCTGCTGCCCTGCCTTGGTTTCTTAGACATTCAAACTGGCTGTTCAGGCATGCACCTTGCTGGGATACTTCCCCTTAGTTCAGTTTCACTCCTTGGTTCGGTTTCTCTCCTTGAGAAACTGTTCTTGACACAAGAGTTTCGTTTCCTAGAGAGCCCTTCAACCTTGCTGTGTGAGGAGGCGTGGCAAGGGCTTCTGACGGGTGTGACAGATCTTTGCTGGACAGCGCTGTTTCCCTAAGGCATTGCTCTAACTCAGATGCTTGCTTAGGCTCTACATTGAGAACCCCACTGCTTACTCCAAGGTCGTATGGAGTAGCACTACTGATCAGCATTAACATTGACCTGTGTCTCATCTTCATAGGGTCAAATCCATGCATTTGACTTATACACCTGACAGGTAGTGCCTGCTGGTGGAAAAAAACAGCTGAGTACCTTTTATTCCTTGACAGTTTTAAACAGCAAAGATAGTAATGTATGGTTTATGACTATCTCTACTACATGTAACAAACTGGCAGGGTGACAAAACAAAAGGGTTGAGCCTGGCACGGTAGCCTAGTGGTTAAAGTCCTCACCTTGTACATCCTGGGACCCCATATGGGCACTGGTTCATATCCTGGTTGCTCTACTTCCCATTCAGTTCCCTGCTTGTGGTCTAGGAAAGCAGTCGAGGACAACCCAAAGCCTTTGGACCCCACACCTACGTAGGAGACCCGAAAGAAGTCCTGGCTCCTGGCTTTGGATTGGCTTAGCTCCGGCCATTGAGGTCACTTGGTGAGTGAACCAGTGGATGGAAGATCATTTTGTCTCTTCTTCTCTCTGTAAATCTGACCTTCCAATAAAAATAAATAGATCTTTAAAAAACAATACAAAAAGATCAGTTTAAAAAAACACACATTTTGGGCCTGGTACAATAGCATACTGGCTTAAGTCCTCGCCTTGAACATGCCAGAATCCCATATGAGCGCCGGTTCTAATCCCAGCAGCCCCACTTCCCATGCTGCTCCCAGCCTGTGGCCTGGGAAAGCACTTGAAGATGGCCCCAAAGCCTTGGAACCCTGCAGCCATGTGGGAGATCCAGAAGAAGCTCCTACTCCTGGCTCCAGATGGTGCAGCACTGGCTGTTGCTGTCACTTGGGGAGTGAAAGATCGGGCGGAAATCTTCCTCTCTGTCTCTCCTCCTCTCTCTATATATCTGATTTTGCTTTTAAAAAAAATTGAGAAAAAATTTAAAAAACGGCCTGGCATGGTAGCCTGGTAGCTAAAGTCCTTGCTTTACATATGACAGAATCCCAAATGGGCACCGGTTCATATCCTGACTGCTCCACTTCCCATACTGCTCCCTGCCTTGGCTTGGGAAAGCAATAGAGGATAACCCAAAGCCTTGGGACCCTGCACGGACATGAGAGACCCAGAAGAAACTCCTGGCTCCTGACTCCTGGCTTCAGGCTCCACATTGGCTTATCTCTCTTGTGGCCTCTTGGGAAGTGAACCAGTGGAAGGAATGATCTTTCTGTCTCTCCTTTTCTCTGCACATCAAACTTTCTAATAAAAATAAATGTTTTTAAAATTTTCAAGCAGATTTGTTTGAAGGCAGAAAAAGAAAGAGGTCTTCTGCCCCTTATTCACTCCCCCATGATCACAGCAGCCAGGTGTGGGGCCAGACCAAAGCCTGGATTCATGTTCTCTCACATGGGTGGCAGGATCCATCTGCTGCTGCCTCCCAGGGTAGCATCAAGCACAGTAGCTGAGACTCAAACTGGAACTCTGCTATGGGATGCCAGTACCACAAGTATTTGAGCCACAGTTTTGCCTATTCTTGATCCTCACATGAGTGGAATGATGTAGTACCTATTTCTGTGTGCCTGGCTTATTTCTAATGTAATGTTTCAGTTTTGGTATGTTAGTTGCTGTTGTTTTTACTTATTTGTAAAACATAATAAGAGATCTTTGATCTGCTGGATTACTCCCCAAATGGTGGCAATAGCTGGGGCTGGACCAGGCAGAATATGATAGCCAGGAACTAGATCTGGACTGACCTCCCTTGTGGGTGGCAGGAACGCAAGTACTTGAGCCTGTCATTTGTTTCCTTCCAGGTTACACATTAGGAGGAAGCTGGATAGGAAGCAGAGTTGGGACTTCACATGGGATGTAGGAGTCCCAAGCAGTATCTTAACTACTGCACTAAAAGCCTGCTCCTCTCACAACTTAAATTTTTACAAATTTATTTGAAAGAGAAAGAAAAAGGGCATTGGGCCAGGCTAAAGCCAAGAGACTAGAACTCAACCCAGACCTCTCACATGGATGTCAGCAGCCCACCCACTGGAGACATACATCGCCTGGTGTGCTCCGATGTATGCATTGGCAGTAAGTTGGAATGGGAACCAGGGTGGAAACTCTAACCTAGACACTGAGATAGTGGTGTCCTAACCATTTTGCCAAACACCAACCCCATAGAGCACAGTGCTTAAACTCTTCATCTCTGTTTCCTAATTGCAAATGTGAAGATTGATGTCATGTTGTTGTAAGGATTAAGTGAATCAAAGTACTTAATATTGACATCTGCCACATCAGAGAGTTGCATTAAACATTGCTCCCCTTTTCTCCTTTCCTTTTTCACCTTTCCCACCTTTCGCTGAGATGTAGAATGAATGCAAGACACATGCACTAGGACCCAGCTGGTAGAGTAACAATGATTACACTAAAAAGAGATGGACTGTGGGTTTTCTTTCTTTCTTTTCTTTTCTTTCTTTTTTTTTTTTTACATGAGAGAGGTGAGCAGTTTGTGTTTACTTGGAAGAGATTTTGGCTCTATGTCTAGAAGCCAGAAGGGCCAAGAAAAGGGGTGGGAGTGGGAAGGAAGAATGGACTGCTTCTGGATTTATCTAGGCCAAGGGACCTGAGATAAAGACAATCAGGGTTTCTTCTGCGTTGTCCATTCACCAGGGTAGGAAGAAAGAGGAAAGATAGTACAAGAGGCTGTTGCCTCCTGTTTCTCTATCTCGTGGGCAGGTAATAGGGTAGGGGTTCTGGAAAAACCCTGTTCTAAGGGCTCTGGTCTTTCCCATCATGCTTCAGATGGATGTTGAAAGTGAAAAGTTTGCTCTTCAGCCTTACCCACTCCACCCCTCCATGCACACCTTTAGCTGCATTTGCTTCTCCTGGGGGTCACATCTAGGTACGGTTTTGTGATCAGAACAGATGAGAGGGTTGAAGATGAGTCAGGGTCGTACATCCACTTAGAACTCCTAGATGACTTTGTCCTGATTGTGCTATGCCCTGACAGGCTTGCTGTAAAACCCTGCAGATGATCCTCCAGGGCCTGGGGCCAGGTTTCCAGGAAGGTATCTCCGGGTATCCCTGCCCACCCTTATTTCTCTCCTCTTCCCAAACCCTGCAACCTCCCTGTCTGCAATTTGGCATTTGAACACACGCTGCCTGGCACTACTGGCTGACTTTGTACAGTTACTAATAGTGGATGTTCCTATCTTGCCCAATGTCTTGTCATACTTCAATAGTTTACATTTATAAGTGTTTACACTCCCACATTATTTCCACTTCCACACTGAGGAAGTAAGCTCAGAATGGACACTTTAGCTGGTGGTTCTACTGATGCAAATATTGGTTGTAGCCAGGAGGTTACATTCCAAACATTTTTTCTTTGTTCTATTAGTTTTTTTTTTGTTGTTGTTGTTTTTGTTTTTTACTTCACTCCAGTGATCTTTTTGTAGCACTCCCTATGTAGAAATAAGGAAGTTGAGGTCTAGAGAAAAACTGCATAATTTGTCCACATCCACACTGCAGGAGGATGAGGGCTCTCTCAAGGTCCCTATCTTTAGCTCCTAGTATTATACCCTTGCTCCCTTGCTTGCTTCGTTAGTAGAGCCTGATTATTACCAGTTTCCTGGGGTTGTAGCTTGTAACATTTCTCACATGACATAACATGAAGAATGAAAATAAGCTCATGTATGACAAGCTCCCAGGCCATCTAATTTTCTTTAAAATAAAGTATTTATGTTTCAGAACAAGATCATTGAAAAAGATCAAGCAGGGCCTGGCAGTGGTTAAAGTCCTCACCTTGCACACACTGGGATCCCATATGGTTGCTGGTTCTAATCCCGGCAGCCTCGCTTCCCATCCAGCTCCCTGCTTGTGGCCTGGGAAAGCAGTCTAGGACAGGCCCAAAGCCTTGGGGCCCTGCACCCGCGTGGGAGACCCGGAAGAGCTCCTGGCTTCTGAGTTCGGATTGGCTCAGTTCCAGCCGTTGTAGTCACTTTGGGAGTGAATCATCGGACGGAAGATCTTCCTCTCTGTCTCTCCTCCTTTCTGTATATCTGCCTTTCCAATAAAAATACATAAATCTTTAAAAAAAAAGAAAAGATCAAGCAGACAAAATTTTTAAAAATCCGTCATTCTTCACATTCAGAAACTGTTAAGTCTTAGGTTTATCCTTTCAGATAAATGCTCTTTCAGGGATCACTCTTAGTATTTGGTCATTAGGGGCTGGCTGGGTGGCTCAATATCCCCAGCATCCCATATGGGCTCCAGTTCCTGTCCAGGCTGTTTTGCTTCCAACTCAGTTCCCTGCTTGTAGCCTGGGAAAGCAGCAGTGGATTGCCCAAAGCCTTGGGATACAAACTGGTGCCCATATGGGATCCTGTCAGTGCAAGTTGAGGACTTAGCTATTGGGCTACCATACCGTGCCCTATTTCTAATGTTTTACCATACAAGTATGTCTGCATGATATATTAATTTTTTAAAATATTTATTATTTTTTTTTATTGGAAAGGCGGATATATATAGAGGAGGAGAGACAGCGAGAAAGATCTTCCATCCGATGATTCACTCCCCAAGGGAGCGCAACGGCCGGTGCTGCGCCGATCCAAAGCCAGGAACCTGGAACCTCCTTCAGGTCTCCCACAAGGGTGCAGAAACCCAAGGCTTTGGGCTGTCCTCAACTGCTCTCCCAGGCCACAAGCAGGGAGCTGGATGGGAAGTGGAGCTGCCGGGATGAGAACCGGCACCCATATGGGATCCCGGTGCGTTCAGGGCGAGGACTTTAGCCGCTAGGCCACGTGCCAGGCCCCGATATATTGATTTTTTTTAAAAAAATTTATTTATTTTTGTTGGAAAAGCAGATATACAGAGAAGACACTCATCCATCTGATGATTCACTCCCCAAGTGACCTCAGTGGTGGGAGCTGAGCCAATCCAAGCCCAGGAGCCAGGAGCTTCTTCCAGGTCTCCTATGCGGGTGCAGGGTCCCAGCTTTGGGCCGTCCTCTACTGCTTTCCCTGGCCACAAGCAGGGACCTGGATGGTAAGCGGGGCCTCTGGGATTAGAACCTGCACCCATATGGGATTCTGGCACATTCAAGGCAAGGACTTGAGCCATTACGCTATCGCACCAGGCCCACGATATATTTTTTTGCATCCTGCTGTTTTGTTTTATTGGAAGGCAGATTCACAGAAAGAGAAGAACAGATAAAGAAATCTCCCATCGGCTGGTTCATTTCCCAAACGAATTACAACAGAAGAGTTAGGCAAATCCAAAGCCAGGAGCTTCCTCTGGGCATCCCACAGGATGAACGGAGGGTCTCATGCACTTGGGCCCCCTTTGCTGTCCTTCCTGGCTATCAGTAGGTAGCTGGATTGGAACTGAAGCTGCTGAGACTTGAATTGGCACCAATATAGGATCCTGCTGCTATAGGCAGAGGCTTAGTTTGCTATGCCTCAAAATCCCACATCATACTCTTTTTACTTTTACATGGCATAGGCAAATGTTTGAAATTTTGGAAAGTCAAGAAAAATAGAAAAAAAGGGGCCTGGCACCATGGCCTAGTGACTAAAGTCCTCACCTTGAAAGTACCGGGATCCCATATGGGTACCGGTTCTAATCCCTGCAGCCCCCTTTCCCATCCAGCTCCCTGCTTGTGGCCTGGGAAACCAGTCGAGGACAGCCCAAAGCCTTGCAACCCTGCACCAGCGTGGGAGACCCGGAAGAGCTCCTGGCTCCCGGCTTTGGATCAGCGCAGCACCGACTATTGTGGTCACTTGGGGTGTGAATCATCGAACAGAAGATCTTCCTCTCTGTCTCTTCTCTCTGTATATCTGATTTTGCAATAAAAAATAAAATAAATCTTTAAAAAAAAAGAAAAATAGAAAAAAGGAAATCCAGAAATCATGTAATTTTTACATAGAATATAATTAACTATAACTTTGTGATATATTTACTTTGTAGTTTTTTTTTCTTTTTTAAATTATAGTGTACCAACAATGTCGGGGTACACTTAAATAAGAGACTAATGAATTATGATTCCTTATGAAGGACTGCACTATTGTAATGGGGAAAATCTGTTGGGTATGTGTTTGGGCGGGAATCCCAGCCTATACAAAATTGTACCACATAATTCAGAATTCAAAATAAATATATTTCAAAAAAATAAAAAATCTTTTGGGATTGACACAGTGATATAGTAAACTAATCTTCCACCTGAGGTACCAGCACCACATATTGTACTGGTTTGAGTCCTGTTTGCTTCACTTTTTTTTTTCTAATCTATTTTTATTGGAAAGTCAGATTTATAGAGAAGAGGAGAAAGAGAAAAAGATCTTCCATCCACTGGTTCATTCCCTAAGCAGCTGTAACGGCCAGAGCTGAGCCAATTCAAAGCCAGGAGCCAGGAGCTTCTTCCAGGTTTTCCACGGGAATGTATGGTCCCAAAGCTCTAGTCCATTCTTGACTGCCTTCCCAGGCTACAAGCAGAGAGCTGGAAGGGAAGGGAATCAGCCAGGACATGAACCAGTACCCATATGGGATCCTGGTGTACGCAAGGCGAAGGCAAGAACTTTAGCCACTAAGCTACTGCACAGGGCCTTCTAGTTGTTTTAAAGTTTTTTTTTTGTTTGTTTTGTTTTTTTTTTGTTCGTTTTTTAAGGGAGATACATGAATTAACTGGGACAGATAGACACAAGTGTTCCTTCTACTGGTTCTTTCCTCAAAAGCCAGCAATATAGCCCAAACTAGGCGAGGCCAAAGCCAAGAGCCTGACACGTAATCCAGTCTCCTGCATGGGTGTAAGGGATTCAGGCAGTTAGTGTTCGCAGCCTCCTTGGGTGATCATTAACAGGAACTTGAAATTGGAAACAGGACTCAAACCCAGGCACTCTGATGGAATGCCATCTCAAGGAGTATCTTAAACCTGTGCTGAATGTCCCTCCTCCAGCTGTCTCCTCCACTCATTTTAATGACTCACATTTACATTTTAAAATGTAGGACAGGCTCTCAGACCCTCCTAGATGCAGATGAGTGCTATATATAAGAAACTTGCTTTTAAGCTTGGGAACCCTTTTTCATTTTTTTTTTCTAATTGGAAAGTTAGATATATAGAGAGAGGAGGAGAGACAGAGAGAATGATCTTCTGTCCGATGATTCACTCTCTAAGTGGCCGCAATGGCCAGTGCTGAACTGATCTGAAGCCAGGAGACAGGAGCTCCTCCAGTTCTCCCACATGGGTGCAGGGTCCCATGACTTTGGGTCATCCTTGACTGTTTTCCCAGGCCACAAGCAAGGAGCTGAATGGGAAGTGGGGCCGTTG
The DNA here is from genome assembly GCF_030435755.1 of Ochotona princeps. Lineage (NCBI taxonomy): Eukaryota > Metazoa > Chordata > Mammalia > Lagomorpha > Ochotonidae > Ochotona > Ochotona princeps. Next base: position 112,570,228 of record NC_080832.1, read on the forward strand.
GGATTAGAACTGGTCCCCATATGGTATCCTGGCACATTCAAGTCTAGGACTTTAGCCGCTAGGCTACTGTGGTGGGCCCCCCCTTTTTCAATGTCAAGAACAAGATGTGGTCCAGGTATGGTAGCCTAGTGGCTAAAGTCCTCACCTTGTACATACTGGGATCTCATATGTGTGCCGGTTCTAATCCCAGCAGCCCTGCTTCCTATCCAGCTCTCTGTGGCCTGGAAAAGCAGTCCAGAATGGTTCAAGGCCTTGGGACCCTGCACCCATGTGGGAGACCTGGAGGAAGAGGCTCTGGTTTCCTGGTTTTGGACAGCACAACTCCAGCTGTTTAGACCACTTGGGAAGTGACTCAGGAGAGAGATCTTGCTCTCTGTCTCTCCTTCTCTCTGTATATCTGACTTTGCAATAAAAATAAATCTTTTTTAAAAAAGAACAAGATATAAGTATATAAGAAATACCAAATCAAGTTCCTAGTGTAGTCTTTTGCTAGTATGTATATTAAGTATCCTCCTCTTTGTAGTAAAATAATATTTTCTGAAAGTAGCTCATTTTTGAAGGGTGTGGTGCTTAGAAGCATTTTCTGTGTTTTTACAATTATGCAAGGACTTGTTGGAACTGGTATTGAAAATAGAATGCACATCATTACCTATAAGCTCCTAACAAAGAAAATATCTTGAAAATTTCAGAGAATGAATACATGAAACTCAGTATGAGCTTCATGATGTACTGTGTCATCCTTGTAAAACACAAAGACTTGAATCTCTGGGCTGCATGGAGGACACTTGAACCAGACACAGTGAGATCTTCAGTTCTTCAGATGTTAAAGTGCTGAATCAATTAATGTGGGAAAAACTGATTTTTTAGCCAATGATGAAAAGCATGTATAAACATGCGTTTAATCAACGTAACAACAGTATAACTTTTTCCCTCTTGGATGTCCGACTACATTTGCTATTATTGAATACCTAAGTATTTTTTTTTTTTTTTAAAAAAAGACCCATCTCAGGCTTTTTATCTAGGTCATACTATAAAATCTGGAGACTCTGAAGATGTGAATGTGGAACTAGGATCAATTAAAAACTTAACAGCCATCAAGGAGTCTGCAAAAAGTATCCTGAAGAGGGAGGAATGATTTGAAAGATTTTAGATCAGTGGCTAGCAAAATGCCTGAAATATACTGGAATGTGCCTCTCTCCCTCTCTCTCTCTCTGTATGTGTGTGTGTGTATCTTTCTCTCTTATTCAACCTGTCAAATTTTTTTTAAAAAGAGTAAGAGGGACAGCATCATTGGGGAACACAAGTTTAAGCTCCCCCCTGCAACACTGGCATCCCATATGTATTTTTTAAAAACTGATGTCATCTTGAGGATTTAAATATTAAACATTAATAAAATAAGAAAGTGGTTTGCATTTTTAAGATTTTTCATTTTATTTGAAAGGCATAGAGATAGACACAGAGATTATCCAGAGATTGTCCATCCTGTGGTTCATTTCTTAAATTTCTGCATTAGCCTAAGCTGGGCCAGGTCGAACTTGGGAGCCCAGAGATGTACTCCGATCTCCCATATGGAGCCATCATCTGCTGCCTCCCAGCGTGTGCATTAGTAAGCAGAAGAACTAGGACTTGAACCAGGCACTTGGACGTGGGATGCAGGTATCTCAAGTGACAGCAACACTGGTTCCAAATGGCCACAGGCAAAAATGTAATTTTAAGGTTTATTTATTTTCTCATTTGAAAGACAGAAAGAAAGAGAGAATATAGGAGAGGGAGAGGGAGGGAAGGAGGGGAGAAAAGAGAGACAAACAGATCTTCCAGCCATAGATTCCCTCCCAAATTGCCTGCAGCAGTCAGGGCTGGGTCAAGCCAAAGCCAGGAGACCGGAACTCCATCATGCTCTCCAGTGTGGACAGTAGGTACCTAAGCACATGGACAATCACCTGCTGCCTCCCAGGTGCATCAGCTGGAAGCTGGATCTAAAGAAGAGCACCTAGGACTGAAACTGGCACTCCAGTATGGGATGTCCGAGTCCCAAGCAGTGCCTTAACCGGCTGTGCTAATACCTGCCCCTCAAATGTAAATGTATTACCAACATAAGATAACCTGAAAACATTATTAAAATTTTTCTTTTTGAACATATTTTCAACATAATGCATATCAGTATAAAAAAAAGCAATAGGAGAATTTATCTTTAAAGATTTAAAATTTTTTTCTTATTGTTAAGTCAGATATATAGAAAGGAAGAGGGCTTGGCAGTGTGGCCTAGTGGCTAAGGTCCTCGCCTTGATCCCATATGGCCGCTGGTTCTAATCCCGGCAGCTCCACTTCCTCTCTGTCTCTCCTCCTCTCAGTATATCTGACTTTGTAATAAAAATAAAATAAATCTTAAAAAAAAAAAAAAAAAAAAAAAAAAAAAAAGAAAGGAAGAAAAAGACAGAGAGGAAGAACTTCCATATGTTGATTCACTCCCCAGGCGACCGCAATGGCCGGAGCTGCACTGAACTGAAGCCAGAAGCCTGGAGCTTCTTCTGGGTCTTCCTTGTAGGTACAGGTTCCCAAGGCTTAGGGCCTTCCTTGATTGCTTTCCCAGGCCACAAGCAGGGAGCTGGATGGGAAGCCACTGGGATTACAACTGTCATCCATATGGGATTCTGGTACATTGAAAGCGACGACTTTAGCTGCTAGGCCACGGTGTCAGGTCCACAATATGAGAATTTAACAAGAAAAAAATATTCCTTATAATTGAGGCTGCTAGATTAATCAGATAAAAAATACAAGAAGCCTACTTAACATTTAGGACATATTTATACTTCAAAAAATAAATTATTTACCTTTAATGAAATAAAACTCGATATATTTGCCAACTTTCCATTACTTTAAGTAAAAAACCTGAGAGAAACAACTTTGGAGGGAACAAAGTTTGGTGGTTCAGTCTAAGACCTGGCAGCACCATGAGTTGGTGGCTGGTGGAGTTTGGTAATGGTGGAGCATGAACAGAAGGAGGGCAGCAGTGAGGAAGCAGTGAGGCAGGGAGCCTAGGCTGCCTTTACCCTCTGTGTGGTTCTTCCCTCTAGGACCATCATGATTCATCATGGGGGTCTACTGGAGCAATCTATTGCAACCCAATCACTTTCCAAAAGCCGTAGCAGCAGATGCCATAACGGGATCAAACCTTCACCCTGACCTTACTCCATCAACTGTTAACAAGACTTGCTCAAATGTCTACATGATTTTGTGGGGATACACCCTACTAAATCCATAATACTGTTTAACATATATAATACTGGCAACTCGGCTATAACCCTGGCTCCCTAAACCACTGATGTGTAGTTCTCAAGTAATTTTACTGTGCATATACTATATTCCACACTTACACATACTCATACATTCTTTTGAAACAAACACCAGTGAGATGAGTACATACACTCTTTTTTAAAAAAAAGTGCCTAATTCACTTTATTTAAATAATGGGAATCACAGAATATCAGTCAATGCTCATTCTACTCAGAGGGATATGCCAATTAATATGTAAATAATTTCCATCTGATCATTCTGTAAATAGAAGTACTCAAAATCATTGATCAGTTGTGCAGTGTAATCACATGCCAAGAGCAAATGGAGAAGAGCATCAACTGTGGTCTTGGAAATGTTTAACTGGTGAAATGGCTTTCCTCATGAGTAAATAATGGTTTAATATTAATTTGGGACTAAAAATGATTACTAAGCAGTTTGTACCAGGATAACAACTATTTTCTAAAATTGACCTCAAATGAATGTCAATAAATTTTTTTTAGCACGTGAGCATTTTTTCTCATGTAATCAGGCAATATGACACAGAAAAGTTAAGATTCAAGTACGTACATTCTTCTAACAGTGCCCCAAGCAGTAGCTCTTCAAACACCAACACCTGTTATTTGGTCTACCAGTCTAAATAAGCTTATTTGTAAATGTAAGATTTTGGTGCTATAGCACATGAACATTTTTAAGGTTTTTCTAGCCAGTTTACATCAATCCATTTCGAGTGAAAATTGTATCAATTTGCATTCCTAGAATCAGCAGTGAAAGTATTTACTCTCTTTCAAACTTTGCCATGTTAAGCCCCACCCTGCACTGGAATGGGTTCACTAGTGGTGAGGTTCTTTGTCACATCTAATGTTGCCAGCCACCTTGGTCAGTGTTTTTACACAGAGATTAGAAGAGTTCTATTGTCTATTGTTTGTTGCCTCCCAACCTCAAATTTCACACATTGAGGGACAATGTCATAGTGGGTTAGGTGGGTTAAGCCACTGCCAGAGATGCCAGTATCACATATGAATGCTAGTTCAAGTACCAACTGCTCCATTTCCTGACTAACTCCCTGCTGATATGCCTGGGAGAGCAGTGGATGATGCATATGTGGGAGACCTGAATGTAGTTCCAGGCTCCTGGTTTTGGGCTGGCCCATCCCTGGCCGTTGTGGCCATTTGGGGAATGAACCAGAGAATGAAACATATCTCCGCCAAAACCAACTTTGCCTTTCAAATAAATAAATAGTTTTTAAAAATGTTATATCTTGAAACCTAATTACCTGGGGAGGCCTTGTGTGCAGTGGGTTAAACTACTTCCCATATCACAGTGCCCAATTCAAGCCCTATCTACTCCACATTTTGGATCCAGCTTTCTGCTAACAGCCCCCAGACTCAGTGGATGACAGCCCAAGTATTTTGATTCCTGCCACCCATGTTGGAGACCAAGATGGAGTTCCTGGTTCTTGGTTTTAGTCTGGCCTATCCCTGGCTGTTGTGGGCTTTGGGTAGTGATCCTGTAGATGGAATATTCTGTCATTGTCTTTCAAATTAATAAATGGATCTTTTATAAAACCTAATTACCAAAGTAATGATTTTTGGAGATAGGGCCTTGGGAGATGAGGAGGTCTTGAGGGTGGAGTCATTGTAAAGGAGATGAATGTCCTATCAGAGTGGTCCCAAAGATCTGCCTTACCTCCTTCTATCTTATGATGATATAACACATGTAATCAAAAGGGGCTTTCACCAAATACTCAATCTAAAAGGTGTCCTAATGTTAAACAAGAAATAAATTTCTGTGGACTAGAAGTCACTTACTTGATAGCATTTGCTGTAGCAGCCCAAACTGGTCAAGACAGGAAGGGACTGTTCTTCACTGAGCATGAGTGCTCTAGATATGTATTATAGATATTTATTATCCCTGATCCTCTGGGAGTTCGATACCTAGGTATCATTCCCAGTCTCATGAGAATAAAAAAATTTCTCCCACAAGTTTCAGAATTCACGGGAGGAGTATAATAGCTGTAACTTTTTGAAATAAGTCTTACCTTGGACAGAATTCTGGATGATTCAGGTTTCCTATTTGCATGGTACTGTGTGGACTGTTTGGGTGTGAACTAAGGTGCTAGTACTGCATGGGACCAGCCAACAGTTCTTAGTTACCCTTGAAACAGAACTTTAAAAAAAAGATTTACTTATTTGAAAGGCAGATTCACACACACACACTCTCACACATACACACACACACTATCATATATCTGCTGGTTGACTTCCCAAATACCCAGAACAAGCAGATTAAGCCCATCCTGGTGTCCCAGTGGAATGAGTTCACCACTGGCATGGAACACCTGGTTCCATTCGCTATGGCTGCCCTGCTACTGCTTCTGATCCAGCTCCCTGCTAATGTGCCTGGGAAGCAGCAGATGATGACTCAAGGACTTGAGTCCCTCTTGTTACCTGGTTGGAATTTCTGGCTCCCGGATTCTGCATGGCCCAGCCTGTTACAGCCAATTTGGGGAGTGAACCAGTGGTTGGAAAGATTTCTTTCTGCCATTCTGCCTTTTAAGTAAATAGATGTCTCCAAACTAAAAAAGAAAGTATGTGTTCACTTTTGAGGAAGACTGAATTTTCTTTATTATCAGGGCACCCAAAAGTTAAATTTAGGCAATTATTTGAACCTCCACGGGCCCGCGCGGTAGCCTAGAGCTTAAAGTCCTTGCCTTGAACACATAAGGATCCCATATGGACGCCAGTTCTGATCCCAGAAGCCCCACTTTCCATCCAGCTCCCTGCTTGTGGCCTGGGAAAGCAGTCGAGGACGGCCCAAAGCATTGGGACCCTGCACCTGTGTGGGAGAACTGGAGGAGGCTCCTGGCTCCTGGCTTCGGATTGGCTCAGCTCTGGCCATTGCAGCTCACTTGGGGAGTGAATCATCGGATGGAAGATCTTCCTCTCTTTCTTCCTCTCTGTATATCTGACTTTGCAATAAAAATAAAATCAATCTTAAGAAAAAAAAAGAACAACAAAAGACAAAAAACACCACACAGACCTGAGCGGTTCAAGAACAGCTTTTTTTTTTTTTTTTAATTTATTTATTTTGAAAGTCAGAATTACAAAGAGCTCCAGACAGCCCAATCAGCTTTTTACAAAAAAATCTAGAATTAACTTTACAGAACAAATTTGACGACTGAACATTGTTCAACTTGTGTTTCACCTAAAATGTTCAGGTGTTGAGGAGCTCATCAGAGACATCAAGGGCATGTGTTATGTATTTCAGTGGAGGATCAGGAAGGAAAATGAAGTGGGGAAGGAGGCAGGTGAAGCCCCTTGGAAGCCTATGTGACCCCAGAGCCCTGCTCCCAGGTGTACAGCCCCAAACTTCAGCACCATCACTGAGGGCTCTTGGTAGAACACTGTGCTGAGCTCATGAACTGTCAACTCAAGGCTCAAAACCACCCTGGGGGGCGGAGTAAGAATCGGTGTTCTAAATGTGTGTGATCCAGAAACTAGTCTTCTTAAGATATTTGTATTTTTATTTATTTGAGAGAGAGATCGAAATTGCATCTGCTGGTTGATTGCCCCAAATGGCTACATTGACCAGGGCTAAGTGTTGGGGGACTCAACTCAGGTCTCCTATCTGAGTGGCAAAAACTCCTTGAGCCATCACTACTCTCTGCCAGGGTGCGTACTAGCAGCTGGAGCCCTGTGCCAAGCCTAGAATCTCAGATATGGAACCCAGCAGGTGTCTTCACTGGAAGGCCGCCATTTGTCGTCCTCTGTACTCCTTTTTTGGCCGTAGGAAAGAAGTAAAAATATTTTTCCTCTCCAAAACCCTCCTGGCTCCCCTAGAAACAACTGGTCACAAATCCCAGCCTTGTGTGTTGCTGTTAGTTATTCAAAAAGGTGGTAGAGACCTAGTTCATACGATATTATGATATGATTACGTGCAGCTAATTCCTGCAACCTGGTTCTTTACTGTGAGCTGAAAACACCAGACACAACGAGGTATATCTTAGGAGGTTTATTCCAGCGGGGCAGGAACAGTGGAGGGGAAAGGGAAAGGGAGGAGAGGGGAAGAGGAGAAGAGCAAAGAAGAACAAAGAAGAGCAAAGAAGAGCAAAGAAGAGGAAAGAAGAGCAAAGAAGAGCAAGAGAGAGCGAGAGAGAGATTGGGAGGGTTTGAGGGCAGGCCCCAGGGGATTGGCAACTGCAGGTGAATGCTAGGGATGATTGGTGAGTGGGGCGGGGTTGGGGAAGGGGCTGGAAGATTGGGGGTGGGATTCTCAGGTGGAATGCCAGGTTACATTTGATTGGTGGATGGCTGGACTGGCGCGAATTTCGTGAGCTGTGAGGAAGAAGAAATGGCGCGGGGTCCAGGGTGGGATATTCGAATAACTCCTTACACTCACTTGTGACGGGAAACATATTTAATGAAGAGCCAGGAAGCTGGGTTCTAGTTTCCTTGCTCTAATATTTCTGGACAAGATATGCAAAGTTCTCTGGCCTTGAGACCCCATGTCTGTAAAAGAGAGATCCTGGAAGGCAGGAGGCCCCATCTTAATTCACCACCTCCTCAGTCTAGGTTGGACCTACAGTGGGGGTGGGTGGATCTATGTTAGAACACATTCTAATTCTTTGGTTTTCAGATTGGACCTTGAGCAGTACCATACAGTTAATATTCTGCCTTCAATCTTAAAAACAGATAAAGCATGCCACCATCTCAGGACTTGGTTTCAATTCTGGAGGAGTCGCTCCTGTAAAGTAGGTGGGTGGGGGGTGTATGTGGTGTTCGTCTGGACCAGTGCCTCAAGTCTGTGTCGGGGTCACGTTTGTTTTCTCTCAGAGACCACTGTTGCATAACAGAAACAGCCGATACACTAGAAATCATCACCAAAAGTAGGATTTATGGCAGCATCCCTGTGGGAAGAAGGTTCAGCAGACAAGTTATTCCAGTGAGAGGGGCAGATCCACGGCTGGAGGGGCTGAGTCCAACGCGCAGCTGCCCAGCTGATGTTGCCCACAGGGTCTGCCTGTCCTCAGACTGGAGTTTACTCACCTGCAAAATGGCGGAGGAGTCATACCCGAAGATCTCAAGGTTTTCCCCTGAATCCCCAGGCTCTGGCTCCTCCTCTGGAGGGTCGGGGCCGGGCGAGGACTCCGTCTGGCCAAGAGCCGCCCCCGCGGCGGGGCCCGTCCCGCCTCCTCCCCCACCCAGGCCCGCCCCCTCGCCCCACCGCGGTGAGGTCACGCGGGGGACGTCACGGGGTTGTGACGCCACTGAGGGGCGGGTATCCGGCAGAGGAAGGGGCGGGGCCGGAGGGCGCTTGCGCAGTGGGTGCGACGCGGGAGGAGGCGGAGGCGTCGGCCGAGCAAGAGGCGGCGGAGGCGGCGGCGCTGGGGGGGGTGGGAGGGGGGGGAGCGCGAGTGAGTGAGTGGCTGAGTGAGTTTACCCCTATGAGGCGGTGAGAGGCCCGGGGCCTACTGGAAAGGAGAGGGGTTGCGGCGCCCGACACCAGCGGGCCCCCTCCCGGTCCCCGGGCCCGGCGGCGCGGCGGCGGCTCGGTTGTGAGGAGGCGAGGAAGCGGGTGTCCAGCTCGGCCATGGAGGGCATGGATGTGGACCTGGACCCGGAGCTGATGCAGAAGTTCAGCTGTCTGGGCACCACCGACAAGGACGTGCTCATCTCCGAGTTCCAGAGGCTGCTAGGCTTCCAGCTCAACCCGGCCGGCTGCGCCTTCTTCCTGGACATGACCAACTGGTGAGCCGGCCCCCGCCGCGCCAGCGCTGGCAGCGGCCTCGGGGCCCCGAGGGAAAGGGAAGGGACGCCGGGGCCCGGAGGTTGGGCGGGCTGAGGCGGGCAGCGAGGTGGACCTCCCTTCCTGCAGCCAGGAGGGCGAATGGAGGAGTCCCCCTCCCCCCGAAAAAGGCACGGGCAGAAACCTGGGGATCCGAGCGCAGCGACAAGGGGAGCTAAGGGCCACGGAAACAAGGGGGCGGAAGAGAGGTTGGGGGGGGGGAGCGAATTCCCGTGGGGATTCTGCGGAGAATTCAGGGTCGAGGAACGGGGAGAGAACACTTGGGGCAGGGACGCATGGGTGATACACCTGGAAGGAAAAGCGTGTGCTGTTGGCTGTGAGTATAGAACGCAGGAAGTCTGGGTTTGCAAAAATTTGGGGGGTGGCGGGAGGAGGAAGGTTGAGGTTTAGAGTTAGGGGCTAAGGATGACAGTAATGGAAGGAAACTCTGGATTGGACGCTGTGGAGGAACGCAGGGCATGGAAGACACTTGAGAGCTGGGAACTGAGAACAGGTAATTTGTGGATAAGCCAGGAAGAGGGGAAGAATATTATGGAGGCAGGCAGGTGACTGTGGTGAGGGCGGGTACTTTGGGAAGAGTTGTAAGAGGGAGGATAGAATCTCCCTGTAGGTGTAGTGGAGGAGCGGGAGTGTTGGGCTGGGTCGGGGCCGAGGCTTAGCCCTGGGGGGAGTGGAAAACTTGGGGAGAGGTCTCCGGAATACCTGGAAAGGAGAGAGGGCTTACCTGACGGGGCAGTGAACATGGCTTAAGCTGGGCACTAAAAGTTTTCTTGGGTTTGTGGTCACCCTCCTAGAAGACTGAGTTGGGGCAGAAGGCTCTGGCTGGTCAAGGAGTGTTTCTTGGCTTTGGAAGCTGCACTTGCTATTTTTGATAAGCAAAACTTCCCCTTGTTATGAGAAGAGGTTGTGGAGTTCACTTAGGGTGAGGGACGGAGTGGGGACATTTGGCTTCCTTTGACAGAGTTTCAGGTGAAGCGGCTGGTTTATTTCTTTGGGGATAAAGCAATGGAGTGTGTGCCCTTTGCTCTCGTGTTGGGCACACAGTCTCCTGGCCTGTGGACTCTTGCTGCTCTTGGCGTCACTTGCCCAGCCATCCTTCCCTTAATTCCATGTCCACTGAATGCCTCAGGAAATGCCAGGAGAGAGTCTGGAAGCCATGCCACACCAAACCTGTCCCATGTGATGCTCACCTGTTAATGGGTACCTTGTAGCTGAGGGTGTCAAGGTGATGTGTAATTTTTTTCCCCTCCTGATTGGTTTCTTTTATCTTTCAAGTCAGTTATTACAGCAAGAGTGGTTTTTAATTTCCAAGTGTTTTGAGATTTTTTCCCCAGTACACAGTCTTTAGAATTAAATTAGCATTTGTGATCACCACTTGACATCTTTTCATGTCCAGGTGATCCCAGGCGGAGACGGATAGAGCCAGCTGTAGTCTTATGAACACCATCCGGTGGTGTGGAAATAGACAAGAAAGTGACAAGTTGCTTTTGAACACATTGAGAAGAGCTTTGGTGAAATTTCAGTCTGGTGAAATTTAGAAGTTTTAACTTTAGAGTTGTTCTTTCTTGCCTGCTTCCCACCCCTGCTCTTTTTCTTCCTTGTTTACACTAGTTCAGCGTAGTAAACTTGGCTTATTGTTGCTGCCAGTGTGGTAGGGGAGGAGCCTCGTTTCTCACTACCCTCTTGTGAATCATCCATTTAGACACTGCTCTAAGAAGTTCTTGGTTCTTCAGGATCAGTCTTCATTAGTGCAATTATTGTGGCTCCCAAACAAATGTAATGAATTTTATATGCTTGAGGTATGTGTGTTTAACATCGAAGATTGCTTGTTTTTAGATGTTGTAAAAAGTAGGCAATAAAAGATGAGGCCCAGTGTAAGAAAAGGTACCTCAAAAGTATAATTAGATTATAAAAATTGTATTTGAGTTTTTAAATAAACTGTTAAGCTCAAAGACATGAGGTAGAAGGTGTACTGATGGCATGTTATAATCTATATAAAATACCATTGTGAGCAAAGGAGTGAGCCATTAAAAAATACATTGGTTGGAAGTCAGTAAGTCCTTAAAAATCCAGGCACTTAAGTGATAATTCAACATTAGCTTAGATTTTGGCTGTACAGAAAATGTTCTTTTCTCTGGTAAAAAGTGAAAAATTATTTTTGAGCCGAAAGCATTATTTTCTTATCAAAGCTGGTTAGCTCCTAATACCATGTTTTGATTCTTATGGCAACATGGCTAAAATTGTTTTGACAATTTTTTAAGCACCTGTAATAACAAATAAAATCCGGTTAAATATATACATGCATGCATGCACATTTGATCAAAATATTTGTGTTTGTTGGGGCTGGTGTGGTGTTGTGGCAAGTTAAGCTCATATCTCATATCTAGAGTGTTCACTGGTGTCCTGGCTGCTCCACTTGCAATCCATCTCCCTGTTGGTAGGAAACCTGGTGGCTTAAATGCCACCCACAGGGAAAACCTGGATGGAATTCCTGGCTCCTAGCTTTGGCCTGACCCATCCCTGGCCCTTGTGGTAATGAGGAAAGTGAACCAACAGACGGAAACTCCCTCCTTCTCTACCACTCTGCCTTTCAAATAAGTGAATAAATCTTTCAGAAAAGCATTTGTGTGTGTGTGTTGCTGAAGTAAGTCAGGAGTCTAGAATTATATTAAATGTCATTTAATGTCTAACTTGTGCATCTGTTGAGTTAGTCCTGGTACACCTTGGCAGACATTTCTGAATTCGCTGTGATGGTTAAGCTGTGACTTCCTACAGGTCTGCTTTTAGTTGTCATGAATAACCACCACTCAGTTGTATGATGACTGTCAAAAATGCTGTCAATTAAAAATCATGAAAACACAGACCTTGAGTCTTCTCAAATGAAACCCAAGTTCCAAAGATTATGCCTTTATTCTCAAAAGTAACAATTTGTTTTTTTGTTGTAATTTTTGAGAAACTGACTAAATTGAATGTTTGGGCTTATGGATGGTTTACCCTGTTGACACAGATTTCTCATGCTTAAATTGACAAAATTGTGTAGCCCGTTTGTTGAATTTAGAGCCGAGTGTTGCTTTTGTTTGAGCATTTATGTAGTGTCTGCGTTGGGAGTGTGCTGCTGGAGGTTGGTAGAACTGCCCCTAACAGAGGTAGAGTTACTCAGCTCCTAGGTGAGTGATGGTGTGAAGTAAACATGATATCGACACCAAACTATACATTTGTGTGACCTCTGGTGGCATGTTTTGCAGCTGTGAATATGAATGGAACTTTGAATTCTACAGTTGGCAGCTGGCTTTCGAAATTTTCTAGTTTACTTGCACTGTTCCCCTCCAAGATAGCCATCATCCTGTTATATCCAAGGACAAAGATTTGTCCGATACTTCATAATGTTTAATTTTCTAGTTAGAATCATGTCAAAACTAAACCGGCCTTGTTGCATTGAAGCCTTTTTTTTTTTATTCATTTTTACTTACTCTTTGGAAATGGAGAATAATAAATATCTTTCATAAAAGGTCAGAAATTTCTTTTAATTGTGATATTTTTAGCTGTTTATTGGATTTGTATATATTTTTTCGCAAGTAGGATACAAAGGAGAGTTCATATTGATACTTTAAAAAACTGTAAAATATGCATAGCTTAAAATGTAACTAACTTTAGGTGTTCACTTCAGAGTTATGTAAGATTTTAAACTCACAGTGACCCTGAAGTAATTTGTGACGTTTAAGTGTTTAGAATGAGTTGTTCCTAAGCATTTGTCCTAAGAGGCAGGACCAGATTTTTAGGACATTAACTGAGGAGTCTGTACTGGCCTGGTTTCTCAGCATGGGTGTAGATAAAATGTCTTTTGTTTACATGTTGGTTATTTTCCTCTTGTGCGTTAGGCTGGTGCTGGGCAGTCCTGGTGTTACAAAATCTTAAATTGTCGATATCTTCAGGTAGCAGTGTCTGTTTTGGAACAACACATGCTTCTGCCTTGTATGTAGTGCAGAGGATGGAAATTTTTTAGAAAAACAACTTTGGGGGCCTGGTGCAGTAGTCCAACAGCTCAAGTCCTCGCCTTGCACACGCCAGGATCCTATATGAACACCGATTCTAATCCCAGCGGCCCCGCTTTCCATCCAGCTCCCTGCTTGTGGCTTGGGAATGCAGTAGAGGACAGCCCAAGACTTTAGGACCCTGCACCCGCGTGGGAGACATTGAGGAGGCTCCTGGCTCCTGATTGGCTCAGCTCTAGCCATTGCAGCCTCTTGGGGAGTGAATCAATGGACGGAGAGCAGAAGGTCTTCCTCTCTGCTTCCTCCTCTCTGTATATTGACTCCCCCCCCCCAAAAAAAAAATAAATAACTTAGGAAAAACATTCAAATAATATCCTATTGACTTTGCCTAGTAGTCTAGCAGTACCATATATCAGATTAAAGGAAAAAAAAGTGTAACTGCACAGCAGTGAAGTATCTGAATCTAGTGAGAAAATCTCTTGTTTCTCTGACCTCCTAGCACCACTGTTGTTGTTGTTTTTTTAATCAAGTTTTGTCCCCTCATGCCGAATTTCTGATCTGCTGTCTGGTTTATATGTGTGACTCTAGAAAAATTCTGTTGATGACAGAGATAAAACTGGATTTTTAAAAATGATTTACTTAGAAGGCAGTGTGACAGGGAGGCAGGGAGCGCCTGAGACAAGCCAGGCCTGTACCTTCTGGTTCACTCCTCAAATGGCTGCAGTGGTTGGGCCACAGTCCAGGAGGATAGAACCCAACCCGTCTCCCGGAGTAAAACTAGATATCAACACTGGTTTCCTTGAAAATTGAGTGCCCAACAGTAGTTTTGGGAAGAGCATAGGAAGGGCTATATATATATTACTGATAGAGGTCTTAAGAGATTGAAGCTGCTTTGAAAATTTTTCTTTTCCTCTTATTTTGGCCTTCTTAAAGTACATTATAGTCTTGAAGACAGTCCTCCTACTGTGCTGTTAGGATTGTAGTACCAGGGTTTCCCATTATACATCAAGTCAGAACTAACTCACCATTATAGCCATGGTAGACAGATTATTATTATTTTTACCACCTCCTATCTTCCTACATCCCATTTCCCCCCTCCCCTCATTAATTTGGCACATAGCAACCACAACAGGCAGAACTGTTTTTTTTTTTTTTTTTAAAGATTTTATTTGAAAGGCAGAGTTGAGAGTTTTCCATTCCCGGGTTTGGTTTCCAGATCTCTGTAAGAGCCAGGGCTGGACCACAATGACCAGAAACCCAGAACTCCATCTGGGTTTCCCATTTAATAGGAGAAACCAAGAAGTTGGACCTTCATTTGCTGCTTTCTTAGGAGTGCTAGCAGAAAGCTGCCTGGGCAAAGCAGCACTCCCATATGGATGCCAGAACACCCACCCCTATCTCTGCCCATAATTAGGAAACTACATACCTGAAACTATCAGAGAGGTTGTCACATAATAAAAGGGCAAACATTTATGTTAATACTAAACTGAGTAAAATTTTTGAACGTGTGGGAGTGGACTGAATGGAGAACTGGTGGTTGCCTGTTGTTGGCAAGTTGCTTTCTTAGAATTGAAATTGGGCGGTATCTTGGTTGGTTCAATTTCCTAATCCTGCAAGTATTGCCATCCTATATCGGTGCAGATTTGTGTCTCAGCTGCTCCACTTCTTTTTTTTTTTTTTTTAAAGATTTTATTATTATTGGAAAGCCGGATATATAGAGAGGAGGAGAGACAGAGAGGAAGATCTTCCATCCGATGTCTCACTCCCTAAGTGAGCCGCAATGGGCCGGTGCGCGCCAATCGGATGCCAGGAACCAGGAACCTCTTCCGGGTCTCCCACACGGGTGCAGGGTCCCAAAGCTTTGGCCCGTCCTCGACTGCTTTCCCAAGCCACAAGCAGGGAGCTGGATGGGAAGTGGAGCTGCCGGGACTAGAACCGGCGCCCATATGGGATCCTGGGGCGTTCAAAGCGAGGACTTTAGCTGCTAGGCCATGCTGCCGGGCCCAGCTGCTCCACTTCTATTGTAGCTCCCTGTTTGAGACCTGGGAAAGCAGTGGAGGGTAGCCCAAGGCCTTAAGACTCTGCACCTTTATGGGGAACCCAGAAGAGGCTCCTGGTTCTAGGCTTCAGATCTATTTAGCTCTGACCATTGCAGCCATTTGGGAAGTGAATCAGCAGATCTTTGTCTTTCCTTCTCTCTGTAAATCTGCCTTTCCAGTAAAATGAATAAAACTTTTAAAAGAAACGTTTATTTTTATCCCAAAAGCAGATTTACAGAGAGAAATAAAGATCTTTTGTCTGTTGATTCACTCCAAGTGGTTGCAAAGGCTGGAACTGAACTGATCTGAAGCCAGAAGCCTCTTCCAGATTTCCCACATGGGTGCCAGGGTCCCAGTGTTTTGGGCTGTCCTCTGCTGCTTTTCAGGCCACAAGTAGGGAGCTGGATAAGAAGTGGAACAGCTGGGATATGAACTGGCACCCATATGGAATCCTGGTGGTTGCAAGGGGAGGACTTAGCCACTAGACTATTGCGCCAGGCTTAATGAATTTTTTTTTTAAAGGAAGAAATTTGAATTCTCTGGGTAATTAGAATTGGTAGAAAGCATTGTATTATAGTAAGAAAATACTTCCTGACACAGGAATGAGCAAGTTGATCAGAGGCCATCTGGAAGACTGGCTGAGTCAGAATGGTGGTTAATGAGGTCAAAATGACAAGGTTATTGAGCTTATTTTTATTTTCTGATAGGAATATTGTTCTATTTCTTAAAAGTACTTTTATATAAAATTAAGCATATAAAATAATATTTAGAGTCAGTCAGTTGGCTAATCCTCTGCCTTCAAACACTACCATCCCCTGTGGGCATTGGTGTGTATTTTGCTGCTCCACTCTCATTCAGCTTCTTGCTCATAGCCTGGGAAAGTGGTGAAGTCTTGCCCAATGCCTTGAGACCCAGCACTCACTTGGGAGGGCTAGAGGAGACTCCTGGCTCTCCTGGCTTCAGATCAGCTCAACTTTGCCCATTGTGACCATTTAGGGAGTGAACCAGCAGCCTCCTACTATAAATAAATAACTTGAAAATAAAATGTGTTTTCATCTTACTTGAAAGGTAGAGTGACAGAGAAACATAAAAGGTGAGGGATGTCATTCATCTGCTTTTAATTTGCAAAAATGTCTGCAATAGCCAGGACAGGGCCAGATTGAAGCCAGGAGCCTGGAACTCCATCTGGGTCTGCCATGTGGGAGGCACGGACTGAGGTGCTTGAAACCTCATCTACTCCCTCCCAGGAGAGACAAGTTGCCAGCTCTCATTAAATAAATAAATTTGGACCCAACACAATGGCCTAGTGGCTAAATCCTCATCTTGCAGTCACCAGGATCCATATGGGCACTGGTTAAAGTCCTGGCTGCCCTACTTCCCATCCAGCTCCCTGCTTGTGGCCTGGGAAAGCAGTCGAGGATGGCCCAAAGTCTTGGGACCCTACACCTGCATGGGAGACCTGGAAGAGGCTCCTAGCTTTGGTTTTGGTTCAGCTCCGGCCGTTGTGGCCATTTGGGGAGTGAACCAGTGGATGGTAGATGTTTCTCCATGTTTTTCCTTCTCCCTATAAATGTGA
The DNA here is from genome assembly GCF_030435755.1 of Ochotona princeps. NCBI lineage: Eukaryota > Metazoa > Chordata > Mammalia > Lagomorpha > Ochotonidae > Ochotona > Ochotona princeps. The sequence continues at coordinate 112,586,934 of NC_080832.1, forward strand.
CTTTTTAATAAGAAAGAATAAATATTATAAATAAATAAATAAATAAACAAATAAATTCTCCCCCCAAATTTATTTTATTGGCGGAGTGAGATGGAGAGACAGAGATCTTCCCTCCATTGGTTCGTTCTCCTGATGGTTGTAAATATTCAATTCTGGGCTAGGCTGAATCCAAGAGTCTGCTGCAGGTCTGCTGTGTGGGTAGTAGGGATCCAAGCGTTTAGGTCATCCTCTGATGCTTTCCCAGGAATATAAGCATGGGATCAGAAATGGAGCAGCAGGACTTGAATCAGTGCCCGTATGTGATGCCAGTGTCACACTGTGGCCCCTTTGAAGGCATGTTTACAATGCTTCATTCATACTAGGTGCTCCGTACATGTCTGCTGAAATAATACGTAAATGTATATTGTGGAAAAGCCTTAATTTTTAAAAAGATTTAATGTATTTATTTGGAAAGTCAGATTTATTGAAAGGAGGAGAGATAGAGAGGAAGATCTTCTGTCCGATGATTCACTCCCAAAGTGCTCCAACGGCCGGTGCTGCGCCTGTCCGAAGCAGGAACCAGGAGCTCTTCTGGTTCTCGCACGTGGGTGCAGGGTCCCAAGGCTTTGGGCCATCCTCGACTGTTTTCCCATGCCACAAGCAGGGAGCTGGATGGGAAGTGGAGCTGCCGGGATTAGAACTGGTGCATCTAAGGCGAGGACTTTAGCCACTAGGCTACCACGTTGGACCCAAGCCTAACTTTTTATAAAACTGTTGAAGTAGTGCTATTATAGGAAATAGGTCCTATGGACTTGTCATTTTAGCATAGTGCATTAAGCTTCCACCTGTGACACTAGCATCCTATAAGGGCACTGGTTCGTGGAGCAGCAGGTGCACATCTGAACCAACTCCCTGCTAATGGCTTAGGAAAAGCAGCAAATATGGTTCAAGCCCTTTGGCCTCTGTAGCCATGTGAGAGTCCTCAGTGAAGCTCATGGCTTCAGCCTGGCACAGCCTGTGACCCTTGTGACCATTTGGGGAATAAATTAGAAGATAGATGATATCTGTCTCTCTTCTCTGTAATTTACATTTCAAATAAACAAATAAATCTGGAAAAGGGGAGAATATATCTTATAAGCTTGTTTTCAGATTGCTTTTAGATTAATTCGTGCATGAGGATTAAATATGCTGGTAGTTGCGTACCTGACACAAAAGCAAATTAAAAATTTTTTAAAGATTTATTTATTTTTATGACAAAGTCACATATTCAGAGAGGAGGAGAGACAGAGAGGAAGATCTTCCGTCCGATGATTCACTCCCCAAGTGACCGCAACAGCCAGTGCTGCGCCGATCCGAAGCTGGGAACCAGGAACCTCCTCCAGGTCTCCCATGCGGGTGCAGGGTCCCAATGCTCTGGGCCCGTCTTAGACTGCTTTCCCAGGCTACAAGCAGGGAGCTGGATGGGAAGTGGGACTAGAACCGGTGCCCATATGGGATCCTGGCGTGTTCAAGGTGAGGACTTTAGCCGCTAGGCCACGCCGCCAGGCCTGACTGTACTTTTTATTGCAGGACTCTTAGATGGGCTACCGTACCAGGCCCAGCAAATCAAAATTTAACACCAGGGGACCCCACGCTGTGGCCTAGCAGCTAAAGTCTTTGCCTTGAACGGGCCAGGATCCCATATGGGAGCCAGTTCTAATCCCAGCAGCCCCACTTTCCATCCAGCTCCCTGCTTATGGCCTGGGGGGGGCAGTTGAGGACGGCCCAAAGCCTTGGGACCCTGCACCCACATGTGAGACCTGTAAGAGCTCCTGAATCCTGGCTTCAGATCAGCATAGCACTGGCAGTTGCGGTCACTTGGAGAGTGAATCATCGGACGGAAGATCTTCCTCTCTGTCTCTCCTCCTCTCTCTCTCTCTCTGACTTTCCAACAAAAATAAGTCTTTAAAAAATACCACCAGGAATATTTTTTTCTGGAAGTAAGTCTAATCTGTGAAGATTGCTTACACCTTAGCCATTCACCTTTCCAAGTACATTTCCTTGCATTGTGCTTTGTAATTAAGATTGTGAGAGCATTTATTGTTTTGAAAAATTAGCCAATAGTTATCTAAGTGTAAATTAGCAAAATGTAAGGTCACCCATGCATGTCCTCTTGAATCTTGGCCTGTATTTCCATTGAGAAAAAAACCTGAAAAAAGTCATGTAAGCACAAAGTACATTCAGCTAGTTTATTTTTTTTTAAGTTTTTTAAAAAAGACCTATTTTTTTTATTATTTATTTTTTTATTATTATTTTTTATTCATTGCTTACATTCTATTATGTGATACAGTTTCGTTGGAACTGGGAATCACCCCACTCCTCCCCCCGCCCTCCCCCCTATTCAGCTAGTTTAAAGCCTCTAAATGGTTGCACAGTACAATGTCTAGAGGTGACAGAAGGATAGCACATTTTTACATTTTATAAAGAGGGCCTCTGCTACTTGCTGTTAAGTCAGATGTTGCCATGTGGGATCGGAGCTCAGTATAGTTAGATTCTGTTTTTTCTTTCCCAGTAGAAGTCAAATGCATATGTTTATGGGAGATGTTCTAATTTTTTAAAAATTTATTGAGTATTTATTTATTTGAAAGGCAGCAAAAGAGAAAGAAATCTTCCATCAATTGGTTCACTCCCCAAGTAGCCACACAGTAAAGGCTGGACCAGGATGAAACTAGGAACCTGTCTGCCTCTATCACATGGGTGTCAGGAGGGACCTAAATGCTTGGGTCATTACATGCTGTCACCCAGGCTCATTAACCAGGAGCCAAGGCCTGATCTCCATCACTCTGATCTGGGATGTGAACATCCCAGCTGGCAGCTTAACTTACTGCATCACCACAATTCCTCACTAGAGAATAATTGAACTTTTAGATTTTTGTGTGTGTGTGTTTTAAGATTTATTTATTTTTATTGGAAAGCAGATTTGTGGAAAGGAGAGACAGAGACAAAAGAGTTTCCCCCTGCTGGTTCACTCCCCACTTGGCCACAATGGCTGGAGTTGAGCTGATCTGGAACCAGGAACTTCTTCCAAGTCTTCCATGTGGGTGCAGGGGCCCAAGACATTGGACCATCCTCCACTGCTTTCCCTAGTCATAATCAGGGAGCTGAATAAGATTCTCTTTTTTTAACGTAGATACGTAGTTGTCTTTTCTTTTTAAACATTTATTTATTTTTATTGCAAAGTCAGATATACATAGAGGAGGAGAGACAGAGAGGAAGATCTTCCATCCAATGATTGACTCCCCAAGTGACTCCAACGGCCAGTGCTGCGCCGATCCAAAGTCAGGAGCCAGGAACCTCCTCCGGGTTTCCCACGTGGGTGCAGGGTCCCAAGGCTTTGGGCCATCCTCGACTGTTTTCCCATGCCACAAGCAGGGAGCTGGATGGGAAGTGGAGCTGCCGGGATTAGAACCGGTACCCATATGGGATCCTTATGCGTTCAAGGCGAGGACTTTATTTTTTTTATTTTTTTTTAGATTTTCTCTTTTTATTTTTTATTTTTTTTTTAATTTTTTTTTCTTTTTATTGTATTGTTGTTGACAATCTTTACATAGTTAATTACAGTTAAAGGAAAAAGAAGGAAAAAAAAAAGGTTTAGGGGGATAGGAAAGTGGGTAATGCTATTATGTCCATATTGTTTCCATCACGTATCTGAGGTAAAGGGGGATATTGAGGGAGAAGCCCCACCCGGTTTCCCGCCCACCCTAAGTCCCGGATGTGGGGCATGCTCTGAGATATGTGCTCGAGTGGTGTTAATAGTTCTGCAGTTATGAATCGCTGCCAGTTTCGCTCGATGAGGTGGTCCACTGATTGATATGGTCCATCATGAAGTCTCCATTTGTCCCATATTTCGCTGCCAACATGTAGCTGAGATGAATGATTGTCCTATTCTGTCTTCTGTCTTTTCTTGGTTAGAATTCTGAGTCCAGCAGTTCAAGTGGGGAGATCTCCAAAGATACTTTGAGGTATTCCCAGACCAGATTCTTGTATGTTCTAGCAAGCACAGGGCCCGGCACAGTCCATCACCCTGATCAGCTGGTGGTTGCAATTGCTGTGTTGGTTCTGTTTTCAGTCCCGAGTTGCACTGGAACCAATGGGTGTTGCAGTCCAGTCTGGTTCGGCCCTTACATCACCCAGTGGGAGCTGCAGCCTAGTAGGGGCGACCCACGTTAACCCCCACCAAGCCCGCCCCCTACCCTGGTTTGCCAGTATGTGTAGCAGAGGGCGAGGACTTTAGCTGCTAGGCCATGCCGGGCCCAAATGAGGTACTTCTAAAGTACTTTGTGCCAAGGGTTTATTTCCTGAAGTTTTACTTTAATACTTGATAACAGGTAGAATTACAGGTAGAGAGTAGAAACTACCGTTAGGGGAATGGAGCTTACATATAACAATGGCGGGGAAGCACTAGCTTAAAAGTCTAAAAATTAATATGTTTTTATAGATCTTACCATGCTATGTATATAATGTATGTTTTTTGTTGATAAGTTAGGAAGTGCTGATAAGCAAAAAGAAAAACTAAGCCAAATTTACAGGACCAATAGGGTAGAAAGTTACTTAATGCTTACATATGCTCATACTGTGCTACTTTGTGTGTGAATATATACATATATATATATTACTCTTTTATAAAAATGAGATAATATTTACTGGATGACACATACTATTTAAAGTGCTTTGTGTTTCATATATAACGTGATGTTCACAATATTTCTAGAAGATACATATTGTTATGCTAATTTTTCACAAAACGAAATGAGGATCAGAATTTAAGTAACTTGAAGATACATAGCTGAAAATGAGTTTCAGACGTTAAATGGCTTGGGACTAGAGCCTGTGTGTGCGCGCCCCCATACTGTGTTTTATATACTGTGTAAGTTTGTCGATGCTGCATAGTAACAAATGACACACACTGGTGGCTTAAAGCAACAAATTTACTCTCACAGTTCTGGAACCCCAGAGTCTCCTAGAGGTTTCTGTAGAAGAATCCTGCTTTGCTTCTTAGTTTTAGCAGCTTTTGTCCACTTTTGCCCTTCTTGGCTTATGGCTACATCATCCTCTCTGTCCCCGTAGCCATGATGTCTCTTCCCAGTGTCTCCAGTGAGTTGAATTTAGGGCTCACTCTAATCCAGTATGTCTTTGTCTTTTAGCAAGTACTCTATTTCCAAAAGGCCACACCAAAGGTTCTGAGCAGGCATAAATTTTGGCAGAGGATTCTGTTTAACCCATTATCTACACTGATGTTCCATGGCCACTTTCCCATTCTTCTAAGTAAATATTCTGTATTTATTCCATTACGTAGACTAATATCTTTTTTGCTGCATATTAAGTAAAAAATACTTAATATTGAATATTATCATGACTGAATATTTGCTTACATTGTTGATTATTTCCCTATTATCCATTTCTTGCACTAGATTGCTAGGCTAAGAATTGCTGGGTTAAAGATAAACATGACATTTTGGGGTTGGCAGCGGTGCAGGCTAATCTTTCACCTGTAGTTCTGGCATCTCATATGGTTGCTAGTGTGTGTTCAGTTTACCCCTCTTCTCATCTGACTCCGGTAATGGCCTGGGAAAGCAACAGAGGATGGCCCAGGCCCTTGGACCCATGAACCCATTGGGAGACCAGAGAGAAGCTCCTGGCTCCTGATTTCGGAGAGCTCAGCTCTGGCCATCGCAGCCATTTGGGGAATGAATCAGCGGATGGAAGCTTTCTTTCTGTCTCCTTTTCTGTCTGTAGTTCTAACTTTCAAGTAAAAAAAAAAAAAAAAGCCTGACGCAGTAGCCTGGTGGCTAAAGTCCTTACCTTGCACCCTTGGGACCCCATATAGGCACCAGTTCTAATCCTGGCTACTCCACGTCCTGGTTGCGTGTGGCTTGAGAAAGCAGTCAAGGGCAGCCCAAAGCCTTCGGTCCCTACACGTGCTGGGAGACCTGGAAGAAGCTCCTGACTCCTGGCTTTGGATCAGCTCAGTTCTGGCTGTTGTGGCCACTTGGGAAGTGAACTAACTGATGGAGGATCTTTCTGTTTGTTTCTCCTTCTCTCTGTGAATCTGACTTTTTTTTTTTTTTACATTTTATTATTATTATTGTCATTTTATGATACAGTTCCATAGGCTCCTGGCATTTCCCTTATCCCCTCCCCAGTTCCCTCCCCACCCACTTAGTTCCTCTATATCATTACTAAAATATAGTTCTTCATACACAGTCACATGTCCATCATTGCGGGCATGGACAATGGCAGAGAGTCCAGCATCCTATTGTCAAGATGTAGTGAACAGTTTCATTGTAAGTCCATCTTTGTCTGGAAGTAGAAATGCATACTACATTGTATCTTCATATCTAGATATGACAGTCTCCATTTCACAGCTACTGTACATCCCCTTAAATGAAAAGCCACACAATAAAATCAACATCAGGGAGAAAAAAGAAATGAACAACACCAAGAAGTTAAATAACATGTTACTAAGTGACTAACGTGTAGCTGAAGAAATGAAAATCAAGAACCTTCTTGAAGAAAATGATGCCACTGCATGATCCATGAGTCATTGAATGATTTAATCAGAAGAAAGTGTTTTGAAGACATGAAACTATCAGAAAACAACAAAACCCATGCGATATAGTTTCCGCTGATCTTTGTTGGTGAAGTATGTCTCTTCTAGACAATAAACAGATGGGTTTTGTTTTTTAATCCGGTCTACTAATCTATGGCGTTTGATTGAGCTTAAACCATTTACATTCAGAGTTTAATATGTATGGGTGTTACTTTTGGTCCTGTCATTTTAGGAATGGGTTGTTCTTTGGCTTAGTCTTCTACTGTCATTTTCCTGGGATGTTCTTCCCGTTTGCCTTTGGTTTTGTTTGGTGCTATTCTTCTTCCCTGTGAAAACATCTTGAAGTATCCTTTGTAGGGCAGGTTTGGAAGAGGCAAATTCTTTTAACTTTTCTTGACTGTGGAAGAATTTTATTTCATTTTCAAAGACAAAAGAAAGCTTTGCTGGATATGTTATCCTAGGCCGATTTCTTTTAGAATCTGGACTATGTCATTCCATTCTCTTCTGGTTTGTAGAGTTTCCTGTGAGAGATCTTCTGTGAGTTTGTCATTCCTTTATATGTCAACTGATTTTTTTCACGTGCACATTTGAGGATCTTTTCCTTATGTTCAATTGAAGAGAGCTTGATGATCATGTGTCTTGGTGAATCCTGGAACATGTGTCTTGGTAAATCTCTTTTGGTCAATCCTATTGGGAGTAGTGTGCCCCTCCTGGATGTTGTTTCCCAATTCTTTTTCTAGATTAGGGAAATTTTCCTTTATTATCTCATTAAATACATTTGCAAACTCAGCTTCTCTTTCTACACTTTCTGGGACTCCCATAACTCTTATATTTGCCCTCTTAATAGTGTCTTTCAATTCTTGAATACTTTTTTTGGCCTGATTCAGCTCTGTTTCCAGCTTTTTGTTTGCTTCCCCCTGATGACAGGAAATATCTTCCAATCCTGAGATTGTTTTTTCTGCTTGCTTCATTCTACTTTGGAGACTCTCCACTGTACTTTTGATTTGCTCTACTGTGTTCTTAATTTCTGATATATCAGCCTTGATTTGCTTTATTGCTTCCTTAAATTCTTTGAACTCTTGTATGTGCTTCTCATTGTAGATCAGAAGCTTTAAAATTAGTTTTATGGATTGTGTCCCCCATTTTCTCGATGTCTTCCTCAATTAACTCTGAGGTTGGCATAGGGTTTTGCTCCTTTGCAGGGGAGTTTTCAGTAATATTCATTGTGCCTTTGTCTCTTCTTTTGCTCTTGGTCATTGTACTTCTGGTTAGCAAAGTCTTCTCCTTGGGGCAGGTTTCTAAGCTGTGTCACCCACAGGTCTACAGTTTGATTTTACTTATTGCAGTTGATACACAACTCTTTGCTTGCAGCCACTTGTGCCACTTCCTCCAGCAAGTTCCAGGTCTGGGTTTTTATGTTAGATTTCCACCATGGTCTCCACAGCCCCAGCTCCTGGCTCACCACTCTCCACCTCCTGTGATACCATGCTGAGGTTGCGCTGGTTTTCTCTGCAGCCTTTCTCCCACTTCTGGTTAGAGCAGGTCCCAGGATTAGAGAGATACCAGGTGTCATATGTAGCTAGGTTGTTTGTGGCACTGATCTTGGTAGAACCTGTTGGACGTTAGGTCTGAGTGCCACCCAGACCTATTTTGACCCGTACAATGCCACAGTCGGTATTATTTTCCTGCGGAACCAGTGCAATCCACCCGCGAGCTTAGCACATGCACAGTTCACTGTTGTCCCCTGCAGTCCCAAAGCTATTGCCACAATGTACAAAATGGTGCCTGACGTACCACTGCTAGAGTTCTTGATCTGCTGGCCTTCAGGTCTGAGGGCTACCCTGACCTGTCTTGGATGGAACCTGTAGAATGCCACGTTGCTGCAGTTCACTGAGTCAGAAATGAGTTCACTCCCAGCTCAGTGTATGCTAAGTTCTCACCCTTGCCTTTGCCTCCTTATGCAAAATGGTGCCCAATTCGGCTCTAGGGGGCTGACTGGGCTGCAAAATCCACCCTGTTTTTGCACTGCCAATCTGGGATCTGCTGCTCTGTCTCTGCTCCTGGTCAAATCAAACGGACCAGCAGGAAGGACAGTTCTTTGTCTGGGTTTACCTCCCAAGTTCCCAGTAAAAGTCCCTTCCCACCTGGTTGCTGGTGGAGTTCTGGCTGCTGGTGGAGTTCAGATTGCCATTAGCTGAATGCTGCTGGAGTATCGATCACTGCAACACCACACTGCTGTGCCCGCTGCTTTCCTGTGTCTGTCAGTCTCCAGGTACCCCTTTGGTGATGTTCTGTCCTCTCGTATTTCCTGGAATGTATCCTCTCTGCTTCATCCTGATTAAATGTTTTTCCGTCCATTTAAACGTGTCCTTACCCTATTCTGCCATCTTGATTCCGAATCTGACTTTCCAAATAAAAATAAACATATCTTAAATAAATATATAAATAAAATTTTTAAAGCATTAAAAAAATGTTAAGGTTGCATTTAATGCTGTTAATTGCCAAGTTGTCTTCCCTGTAAAGATTTGGCTCATTTGTATTTCTGTAACTATCATGAGCGACTATTTCTTTGATACTTCATCACTGCAGCATACTTTAATTAAAAAACTCTGGGGGGAGAGATCATAGTCATTGTATAGCATGTTAAGCTGTGTCCTATAATGCCAGCGTTCCAGTCCTAGTTGTTCCACTTCTTTATGTAAAAAAAGTTTTTATTTTATTTTTGATGTTTTTTATATAGTTGAGAGGGGTGTATGCCCCTGTTGGGAGTGTCAAGGTATGGACTATGGACAGAGGAGGATGGGACACATGTTTCAATTTTGTTTTTCTTCTTCTGTATCTGCAGTTCCATTGGCGGGGAGAGTGAGGGGCCTGCTCCTCAGTACCAAAGTACCTGGGGAAGGGGGCTGGTCATTTGATGGTCATCTTAGAGACCCCAATTTGGGGAAGAATATTCTGAAGATATTACTTGAGTAGTTTTGATATTTCTAAAAAGTTGTTGGTTTTTTTGCTTTATGGTTGAGAAAAATCTTTTCAAGGTCTGTTGGTTGACAGAGTTCACCTTTAGTGCATCCAGACTCAAGAACATGGTACTAGCTTGGCCAGGACACTTGTTCAGCTTGCTTTGCTTCCATCCTCTGATGAGGCATTTGATGTTCCCTGCTGTCCTAGATGAGCTGGCCATCATGACCTCCGTATGTGTCAGGATATGCTGTCCACTATCCAGGCATCAGCAACTGAGGAGGCCTAGTCCCAATATGTGAACTCCAAGGTTAGGCCACATATCTTATGTTTTTCCCTGTGGCCGGAGTTTGAGTCCAGCGGTCTAGTTGGGCATTCCTCCAAGAAATCTCACCTGGGGTGACCCCAGATCTGATTCTTGTATTCACTGGCTAGTATGGGGCCCACTTCATTCCATGACCCGCATCTGCCTATGCACATGAATACAGTTGTTTGGTCAGTTCTGCCCCCAGCTCCATCTCCCTCATGGCACACTGACTGCTGCGGCAGGCTAGCTCAACCCAGTCTGTCATAAACGCAGCACTCTTTAAGATTTATTTATTTTTATTGGAAAGGCAGAGGTACAGAGAAAAGGAGAGACAGAGAGAATGATCTTTCATTCACTGGTTCACTCCCCAAATTGCTGCGACAGGCAGAGCTGTGCTGATTTGAAGCCAGGAGCCACCTTTGGGTCTCTGTCTCAGTGGGTGCAAGTCTTTGGGCCATCCTCTGCTGCTTTCCCATGCCATAAGCAGAGAGCTGGAGTAGAAGTAGAGCAGCCAGGACATGAACCTGCACTCATACGGGATCTGACCCCACAAGGTAGAGGATTAGTATTTTGTGCTATCTTGCTTGCCTTGGCTGTTCCACTTTTTTTTTTTTTTTTAATTTTGATAATCTTTATGTAGTTGATTAGGGCTCAAAGGGTCACAGGCTATAGGAAAGTGGGTAAGACCATTGTTTCCACATTCTGTTTTTCCCTTCCTGTATCTGGGGGAAGGGGAGAGATACGGGAAGAAGCCACACCCAGCCTCCCAACTATCCCAGGGTCCCCGATGTGGGGCATGCTCCTAGGGCACTGCTCAAGCGGTTTTGATAGTTCGATGGTTCTGAAATTGCTGCCTATTTCACCATTCCAAGCACGATGAAATCTCTTTAGAATCCACTGTCTGGCGTAGTCCACATTAACATCTCCACTTGCTCAGATTGTCACTGCCAACACTTGGCTGCGGTAGTTGTTCAGTTTGTTCTGTGCTCTGCTGCGGTACCAGGTGTCCTATGCAGGCTCCAGTGTACCACCATATCCTCCTGTGCACCTGGATACGCTATCCACTGCTCCATATGAGCCACTGAGGAAGCTCAGCTTTGACACATGGACTCCATGGTCAGAACATGGAACCTGCAGTTGTCTCTTCGTGGTTGGGATTCTTAGTCTGGCAGTTTGTTTGGGGGATCCCCAAAGAAACTTTGAAGTGATCCCAGACCAAATTCTTGGGTGTGTCTTCCAGTACAGGGTCCAGCACAGTCCATCACCCCTATCATTGACTGTTCCACTTCTTTTTTTTTTTTTTTTTAATTAATTACGTTGTATTATGGACTGTTCCACTTCTAATACAGCTCCCTCCTAGTGTGCCTGGGAAAACAACAAGCAGTTATTTAAGTGATGGGCCCCTGGAAAATCAGAAGAACCTCCTGGCTTTGGTCTGTGCCAGCCTTGATGGTTGCAGCTGTTTGAAGAGTCAGGGAACCAGCAGATTGAAGATGAGTGTCTCTCTCTTTTTAGGCCCTTCTCCTCTCTCTTAAGCCAAGCCCATGTAACTCTGCCTTTCTATTGAAGATTTATTTTTATTGGAAAGCAGATTTACAGGAAGAGAGAAAGATCTTCCATCTGCTGGTTCACTTCCCAAGTGACCATCACAGCCAGAGTTGAGCAGATCCGAAACCAGGAACCAGGAGCCTCTTCCAGGTCTCTCACGTGGGAGCAGGGTCCCAAGGCTTTGGGCCATCCTTGACTGCTTTCCCAGGCCACATGCAGGGGACTGGACAGGAAGTGGAACGGCCGGGACTCAAACTGGTGCCCATATAGAATCCCAGCACTTGCAAGATGAGGACTTTAGCCTCTAGGCTACTGTGCCTGACCCATCAATCTGTAACTTTTAAAAAGTTTTATAACTAAGAAATGTGATCTGATTTTAATTGGTATTTTTGTTTTAAAGATTTTATTTGAAAGGGTGAATGACAGATCTTCCCCCTCTTGGTTGATTCTCTAGATGGCTACAGTGAACCTGTCTGGACCAGATTGAAGCTAGGAATTCAGAACTCCATCTAGGTCTCTCACATTGCTTTCACAGATAGATTAGCCGGGGGCTGCTTGAAAAGTAAAGTCAAGTCAGGGGTTAATCTGGCATTTCCACATGGGATAGTGGTATATCATGATTAGCAGCTTAACCCACTGCTCAAAATGTGTCCACTCCTGTATTTTATCTTTTCTAATTATTTCATGAATTGAGTGAACATGTCCTTGGTCCATTTCCCATAGAGAGATTTGTCTTTTTGAGAAATGAAATTTGCTTTTTCCTTCTCTGATTGTAAAAATAATAATGGTGTATATAAAAACACAACCTATTTAAGGGCCTGAGGAATGCAGTAAAGCCATTTGTAATACTGAAAGCAAATCACTGCTCTCAGTCTGTGTTCACATTTGTGTGTGTTTACAGATACTCTATATATCACATATCTTTAATTGGAGTATGATCATTTAGTACAAACTTTTTTAGTCTGCTTTTTTTGCCTAAAAATATAGCTGTCTTTCTGAGTACAGTTTTCATGACTTCTGGTGCAAGCACCCTTATGTTTCCCTCTGGGTATCTCTTTGCATTTGTTTTGACTTAAATTTAAAAAAAAATTTTTTTATTTTTGGAATTCATAGTACAATTCTGTATAGTATGGGAATCCCCTCCCCTCAGCTCCCACCCCCAAATGATTTTTCCCGTAATGTCATAACTCTGTACGCCTGTACATCCTTCTACCCCACCTAGTAACGAAAGAAACAAACAATACAGACTCCCAGAACATCAGTGTATACCGTCTTCCCTTTTGGGTTTATTTCTAATAATTTCCTACAAATATTTTGTGTTACCTGTAGTAAAATGGATCACAGGAGCAGAGGCTGAGAAGAAAGGCCGAAGATGCTGAAGCCCAAGGAACCCCCAAACTCGAGCTGAAATGGGAATGCAAGGAGAACGAGTCCATGGCGGCTACTCCCTCAATATCCCCCTTCTCCTCAGATACATAAATAATATAATAAAAATAACTCTTCATAAGGAATTACAATTCTATCAATCTGCTATTTAAGTGTGCCCCAACATTGCTGGTATAGAAAATGTCAGAGAGTGCCTCATCGCATTGTCTAGATATATCCAGCACTTTCATTGGGAGTCCATCTTTTGTTTGGAAGCAGAGATGCATCTTGCATTGTCTTCACATCTGGATATGGCAGTCTGCATTACTCACTGTTATACATTCCAATTTGCATGTTGGATTTCTTGTATTAGAGAGAACATATGGTTTTTCTCTTTTTTGTGATTGACTTACTTCACTGAGTATAATGGTCTGTAGTTGGGACCATCTAGTTGCAAATTGTATAATTTCATTCTTTTTAATGGCTGATTAATATTCTATGAAGTAGATGTACCACAGTTTCTTTAGCCACTCCTCTTAGAATGGGCATCTGGATTGTTTCCATGTCTTTGCTATTGTAGATTGTGCTGCTGTGATTATAGGATTGCAGATCCCCTTCTCATATGCAGTTTTAATTTCTTTTGGGTATATTCCTAGGAGCAGGGTAGCTGAGTCTTGACTTAAATTTTTATTTTTCTTTTTATTTTTTTTTAAAGATTTATTTATTTTAATTACAAAGTCAGATATACAGAGAGGAGGAGAGACAGAGAGGAAGATCTTCCGTCCGATGATTCACTCTCCAAGTGAGCCGCAACGGCTGGTGCTGCGCTGATCCGAAGTCAGGAACCAGGAACCTCTTCCAAGTCTCCCACGCGGGTGCAGGGTCCCAGTGCTCTGGGCCGTCCTCAACTGCTTTCCCAGGCCACAAGCAGGGAGCTGGATGGGAAGTGGAGCTGCCGGGATTAGAACTGGCGCCCATATGGGATCCCGGGGCGCTCAAGACGAGGACTTTAGCCGCTAGGCCACGCCGCCGGGCCCGTTGACTTAAATTTTTTAAAAATTTATTTTTATTTGAAAGAGAGAGCGAGCGAGAGATCTTCTACCTGGAGGTTCACTCCCCTACTCCCAAATGTCCACAACAGCTAAGGCTAGGCTGGTCTTAGGCTATTAGTTTGAGTTTCCCACCTGGGTGGCAGGGGTGCACAGTAGCAGGAAACTGGTCTTGGAGTTGACTGGGGATTGGATCCTGGCAATCAGTTATGGGTGGCAGGTGTCCTGCCATGCATCTCTGTAGTCAGTGTGAAAATGTAGTTAGGCTTGTGATGCTTATTTGTGTACTGAACATGTACAATCTTTTTCTTCTCATTAATATTTAAACAATAGGATGTAAGTTATTTAGGCAGTATTTACTTTGTCCCTCTCTTTTTAAAGATTTATTTACTTGTATTTGAAAGGCAGATTTACATAGACAAAGAGAGAGAGAATCACTTCCCCAAATGTCTGCAACAGCCAGAGCTGAGCCTGTTTGAAGGCAGAGGCCAGGAGCTTCTCTTCCAGTTCTCCCATGTGAGTGCGGGGCCCAAGGATTTGGGCCATCCTCTACTGCTTTACTAGGTTATTACCAGGGAGCTGGAGCTTTTTTTTTTAATTTTTAAATTATTGGTTGTTTTTATTTTTGATGATTTTTACATAGTTGATTAGGATTATTAGGGTCAAGGGCTACAGGAAGATGGGTGAGATCACCATTTCCACATTCTCTGTTTTTTTCCTGCCTGTAACTGGGGAAGGGATGGAAGAAGGAGAGAAGCTACACCCAACCTCCCCAATGCCTCTGCACCCCAGGATGGAAGACAGCCACCTGACACTACCCCAGGGTCCCTGATGTGGGGCATGCTCTGAGCGTTCTGCTCAAGAGGTTTCCATAGTTCAACAGTTCCGAATTACTGCCAATCTTGTTGCACTGAGCACAGTGAAATCTCTCCAGAATGCACTGGCTGACATAGTCCACCAAGTCTCCTTTTGCCCAGATATTCCCTGTCAACTCTTGGCTGGGGTAGTTGGATTGATTTGTTCTGTTTTCCATCCTCTGTTATGGTGCCAGGAGTCCTTTGCACCCTCCAATGTACTTGCCATATTCTCCATATGCACCTGGATATGCTGTCCACTGCTCTGTCTAAGCCACTGAGGAGACCCAGCTCTGAGACATGTTCTCCATGGTCAGACCATAGAACCTGCAATTCTCTCCATGGTTGGGATTCTGAGTCCAGCGATTCAGTTGGGGATTCCCAAAGAAACTGCATCTGAGGTGATCTCAGACCTGATTCTTATTTATGCATGCCAATACCAGGTCTGGCACAGTCCGTCGCCCCAGTCAGTTTATGCATATCTTGGTGGTTGCAGTTGCTGTGTCAGTTCTGCCTCTAGCCTGGTCTGGACTCCACCTACCAACATGGCGGTGATGGGCAGAACCATGATCCTGAGCATGCCCAGAGCCGTCCAAGATCTGCCCCCTCAGCATGATTGCTCTGGATAGAGGAAATTCTCAGACTTTGGGCTTGGACAAGCCCAGGATTTGCCTACCAGGATTTTGCAGCCGTGTATGGGGAACTAGGATCCCCTGCAGGAAGCCTTGCTTAGCATGGGTTTTCTCAGCCACAGATTGATATGGTAGTAAAAAGCATTACTGCTTTAGTTTGTGATTTCTAGATTATTGCATAGGTGTGCATGTTGGGGGGGTGGCAGTTTTTTTTTTTTTTTTTTTAATATATATACTTAAAAATTTACTTCAGGGAGCCAGTGTGATGGCCAGTGGCAACCACCGGGATCCCATATGGCTGCTCCACTTCCCATCCAGCTCCCTACTTACGGCCTGGGAAAATAGTTGAGGACAACCCAAGCCTTAGGACTCTGCACCCACGTGGGAAACCTAGAAGAAGTAGCTGGCTCCTTGCTTGGATGGGCTCAGCTCAGCTGTAGCCATTGCTGCCCCTTGGGGTGTGAACCAGTGCACAGAGTCTCTTTCTGTCTTCTTCTCTCTGTAAATCTGCCTTTTTAAATAAAAATGAATATGTATTTTTTAAAAAGTAGTTTAGACATAAAATGTTTACCTTTGTTACCTGGCTAAGTTTGATAAGCATATATGTATTTGCTCTTTTTTTCCCCCAATAGAATAGAAGTCCCAGCTGTTTGATGAGGCTTTATTTCCAATCTTATTTGCAGTAAAATAGAAAAAAATTTCTTCAGATTTATTTTGTAGCTGTTGTGTCTCAGTAAGTTAAGCCACTGCTTGAAGCACATCTATGTCAAAGCACCTGTTCAAATCCCAACTGCCCAACTTTTGATGTGGCTTCCTGCTTATGATGGCTCAGTTGTTTAGGCTGCTACTACCCATGTGGAAGACTGGAAAGGAGTTCTAGGGTCCTGGGGCCTGAACCACCAATCTCCTGGCTATTTGGGAGGTAAACCCGCAGATGGAAGATTTTTTGTTTTTTTCTCTCTCTGTCTCTCAAGATTTGTTTATTTGAAAGAGATGCACAGAGAGAAAGACAGGCAGAGATAGATCTCCTATATGCTGACTTACTTCCCAGATGGCTACCGGAGCCTTGGCTGACCAGTCCAAAGCCAGGAGCTTCATCCATCGCTCCCACTTGGGTTTCAGGGACCTAGACACTTGGTCCATCTTCTGCTGCATTTCCAAGGCTATTAGCATGGAGCTGGATTGGATGTGCCATTGTTGGGATATGAACACAGCACCCGTCTGGGATGCCAACCTCACAGGCAGCAGCTTTAGCTGTGATGCCACAACGCCAGCCCCTCCCCCTTCTATCTCTTTCCTTTTTCCCCCTTACTCTTTCCCTCTGTAGCCTGGCCTTTGAAACAGGTAAATAAATCTTTGAAGAAAAGGAAAAAAGAAATCCTTTGTCCATCTAAGTGTTCACTTGGTCAGCGCATATTCCAACTATGGAATGGTAATAGAGGGAAGATTGTCATGGCGCCTGCCAAAGGGTGCCATGTACTTGTGAAGCATTCTGTGTCTTTCTGAGTGTATTGCATATATTGTATTTTCTGAAAAATGTGCTGATTTTGTTTAAAAGGGCAATTTTAACTACAATCATCAGCAAGATTATTGAAAGGTATTATTTGTTCAAATTAATAAGCAAAGCAGTAATTCCTTGGTTAGCTTGCCTGCCCTTGCTAAAATGCAAGGGTACATACTACCTTGCCAAAAAAAAAAAAATTGGTTGAGAAAATTTTCTCCCACCTAGTAATGCCAAAGATGTTGCATAATTTACATGTAAATCTTTCTCTTTTTATTTTTTCTGCACCTTCCTTTTTTTTTTTTTAAGATTTACTTTTATTTTTATTGCAAAGACAGATATACAGCGAGAAAGATCTTCCATCCATTGATTCATTCCTCAAGTGGCTGAAATGGCCGGAGCTGTGCTGATCTGAAGCTAGGAGCCTGGAGCCTTCTCTGGGTCTCTCACACAGGTGCAGGGTCCTAAGGCTTTGGGCCGTCCTCAACTGTTTTCCCAGGGCACAAGCAGGGAGCTGGATGGGAAGTAGAACTGCCGGGATTAGAACTGGTGCCTATATGGGATCCTGGCGCGTGCAAGGCAATGGCTTTAGCCATAGGTTACCACACCAGGTAATCTTTTATTGCTGGAATTGTCATGGGAGGGCATATCTGACATGCTTTCTAGACCATTAGTTTTTTCATTTAAAAATTCACAATTTTTTTAAAGATTTATTTATTTTTATTACAAAGTCAGATATACAGAGAGGAGGAGAGACAGAGAGGAAGATCTTCCGTCTGAAAATTCACTCCCCAATTTAGTGCAATGGCCAGTACTGTGCCAATCCAAAGCCAGGAACCTCTCCAGGTCTCCCACGTGGTGGCAGTGTCCCAAGGCTTTGGGCCGTCCTCAACTGCTTTCCCAGGCCACAAGCAGGGAGCTGGATGGGAAGCAAGGTTGCCGGGATTTGAACCGGCGCCCATATGGGATCCCAGCGCGTTCAAGGCGAGAACTTTAGCCGCTAGGCCACGCCGCCGGGCCCCCCAAAATTCACATTTTCCTCAGTAATTTGAAATGATGTTGGTATCAGGTGTGTTTGTGTTTTTTAGCTTGTTTTTTTGTTTTCGTTTCTACTGTGTACATGTCCACAGTTTTTCAGGGCTAAACTCAGTGTTTCTTTCTTTTTTTTTTTTTTCCCAGTATGTAAAGCAAGATTTATTTGAGAGAGTTCTGCCATAGTGACAAGAGGAGGCTCCAAGTGAGAAAAGTCCCCAATTTTTAATTTTTTAAAAAAGATTTTTTTATTTTTATTGGAAAGGCAGGTTTACAGAGAGACAGACAGACCTCTGTCCCCTGGTTCACTCCCCAAGTGGCAATGACTGAAGCTGACCTGATCTGAAGCCAGAAGCAAGGAGCTTCTTCCAGGTTTCCCAGCCGGGTGCAGGGTCCCAAGGCTTTGGGCCGTCCTCAACAAGCAAGGAGCTGGATGGGAAGTGGAGCAGCCAGGACACAAATGAGCACCCATGTGGGATCCCAGGCTTGCAAGGCGAAGATTTAGCCACTGAGCCATCATGTTGAGCCCTAAATCTTTGATTTCAATCTTTTTGCAGCAAAATAAGCACACCATGTTTATTTTATTACTTGTTTTTCATTTTATCCAAGTTATAAATGTCCACAGTTTAAAGGGTAATATAGTCATGTAGGTTTTTGAAAAAGGAACAAAGGGGCCCAGTGCCGTGGCCTAGCGGCTAAAGTCCTCACCTTGAACGCGCCAGGATCCCATATGGGAACCAGTTCTAATCCCGGCAGCTCCACTTCCCATCCAGCTCCCTGCTTGTGGCCTGGGAAAGCAGTTGAGGACGGCCCAAAGCCTTGGGACACTGCACCCGCATGGGAGACCTGGAAGAGGTTCCTGGTTCCTGACTTCGGATCAGCGCAGCATCAGCCGTTGCGGCTCACTTGGGGAGTGAATCATTGGACGGAAGATCTTCCTCTCTGTCTCTCCTCCTCTCTGTATATCTGACTTTGTAATAAAAATAAATAAATCTTAAAAAAAAGAAAAAGGAAGAAAGGTTCCTTGACTGCTTCTTTATCTACACAAAACCCTGAATGTTTTTTACTTTTAGCTGTTATCTGTTTACTTTCCATGGGAAGATGAGACATTCACTTTATGCTAGCCAGTGTTGTGGTGAGGAGCAAAATTCAAAGCCTCTGCCACTTACCAGATACGCAACCTGTGGCAGCTACTCACCGTCTTGGTGCTTCAGTTTTCCCATTTATAACAGAAGGGCAGACTTTTTTGCTAGTATTTACCTAAGGATCAGATGTAAAAAATTGGAATGGTACCTGGTACAAAGTAGTTGTTCGTTTCACTTTCTTCTATTTCTGCGTCTTATCGTTTGTTGCTTGATTAGTTTTCAGTGTTTATCTTGTTTTAGCTATGTTAAATACTTTACCAACCTGTTTGAGTTATGAATGTTCTTGGATTACTTTGTCTATACAGTCTTTTGCTGTCCCTAGGATAATCATTTTCCAAGTTTTCTAAGTTTTTGTTCTTTTGACAAGCAGAGCTAGACAGAACATTCTTCCATCTTCTTGTTCACTCCCCAGATATCCACGACAGCCAGGGTTGGAGCAAAGGCTGGAGACCAGGACTCAGTGTCGAGGGTCAAGGTCTTCCACATGGATAGTAGGATCCCAGGGACAATCTATCACTTGTTCCCTCCCATGGTGTGCATCAGCAGGAAGCTGTTTAGAAGCAGCGTAGAATCTTTTTTTTTTTTTTTTTGTAAAGATTTATTTTATTTTTATTGGAAAGTCAGATATACAGAGAGGAGGAGAGATAGAGAGGAAGATCTTTCGTCCAGTGATTCACTCCCCAAGTGACCGCAATGGCCAGAGCTGAGCCGAGCAGGAGCCAGGAGCCAAGAACTTCCTCCAGGTCTCCTATGCGGGTGCAGGGTCCCAAAGCTTTGGGCTGTCCTCGACTGCTTTCCCAGGCCACAAGCAGGGAGCTGGATGGGAAGTAGAACTGCCGGGATTAGAACTGGTTCCCATATGGGATCCTGGCGCGTTCAAGGTGAGGACTTTAGCCGCTAGGCCACGGCAACAGGCCTGGAAGCAGAGTAGAATCTTGATCCCAAATGCCCTGAATGGGGTGCAGGCATCCCAAATTATATTTATTTTTAAAGATTCATTTATTTTTATTTGAAAGGTAGATTTACTCAGAGAAGTAGACAGAGAGAGAATCTCCCATCATGGCTTAATTTTTGTTTGTTTTGGTCTCAGAATTTTTTTTTCCTCAGTTATCCTTAGTGTCGTTACCAACTATTTAATTTCTTCTTAGTCTCATATACTTTAGGTTGATGTTCTATCAGTTCTTTCAACAAGTTTGAGGGGGTTTGCCCTGGACTACTCTGATCTGGACTAGTTGAAGTCTAGATTCAATACACAGCTGTCCTCTGGGCATTTCTTATACATACACACAGCCTTTATTTCCTGAACTCCATATTTTATTATTTTTTGAGATTGTTTATTTGAATGATACAGAGAGGGCAAGCGAAAGAGAAGTTTTCCATCCACTAGTTTACTCCACTTGCTGCAGTGACTGACCCAGGCTGAGGCTAGGAGCTTCACCCAGGTTAACTACAGAAGTATAATGGGCCCAAGCACTTCAGTCACCTTCCTGCTTCCAAGGCATTAACAGGTAGCTGTATCAGAAGTGGAGCAGTGAGGACACAAAGTGGCATCCATGGGGTATCTGTCATCTCAAGTGATGTCTTAATTTGCTGTGATACAGTGCCAGCCTTAAACCCCATTTTAAAAAACATCCTGAGATGAAAATCAGGAGTTTGGATTTTGAAATGCTTTTATCTTACTCTGATGCTTAGTAATGCATGTGTGACTGGGCAGCAGTGTGAGAGTGTGCGTGTGTGTGTATTTTAAATAAGTTCTCAAAGATTGGCTTATTTGTTTGAAAGGCAAAGTTACAGACAAGGAAAGATAAATCTTCTATCTACTAGATCACTCCTCAGATGGCTGTAGACTGAGTAGCAGCTTTAAGGTTGAAATATTTTCCTCAGGATTTTGAAGGCACTTGTCTTTCACCTTTTGTTTTTCAGTGAAAAATAAGTATAGCACTGTTCTGATTCTTTGTTCTTTGAATGAGTTTTGTTTTCTTCCCTCTTTGGAATCTGTTGGTAACTTAGGTGTGTCTTGTGTCTGGAGATTTGGTAGTGATGCATTTACATACATGGTGTTCAGCTTTGGTGAACTATTTCATATTTCAGTTTGTAAACTTCTTTTCCTTGTTCTTAGACAATTTCTTAAATTACTCCTTTTATCTCCTCCCCTTTTATTTTTTAAATAAAGGGAAAGGGAGACACAAGGAAAGAGAGATACCTTCCATCTGCTCCATTTTATTCCCCAAATGGTTGCAATAGCTGGTGCTAGGCTGGTCTGCAGCCTGAAGTTTCTTCTAGGTCTACCTCATGGGTGCAGTGACCCCAGCAGTTGGGCCACCTTATGCTGTTTTACCAGGCAACTAGCAGGAAGTTGGATGGGAAGTGGAGTTGCTGGAAATCTACCGTTGCGCATGGAGAATGTGGACATTACAGGTGTTTGCTTAACCCACCACATGACACCCTGAGTATTATATTGGAGTACGTAGGTTTGAGTCCCACTTCCAGTTCCTGACTAACTTCCTGCTAATGCAGACATTGGGAGGCAAGGGTGATATGATGGCTCATGTAATTGGTTTTCTGCCACCCAGTACCAACCTTGGGAAGTTGAGCAGGGGTGAACCAGTGGATGAGAATGCTGTATTTATGTCTCTGTGCTTTTCAAATGAATGGATGGGGTTTGTTGTAGTAGCCTAGTGGCAGAAATCCTAACCTTGTGTGTGCCAAGATTGTATATGGGTCCAGTTCGTGTCCCAGCTGTTCCACTTCCCATCCAGCTCCCTGCTTGTGGCCTGGAAAGGCAGTAAAGGTTGGCCTAAAGCCTTGGGACCCTGCACCTGCATGGGAGACCTGGAAAAGGCCATCATGCCAAGGCTAATTACGTTACTTTTACTAAGGAGTCCTGTGTGGAAGTAGGGACATTCCCTAAAAAAGTGCAGATGCTGTCATTTCCCTTCCCTGTCAGGTCCACCCACCAGCTGCAGGTGGACGCTCCATCCCACCAACTGAGAATTGTTTATGCTTTCCCTAATTTTGTGATCCTACAACCTGTGAGCTGATGATTCATTTCTGTTGCTGTGCATTCTCTTGCTCCCACCATACAGACTCGGTGTGAAAAACCTAGGAGTGGTTGCTGTAATGGTGTAGCTAGTGGGTAAGACCATTTGTGTCACCAGCATTCCGTATGGGTGCCAGTTCTGGTACCAGGCTTCTCCACTTCCAGTCTTGCTCCCTGCTAATGTACTTGGGAAAGCAGTAGGGATGGCACAACTGCTTGCGCCCACATAGAAGACCTGGAAGAATCTCCTGGCTTTGGAGCTGCCCAGCCCAACCATTGTGGCCTTTTGGGGAGTAAACCAACAGATGGAAGATATTTCTCTCTCTCTGTAACTCTTTCAAATAAATAAATAAATCTTAAAAAAAAAAAAAAAGAAGAAGAAAGAAAAAAGATAAAGGAAATAGAGAGGGAAAGAGAGAGCCTGGGAGTGTGTTTTAGTCACTAGTTTAGTCACCAGTTATTTATTGAACTCCTGTTCTCAGCCCTAGGGCAACAAGCCAGGAGTATGGAGTGCATGCCATCTCTGCAGGGCAGGGCCAGCATTGTACAACCAGCATGTCTCGTGGTTACTCATGTACTCATTTCATTGGCAGAGGGTTGAATATCTGGGTTGACTGCCCCAGTAAGATTGCCTTTGTCTGATATCTTTTAGTACCACATCTGTGAGAGGCATAAGAGATGGAGGAGTGGGGTGGAGAATGGCTCCTTTCCAGTAAGATACCACTTAGGATTTTACTAGTGACAGAGTGGTTGTTGCCTCCTAATGCTAGAAGTTTCTTAAAAGTTTAGATACTGCTTGTTCATTTCCTATGTCCAGTAAAGGGGAAGATTCACAAGGTTCATGGAATGTGTACAAACCTTTTGAAGTCTGCTTATAGTATAATTATGCATTCTGGTCTCTAGGATTGCTAAAGAGCTTAGTTGCCCGATCTTCAGAGATTTCTTACCCCCTGTGGCGCAGCATCAGCCACCGTGAACTGATTCTGGAGTTGGAGAACACTGACAGACATCTCTAGCTTGGCTTCCATTCCCTACCTGCACTTTTCTTTCTGTTTCAGGGAAATTCTGTTGTTTTTATTTTTCCACCAAAAAATACTAATATATATAGTAGTTATAGGTATATGTTGTTTGGCTTTTCTTTTTTTAAAAAAAGGTTTATTTATTTTTATTTGAAAGGCAGATTGGCAGAGAGGAGGAGAGACAGAGAGATCTTCCATCTGCGAGTTCACTTTCCACATTGTTGCAATGGCTGAGGCTGAGCTGATCTGAAGAACTCGGAGCCGTCTCCGAATCTCACATGCAGGTGCAAGCTCAACATTTGTACTATCCTCTGCTGCTTTCTCAGGCCGTAAACAGGGAACTGGATGGGATAGGAACTGGTGCTCCATATGGGATACTGGTGCTTGCAGGTGGATGATTAGTCAGTTGAACCCTGCTTTGTAGTCTTCTGTGTTAGATTCCTGTGAATTAATAGCATCTATTGTGCTAAACCTATTCGCAGAGAAATTACTTGGTTTTTTTTTTTTTTTCATTCCAAAATATGTACATCTTCCCTAATTCCGGGGGGGCTGCTAAGGTTAGCAATGCCATTAACACTTCCCAGGTGAGGAAAGCATCGTGTTTCAGGATAACTGTTGCTTCATGCTCTAAAATGCTGTAGTTCATGCCTGAGTGGGTCTGTTCCTTCTGATTTCCTTTTTTAATTATTTACGACTGGAAATCATCTCCTTTATTTATATATGTGTAGTCAGCATATGCAATATTATTTACTTACAAGAATCCAATTTAACTAGGGAGCTACTACATTCATTTTATAACATTAACAATGAGGGGCCCGGTGGCATGGCCTAGTGGCTAAAGTCCTCGCCTTGAACACCCCGGGATCCCATATGGGCGCCGGTTCTAATCCTGGCAGCTCCACTTCCCATCCAGCTCCCTGCTTGTGGCCTGGGAAAGCAGTTGAGGACGGGCCAAAGCCTTCGGTTCCTGCACCCGCATGGGAGACCTGGAAGAGGTTCCAGGTTCTTGGCTTCAGCTCCAACGTAGTACCGGCTGTTGCGCTCACTTGGGGAGTGAATCATCAGATGGAAGATCTTCGTTTCTGTCTCTCCTCCTCTATGTATATCCACCTTTCCAATAAAATAAAATAAATCTTTAAAAAAAATCTTTAAAAAAATTAACAATGATAATGTTCTTAGGAAAGTTACATATTCACAGTACTATAGACTGGGAGCATTCTGGCAAGTTATAAGTTTTGAGTGTGTGCAGTTTAAATTCTGATAATAACTTATCCTGGGGCAATCTGCAGTTCCTATCAGTGCCTCAGTGACCTCATCAGTAAAACAAAGGTTGAAGAAAATTGTATTTCATTAGGGAACTTGTGTCAGAGTCATCCAGTTCTTCTCTGAATCAGATGAACTTGATGTCAGTGCTCTTGGCACATATGTTATGCTCATGTCCTTTTTCTGCCCCCTTAGGAAATGCTGCCCTGGGCTAATAACCATTGTCTGAAAGACTCTGGGAGCTGCCCTTTCTTGAATGTTCCTCGTCAGCTGCAGTCTGATAGACTGTCAGCTTTGTGAAGGCAGGAACTATTGCTCTTGTGCTATCTGCACAGTCCTCGGCCCTGGAAATGTTCATCATTTGTTCAGTGAATGCCTTCTGCTAGGACATTGCCTCAGTAGTCTTCTCTACCAGTGTTACAGTGAAGTAAGGTTGTCCATGCAGTTTTGCAGATGAGTGAAACTGACATAGGAGCTGAGCTGAGCTGTCAGACACACATTTTTCTTTTTATTGTGATAATATGTACATAATGTAAAACTGGGCATGTTGAGTGTACAGTTTTTAAGTGTACACTTCCCTGATGTTAAGCTACAACTATTTTAGGCTGTGCTGTTTTCACTGTTGCCTCTGTTTAAGGTGCTTTCAACCACCTGAAATCAGGTTTAAAAGTTTTGGAACAAAAGCATTGAGGGATCTGTAAGTTCAGAGTTTCAGACTGGACTGAATACTGGGTCAATGCTTTTCCTTTCTAAGTGTCTCAGCCAACTCTGTTACATGTAGAATTTGTTGTTGGCTATTAATAGCTGAGCATGTTGTTTTTAGTGGGAGCACACCCTATCATACCTCCTTTCCTAACAGTGATTTGGAGCTGTTTGGTTGATCTCTGCCCTTGGTCTGCCCAGAGGCCAGTAATATAAATGGTCCAACCTTAGAGGAGCTGTGTACCTGCCTGGGCATAAGTCCACTTTCCATCCTGTACTTGGGAAGTGAATTTGCTTTGTCATTCTCCACTAGGGCTTCTGCCAGAATTTCAGTTTACCACTTTCAGTTTCTGTTTGGAATTTAAAAAATGTCGCTTAGTTTTTTCCTCTGCCCAGATTACTTGTATAATACAGGTAAAATAAGCAATTTGTTGGCTTTGGTTGTGTGATGAAGAGTTGTTTAATGAGATTAGAGGAGGGGGATGAATTTGCCTAAGTAAAATAGCTTGGCTTTTCCATTTGGTAGTGCTCCTGATACATTGGTCTCCAAGTTCTGCTGGCAGCAGAGGCAAGGAGTGAAATACGACACAGGCTGGGGATGAGAATTGGCAATTGTCCGCAGTGCACAAATAGGTTCTTCCTTCTCAAGTGTATTTTACAGCAAAGTAGAAAATTTAACAGGCTACTTTTTGGACACCTGCAGAAAAAAAAATGTCTTTTTGTAAAGATGTACAAAATATGTTCAAGAGAACAAATTGCAAACAAAGCTTATTTTTCTTTTGTTTTATCCACAAGCCCAAAGTGTAAGGTTGATTTCAAATTGTTCTAGACCTGATGTGGATGGTAGAGGCAGCACTGTCCCAGATTTGACTGATTACATATCTTTCCATTTTATCATAGCTAGATAGGAAAACTGTAAGGAAGGCAAAAGTCCAAGCTTCTTACTGAGTGACCAAGTGTAAACAGGTGGAGTTTGGCCCTTGGCTCAGCTTGCCTCCATGTAAATTTTATCACACCCACACATACAACAGGCAGGCAGTTGGTAGTAGTTGTATGTAATTCCAGTCATTACTGGCTAATATGACAGGCCATGGCTGCATGACGCTTGACCTGAGGTAGCTGCTCTAAATATAGCCTTTCTTACTAGCAGCTGCAAACACCTGGAGAAGCAGGTAGGCCCCAGCAGTAAACTATTTTCTGCTAATAGCATATCTGCTGAATAGTTGTGTACTGTCAGAGCTTGTTTCATGCTGTGTTTATGCATAATTAAAAACAGCCCACTGGATGCATTGGCTTATGGTTGGGTTATGTTTAGAAACATGCAGTTTGTGGTGTTGTTCACTGTGGGAACTGAAAATGATGTCACTAGTTAGATTAGAAGAGAAACAATGTAATTACCAGCAATTTCTTTGATTTTTTGTGATTAACATGGCTTACTTAACCCTTAGTAGCCTTTAGCTTCTGGCATTGAGAAAGCAAACTGTCAATCATGTGATTCTGTTAAGTTGGGGGTGCTGATTTATGTGATTACTATATAGTTCCTTCTGAAGAAAGGGGTTTGTGAGTAATTAAAAAGAACGCTACGTTTACACAATGGTGCTCCAAACACCAAACTACAAGCAGCTCTTAAGTATATAAAAGGATACTCAGGCTCTGCTGTAATAAGAGAAAAGCATTATGAAGCCTTACTGAAATATTGAAAATGTTGGAGAAACACTGCTGATAACAACTGTTATATTGTACATTTTTGTGGGTGATTGTGTACAACTTTTGACAGAGGCTTGGACATAGCTGTTAAATTCATAAACATTAGACCATTTTACCCAGCAATATAAGTTGTACAAACTTTTCCTGGAGCAGATGTTGTGGCGTAGCAAGTAAAGCTACAGCCTTTGGTACCAGCATTCCATAAAGGTGTTGGTTTGAGTGTCAGCAACTCTACTTTTGAACCAGCTCCATGTATGCAGGAAAGCAGCAGCAAATAGCCTAAGTATTAGGCCCCTGGCACCCACCAGAGGGAACTCCTGTCTCCTGGCTTGGGATTGGCCCAGTCCCAATAATTACAACCGTGTGGGGAATGAACCAGCAAATGGAAGATTGATCTCTCTCTTTCTCTCTTTCTCTTTCTCTCCCTCCTTCTCTCCCTCCCACACTCCCTCCCTGTCTGTCTCCCTCTCTGACTCTCCCACTTTTTCTGTGAATTCTGCCTTTGAAATAAATAAATAAATAAATAAATAAATCTTAAAAAAAATTTAGCCCATGGGTACACTTGCACCCATACAAAACTGTGGATATGGTTACTAGTGGAACAGTTATATTAGAAACAAATTGAAAAGATTGAAGAATGGTGTATCTGATAGTTTAAAAAAAAAAAAAAAAGAGGAAATGCTAGTGTTATAGTGCATTGGGTCAAACCACTGCCTGTGATGCTGATAGTTCCATATGGGCACTGTATCTTGTCCCAGCTGCTCCACCGTAATCCAGTTCCTTACTAATGTGCCTTGGAAAGCAGCAGAAGGTAACCTAAGTGTTTGGACCCCTGCTACCCATGTGAGAGATAACGCTTGTGGCTTCAACCTAACCCTATCCCTAGTCCCAGGCCCTGCTATTGCAACCATCTGGGCATTGAACCAGTTTTCTCTCTGCCTCCCGTCCCCTCGGTCTGCCTCTCCACACCCATGTCTAACATGTTACCAGTGGTGTGAAAATGGAGAAAGATTTTAATATAGGCAAATACTTTAAAAGGCTCTCTGAAAAATGTAACTAAAGATATATTTATTTTGGTGCAACAGATCTTGAAATCCATGCATGGTTTTAATGGTGTACATTTTCCATGAATGTTTGGAATACCCTTCTCTATCATGAGTGTTTGTGTATGCTGAAGAAAGTTCTGGAAGGATATTTCAGAAAGTCATTCGAACATCAGAAAGATCTTCTAATTGTATGGAACTTTGGAACCTTGTGCACACTGTTTTGGGAAATTAAACCATTAAAATGCTTTAAAATGGAGATTCTTTGAATTCCATAGTTGTAGTTGTTAGAGTGCTTTTCTCGCTTGACTTTCTCACTCAGTATTAATATCCTATGGGTAACAGATTTCCCTGTATGTTGTTGGTACTACTGGTATTGCTTATTTCTTTGTGAATAACTGGGGAAGAAAGTGATACAAAGTTTGTTGATCTTCCTCTTTTCCTTCTTGTTCCCTAACCAGAATCAACGACTTTGAAGTCTTGCATTCCAGTAGCCTCAGGTTCTCTAACAAACTCTAAAAACAGATATTTTATTTTATTTTAATTAAAAAAAATTTATTTCAGAGGCAGAGAGATCTCTGCCATTTTGCTGGTTCACTTCCCAGATATCCACAGCTAGGTCTGGGCTAGACTGAAGCCAAGTCTCCCATGTAGGTGGCAGGATGCTGCCTCCCAGGGTCTGTTCTCTCTTATGAGGAAGCTGGAATGGGGGAGCCAGAGCTGGGACTTGAGCACTCTGAATATTCTAACTGCCTCTTAACCAGCAGTGCCCAATACTCAGCCCCAGGCTTTCTCTTTTTTCATTGAACTGTTTTCCTGTTTTCCTCATTTGTAGGAACCTGCAAGCAGCAATTGGAGCCTACTATGACTTTGAGAGCCCAAATATCAGTGTGCCCTCCATGTCCTTTGTTGAAGATGTCACCATAGGAGAAGGAGAGTCTATCCCTCCAGATACTCAGTTTGTAAAAACTTGGCGGATCCAGAATTCTGGTAAGTGTGTATTGGCAATTCTCCCTACCCACTTTTATTTTTCTTACAAGTTAAAAAAAAATAAGAAGGAAATGGTTAGGTGACACATGTGATTATGTAACTGATCTTTTTCTTAGGTTTGATGTACAGATTTTCTCTGCAGGCATGATAACCAGACATCAGGATAATAACCCCTGCTCTGAAATTGGAAGAATGTGGGTCTCAGGCTTCCAAAGCACCTGTGACTTGATGGCACACAGACACAAGCCAGTATTCGTGAGGTCCATCTCCACCTGAACAGTTCTACTCTGTCACTTTAATTCTGCTCTAGTTACTCTTGCAGTCATTTCCAGCAGGCTAGAGGTGGTAAATCCTTGGATAGAAATAGGTAGTTGGAAAGATCTGTGAGCATATGTTCTCTCAAAAGCTCGTTTCTTTGTGATCACAGGATGATTTTCTCTGAAATTTCATGGTGTTAACTATCTGAGATGTTAATACTACATTGAAAAATGAAGTAAAAGTATGGGGATTTTCACCTAATGGGAAAGAGGGAATTTTTTTAAGTAGTATTTTGATGTACTACCCCCCCCTAAGATAAACAAGAGATAAATTATGGTTTCTTGAAAACAGGGTAACTATTATCAGTGTTTGCTTGTTAAGCTCTTTTCTAATGACTTTTTAAAATTTGAATGAGCTTAGTCTTTATCTCAACTAATGACTGGTTCAAGGTGCTTTCGTTTACTTGTTAATGAGAACTTTGAGAGAAGTTTAGAAGGGTGGGAAAAAGGAATCTAGCTAAAATGTGTTTGTGGGTACCTTATCCAGCAAGGAATTATGTAAATGATTTATTAATTTACTTATTTGAAAGTCTGGTACAGAGAGAGAGAGCAAGAGAGTGAGCTAGCTTCCGTCTGTTGATTTGCTCCCCAGGGGCCACAGTAACCAGGGTTGAGCCAGGAGCTTCATTCTAGTCTCCCATGTGGATAGCAGGAGCCTAAGTATTGGGTCATGTGTTTTTCTAGACACTTTAGCAAGGAGCTGAATCTGAAGTGGAGCATCTAGGACACAAACTAGTACCATTATAGGATGCCTGCATCACAGGTGACAGCTTTTACCCAACACAACACAACACTGGTCTCAGTTTTTTTTTTAAGTTTACTTTATTTGTTTAAAAATCAGAGTTACAGAGAGAGACAAACAAAGAGACTTTCCTTTTACTGGTTCAGTCCCCAAATGTCTGCAAGGGTTAAGGCTGGCTGAGGTCAAATCCAAGAGCCTTGAACTCCATCTAGTCTTGTATGTGGGTGGTGGCAAGGGTTGGGATACCTGGGCGATCTTCCTCTGTTTCCCCAGGCACATTAACAGGGATCTGGTATGGAGTGGAGCAGCCAAGACTTGAGTCTGTGCTCACATAGGATCTGACATTGCAGAAGGCAGCTTAACGTGCTGAGCCATGATATGGACCCAGAATTTTTTTTTTTAATTTAAAGATGTATTTATTTATTTATTTAAATGGTATAGTTAGAGAGGGAAAGACAAGAGATCTTCCATATTTTGGTTCATTCCCCAGATGGCATCAACAATTGGATCTCCCACTTCGGTGGCAGGGTCCAAAGCACTTGGGCCATCTTCACTGCCTTCATGGGAACTGGATCAGAAATGGAGGAATTGGAATTTGAACTTTACTCTGATATGAGATGCTTACATTGCATGTGGTGGTTTAACCAGTGTGCTACAATGTTGATCCCCTAGCAAGAAAATTTGATGGAAATTATACAAAACTCTAGGAACTCAAATTGTCTATAAATAATGAAGTTTTGTTGACGCAGTTTACTTTTCAGTTCATTACAAATCAGTTTTCATGATGGGAAAAGACTGGTTAAACTAGACCATTAGAAAAAAAAAGATTATTTTGAGTTAGAGAAAGGGAAAGAGACAGACTGCCCATTCACTGGTTCTTTCCCAGCTGGGGACTAGCTTTTTTAAAAAAAAAAAGATTAATAGACCATATTTCATTGTTATGCATTGTTTTTCTGATGTTAGTAGGACTCTCCCTTGGAGGGCAGTTAAAAGTAGACTGACATGCACAGCTTAGACTGACCCAGCGTGAAAGATGACTCGGGATACCTGTGAAATTCTCACGTCTCTTTCCCTGTTAGTTATGACAGTGTGCAGTGTTGGTTCAGGAACTACATGGTAACAGGAAAATAGCCCTGTTTTCTATCTTTCTAAATTTCACTTTTTTGACATCTGGTTTTCTTTGACTAATTTCTTCCTCACCTTTCTTAATTTGACCTACTTTAAGTATCAGACCTGTTTTCTTTAGTTTAACTTTCATTCATGTCTCTTCTCTGAATTAATAAAGTCTGTTAATTAAAAAAAATGCTTTGAAACCTTAAGTGTGAAAAAAATTTTTTGGAAGAAATTGTAATAATGCAGATGAAGTGTGTTTGCGAAGAATGACACTAAAACCTGTCTTAAAGTTAAGCCTGTATCTTGTTGATATACAGTTAACATACACTGAAAATGATCTGGCTTTCCATGAGTTCTTTAGTTGTTGGAATCGTGATGGAATGTTTAAATATTGTTGTTGCTATATCAGAAGCCTCTTGGTATGTTTACAGAGTTTCCTCAACTAGACAGGTCCTTGGGCCTGTGAGGAGCAGATCAGGGAAGGTTCATTGGGAATGACTAGAATTTCAAACAGAACCTTAAAAGCTTGCCCTTTACCTTGGAATAATCTCAGTTGGTGGGCCTCAGTGCTCTGTCTTCCTGCTCCTGCTTTGCAATTTCCATTTAAAACAGCCTGGGTCTGCAGTCTTGCTTCCTGTTGAGAGAATGTTCATGTTCCCTTTGAAAAGTTGGGCACAGTTGCTGGAGATTTTATCTTTCAAGGTACTTTTGACAAATAGGATTTTAATAAGTTGTTTGACAGTTGTAAAGTAGTTTTATATCTCTAAATTGAATGTCTCCATTGGTTGAGGAGAAACCGTCTGTTAGTGAGTCCTGGGTGTGTTAGAGAGAGGCTGGCCTGCCCACGCACTGTTGCTTTAACATCCTTATCTGTCCTGAGTCCTTCCTGGAGATGGAGTCACCATATGTAAGTAGAGCAGGCTCAGCTGTTTCTCCTTTGCCTCTCTCATTCACAACCTTCCCTAAAAGGTAAAATGTGTGCTCAAAGAATTACAAGGATAATTTTCAGGGCACCCCTCTGCTGTTTGTGTGTTAGACATTCATGTCTACGATGGATGAAGTTGTGGAAACTGAGTGCCAGTATCCTATAGCTTTTTCATAGACACTAAATATCTCACAATGTTCAAAAGGAAACTCTTAATATATATATTTTTTAAAGATTTATTATTATTGGAAAGCCGGATATACAGAGAGGAGGAGAGACAGAGAGGAAGATCTTCCATCCGATGATTCACTCCCCAAGTGAGCTGCAACAGGCCGGTGCACACCGATCCGATGCCGGGAACCAGGAACCTCTTCCAGGTCTCCCACGCGGGTGCAGTGTCCCAATGCATTGGGCCGTCCTCGACTGCTTTCCCAGGCCACAAGCAGGGAGCTGGATGGGAAGTGGAGCTGCCGGGATTAGAACCGGTGCCCATATGGGATCCCAGGGCGTTCAAGGTGAGGACTTTAGCCGCTAGGCCACGCCGCCGGGCCCGAAACTCTTAATATATTAAAAAATCTTAGATTCAGACAGTCGGAATGGAGACGTTTTTAATAGCACAGAAGCAAAGTTGCAAAATTCAAACTTCTGTTGTTATAGATGTATTAAAAACATGTGAAACCCGAGCAGTAAACCTTACAGTTAGAGATTGAAGTGGAAATTTGATAAAGTCCCTCTAAAGATGTAATTGGACAGAATTTAAATGTACAGTTTCTTGGCTGTGATAGTGCCATTTTTGTTGTCCAGCTGTGGCCAATGACATGTTACTACAACCTTGCTCTTTCTCTGACTGGTAGTTTGAAGGAGGAGCTTGGTGTATTGATCAGTCATCTTTATTTTTGAAGTATACAGAAGTGGATAAAAAAAAAAAGTGGGATTGTGTAAAGAATTTTTTTGAAGATTTATTTTTGTTAGAGCCAGGAGCCTCTTCCAGGTCTCACATGGGTACAGGGTCCCAAGGCTTTGAACTGTCTTCAGTTGCTTTCCCAGGCCACAGACAAGGAGCTGGATGGGAAGCGGGGTTGCTGGGACTAGAACCGGCACCCATATGGGATCCCAATGTGTGCAAGGCAAGGACTTTAGCCACTAGGCCACAGCGCCGAGCCCTTTGTAGAGAATTTCAGAACCATTGCTTTCTCCTATTTTTTGTTTTCCTCATTAAAATGATTAATTTTGTCAGTGGTGTTAATCTCATGCATTCAGCATGTTTGAGTATGTTCCAGTCGCTTTGTTACGTGTCAGGGAGAAACAGTAACAAGATCATGCTATCATGGAGCTTAACTTGAAAGATACTCTCTATCCTCACAGGGGTTTAAAAATTGACCCTTTGAAAACATTTTTATTTATTTTTTCCAAGGTTTATTTATTTATGCTAGGAAGTCAAATTTACAGAGCAGGAGAGAGAGAAAGATCTGCCATCTGCTGATTTACTCCCCAAGTGGCCACAATGGCCAGAGCTAAGCTGATCTTAAGCCAGGAGCTTCTTCTAGGTCTTCCACGCAGGTACAGCATCCCAAGGCTTTGGGCTGTCCTCTACTGATTTCTTTGGCCATAAGCAGGGAGCTGGATGGGAAGGGGGCCACAGGGACATGAACTGGCACCCATATGGGATCCTGGCACATGCAAGGTGAGGACTTTAGCCACTAGGGTACCATGCCAGGCCCAAAAAGTTGACCTTTTTTTCTTTTAAGACTGTTGATTTATTTAAAAGAATTGCAGAAAAAAATCATCTATCCTCTGCTGGTTCACTCCCCAAATGAGTGCAATGTCCTAGTGTGGGCCAAAGCTAGGAGCCGGACTCTCATGTGGGTGTAGGGGCCCAAGTGCTTGAGCCATCTTTTACTGCTTTCGATGAGGCATTAGCAGGGAGCTGAATCGTAAGTAGAACAGCTTGGAACTTGGATTAGCACCATATGGGATAGCAGTGTCTCAAGCCTCTGTGTAGCCCACTTACGCTACAATGCTGGCCCTGACAATAGTTTTTTTTTTTTTTTTTAAGTTCCATATTTGAAGGAAATAATAACATGGTCTTGTATGATAATGGAAGAATCATCACCATAATTGTATATTTGATTGTGATAATTTGGAAAGTCAAAAACACTGGTTAGTCTTTGTGGTTAGATTGTTCCTCCATTAAAAGAGTTTGTAACTCAGTTGTTTGAAGCTCTGTTGTATTAGACTTTGCAAATTCATGTTTCAGGTTTTCCAGAGATAAGTAGTTCAAACAGCCCAGCATTACTTTCCTTTCTTTAATAACAATTATATAGAATCCCTAATCTTTTCATTAGCTGACCTAACGGTTGTGACTTAAGAAGTATCTGTATTCTTGATACAGATGGATAAGGCAGATAGATAGATGATTGGCTTTTTATTTCATCGTAAATTAGCAATTTAAAGTTTTCTCTTCAAGAGACCCTCCACATACCACATTGAACAATAATAAGTATCCAGATAGAGTTCCATGAAGTGCAAGGCTCTAGCCAGATCATGCAGTGTTAGCCATTTGTTTTCCTGGAGTATAATAGTGCTCCCTTTTGTGGAGCTACTTGCAGTGGTTTGCCCAGGACTCAGCTACTTGCAGTGGTTTGCCCAGGACAGCTGAGTGTTTCCTACAGTGAGTTTTGGTTTCTTAGAAGCTGAAAAAAGCCACGTTCTTAGGTTTTTGTAATTAGCAGACATTGTCTTGTAAGACTTGTGTCTATCTCCATGTATGTGTTTTAAATAGTAATTGTGAATTTGGTCCTGTAACTTTAAATTTTCTCTTGGATCTCAGTCTTTAAAGAGACCAATATTTCTAAGGTGTATGTTACTAGTTTTCTTGATGTGATACATTATGCTTTCCCTAGGCCACAGGTGCCAAAATGAAAAATGGAATATGCGTGTAGTGCCAGCATATCATCCATAGCCTTTCTTAAGTGGTTACCTAAGAGCTTCTTTGCCAGCAGTGTTTTAAGAAGAGGTCATGACAATACATAGTGGCCTCAGAGGCTGCTGTTTCAAGTGGAGCTGGGATCTCAAGGAAAATTCTGATTGCTTTTCTCCCCTAATTCCTGTCTTGTAGAGAGCCCTCAGGCTTGCTAAAACCAGTGTGACACATTAAGAGCAGAATATTAGTAGGAGATAAATCATGATCCCTATGTCCTGAGAGTCCTGCTGTGTCTAACTTTTCAGTGTCTGTGTCTTCTTATACTGCTTAACTAGTCAGAACTAGTGAACACACAATCCCATTTTTATTGGATAATGAAAATAGGCATAGAGGAGTAGACACCAATAAAATGTTCAGCACTTACAAAGGAAGAACATTCCTACCAAAGTTCTTTGTGTTGCTGTTTTCCTCCTCTATACAAGCGCACCAGTGGCTGATGGCATTCTCCTGGGACCGGAGCTTATTGATGTTCTTACAAGGAGGACCACGCCATTGTTTGTAGTTTCCCCATCACTGTTTGAACCTGAGAACTGAAATTTGACTTGATTCCTCTGTTTTATGTTTGCACAGTCACTGAGAGGGTGTTTTAGAATTGAAGACTCGAAAAGTCGCAAATCTGGCAAACACTTTAAAAATAAGAATAATGTCTTAGAATTACTCCTGGTGTGTTTCATCTCTTCAAACTGGGAACAGACATATTTTACTTTGAATGTAAACTTAAAAAGTTCAAGAGTGGAAGTGGACAAAGTGTTACCTTTATCAGAGATAGCAGTACCCCAAAAGTGTGAGTCTGTGCTTCATCTCCATTCCTCTTCATGGATATCATTCTTAGGGTCTACAGATTCAGTGGGGTGTGTGGCCATATCTGAGGTCACTTGAAACATTTCTTCTTGAGGAACTACCTTGTTTTCACCGTGTGTGTGTTCTCACAAGGGTAGGTGGCTACTTGAAGGCTGTTGATTCTGATAATTGCTTCTGATTAGTTGTGTGGGCCATGAGGCAGCCTAGGGATATCTGGATAGGTTTACATGTATGTGAAACAGAGAAAGAGGCCTCTTCTACAGTTTCATAGTAAACTTCACTCAGCATAGGACCACTGATTGCCTAACATGTTTTTCTTTTGCTTGAACTCAGGGGCAGAGGCCTGGCCTCCAGGGGTTTGTCTTAAGTATGTCGGGGGAGACCAATTTGGACATGTGAACATGGTGATGGTGAGATCGCTAGAGCCCCAAGAGATTGCAGATGTCAGCGTCCAGATGTGCAGCCCCAGCAGAGCAGGAATGTATCAGGGACAGTGGCGGATGTGCACTGCTACAGGACTCTACTATGGAGGTGAGTATGTCCTTGTGCAGCCCAGGGTAAAGGAATTTAAGGTAACATCTTACAACATTCCCAGTGTTGCTCACAGAGTATTGAATTGCATAACAGGGTGTGACCTCTGTTAAACAGTTGCCCCATGTGGGTAAATGATTTGACTTGGATGACTAATTGTTTCAATCTAGTGCTCTTCCTTTTATCTCAGGCTTTTAAAATATGATTTGTTTTGCATTCTAAACACTGATCTAATAGTGCTGCTGTTTTTAATATATATAATTTGGCAGGTGCTAAAGGAATACTAAAAACAGCTCTTGTTCTCAGAGCCTGCAGACACAAGTCATATAAAACAAATACACAGATTGCATGTACACTTTTCTGCTTCACCACTTGTCTCACCTTAGTAGGTCTTTCATTCTTTCCCTATATTGTCAAAGGTTTTATTTATTTGAGAGGCATAAAGGGAGGGAGACATGTATATATGGAGAGTGTGAGAGAGAAAGCAAAGGAGAAAAGAAAATTCCCATCCTTTGGCTTACTCCCCGAATGCATTTAGCAGCTGAGAGTGGCGTGGACTGAAGCTGAAGCTCAATCCAGGACTATTCCACGGGTGGCAGGAACCCAGCTGCTTAACTTATCAACACTACTTCCCAGGTTCTGGATCAGCTGGAGGAAGAGTCAGGCTGAAGTCAGGCATTAAACCCAGGTATGCTGAGACACAGGACTCAGGTTTCCCAACTGGCATCTTAATCTAGGCCAAATGCCTATCCCATCCAGGTGCCCTTCTGACCATCCTTTCATCCTTCCCTCCCTTCTTTTGAAAGAAATTGTCTGATTCTTTATTAGCTTTTGGAACTGAAGAATCTCCAGAACCCTTGGTGGGCAGGCATGCTTCCTCTTGATTATCATGGGCTTCTGGCTTCCCGTGGGGGCATTGGCTCTGCAGGTGGAGCCATATGCAGATCAAGGCTGTATTTATTGTTTGTTCTTGTGAATTATGTGCCTTAACGCTGCTGAGAGTGGCCTGTATGCTCTTGTTGATGTTGATCTGTATGTAGGAGATGGCTGGTGATTGCTGACCTGATGTCTGCTTGTGACCACCATGACACCCTTGCTGCCAGCTACTAGCTCCACCCATATAGTGTTGTGGTGATTCAGCCTGTTATGTAGAGGAAAGAGTTAAGGGATCCTTGGTTCTTGGGTTTGGTGTTGTGTACTGCTTCTTCCCCTTGACCAGGAAGCAGGAATAGTTGGGCATGACCATCCATAGCAGTTGCATGGACACAGCAGCAGCTCTTCTCAATGCATTGGCCAGATACAGTGGCCAAGACTCAGTCTGTTTCCATTAACTTTTTAACTTAGTCTGTTCTTCATTCACTCCCTACTACAATGAAGGTTTATCAGTGACTTCTCTGTTAATCACAATAGCCTCTAGAGTTTTCATACTAGTCAACCTTCCAGTTATCATTGAGCACCAGTACTACAAATGTTTCTTGTGTCACCTTTCCTGTTTGTCCTCCTCCTGCCTAAATTTTTTGTTTGTTTCTGTCCAGTTTCATCTTTGCCCTGGGATTGCTAGATTCTGAACTGGGCCCCATTTATGCTGATGATCTCATCCCCCCCCACGTGGCTTCAACTGTCACTAGTACACCATAATTTGTGATGGTCAAGTTTTTGTTTGTGCTCATAGACTCTTTTTAGAGCTCCCAATGTTTTAATTATTTACAAGCAGAACACCCACTGTTCTATAGCTTTCTGAATTTTAACATCTACTAAATAGAGCTTCCATCTTTTCCCACCAGACGATCAATCTAGAAACTTAAGAGTTACTCTTTGTCTTCTCTGTTTTCCTAATTACAAACCAATTCCTCTTGGCTCCATTGTATCTCATGTCCTGGAGATCCAAAGAGAAATGAACTATAAATAGTTCTTGCCCTTAGGAAGATCCCTGGTTTTTGTTTGTTTACTATTTATTTATTTGAAAAAGCTACAGAGAGGGAGAGGCAGAGATAGAGAAGGGGAGTAGGAGAGAGCTTTTCGTTTTACTGGTTCACTCACCGAAGGGCATCCATGATCAAAGCTGGGCCAGGCCAAAGTCTCTAGCCAGAAGTTTCTTCAAGGGCTCCCATGTCAAGAGCCCAAACACTTGGACCATCTCTCACTGCCTTTTCCAGGTCATTAGCAAGGAGCTAGATTGGAAGTGGAAAAAGCAGGATATGAACTTATATCCATATGGATGCTGGCATTGCAAATGGGTTTTAACTGCCATGCCACAACACCAGCCCCTGAAGAGGGAGCTCTTGACTAGATTCATGACTTACACATCAGTGGGACCTTTGGTGTTAATATAAGGAATCCTTGCATTAATGTTTATATAAAGGTTTATGTTTGTGTGTATACATATATATGTTTATTTGAAAGGTAAAGTGACACAGAAAGGGGAGAGAAAAAAAGATTTGTGTTTACTGGTATACTTCCCAAATGCCCATAACACACAGTGCTCTGCAAGACCAAAGCCAATAGTCAGGAAGTTCATCCTGATCTCACACATAAATGGTAGATGCTCAAATATTTGGGCCATCTTCTTCTGCCTTCCTGCGTACATTAGCAGAAAACTAGATTTAATGTAGAGCAGTTGGCATTTCAACTGGCACTTTGTATGGGATAGTACTGTGGTGGCTTAGCCTATTGCACCATAGTTTCAGCCCCAAACACATGCACTCACTTCCTCTCTCTCCCTCTCTCCCTCTCTCTCTCTCTCACACACACACACACACACACACAATTGCAGCCAGTAGCCTTTTTTTTTTTTTTAAGATTTATTTATTTTTATTAGAAAGTCAGATTTACAGAGAGAAGAGAGACAGATCTTTCATCTGCTGGTTCACTCCCCTAGTGGCTGCAGTGGTCGTAGCTGAGCCAGTCAGGAACCACGAGCTTCTTCCAGATCTCCAGTGCAGATGCAGGGTCCCAAGGCAGCCAGTAAACTTTAAATGTTTTCAGTTTCAAAATTGTTTTAATACTAGAGTTTGTCACAATGCTTGTGTTACATCTTCATTCCCTATCAGAAACCTTTTGTCTACTGTAATGAAGCTAAATTCCTTGGCATGAGATTAAAGCACCTTACAATCTGGTGTGACTTTCTTTTCACTTTCATCTTCAGTCCCCAAAGATACAAAAATGCCACATTTCTCCATGTCCTTGTTCATGTTCTTCCTGTTACCTGATTTTTTTTTCTGGCAAACTGCTTATTCTGAAGGTCCTGCTTCAGTCACTTTTCCTTCTCTTCTCCACTCCTGCTATCTACTTCCCCCGCAACCTTCAGGAAGATTCACTGCTCTTTTTTCAGTAATATTATCTACTTGTTACTACATGTTAACACTGTTGTATTTTAGTTACCTGCTTTCTTACTCTGTTTTTCTGCTAAATTATGTTTACCTAACAATAAACACATGTAATCACATTTGTGCATTTAATCACAAGTATGTATAATCACAAGTATGTATAATCAAATTTCAGAGTGCAGAGAGGTTGTGTGTCTCTTGCTTTCAGCAATCTGTTTCAGGAAGCCTTTGGTAACAATTTCCAAGAAGTAGTTTCACCCACTAATGAGCTCCATTGCCTTCTGTCTTCATTTTTCTGTTTAAAATTATTTTATTTTTAATATTGATTAGGTGGGGAAAGTCAAATATGGAGGAAGGTGGATAGGATGAAAGTTTAAAATTTTTAATTTTTCTTCTGTATCTGCAAAGGTGGGCAGGGGAGCCTCTCTTTGCTGTCAGACTGCATAAACACACAGGGATGGTGGATGGTCATTTGATGATGCCTTAGAGACTCTAATGTGGGGAAGAATATTCCGAGGATATTACTTGAGTGGTTTTGATAGTTCTGAGAAGTTGTTGGTTTTGTTGCTCTAAGGTTGAGAAAATCTTTCCAAGGTCTGTTGATTGACCAAGTCCACCTTAGTGCATCC
This sequence comes from Ochotona princeps, assembly GCF_030435755.1. Taxonomy (NCBI): domain Eukaryota; kingdom Metazoa; phylum Chordata; class Mammalia; order Lagomorpha; family Ochotonidae; genus Ochotona; species Ochotona princeps. Next base: position 112,627,027 of record NC_080832.1, read on the forward strand.
ACAGACCAAGGGACATGCTGCAAAGCTTGGTTAGGAGAGTGTCCAACCCGTTCTACTTTCCATCCTCTGATAAGGCATTTGACATTCCTTGCTGGCATAGATGAGCTGGCTGTCATGTCTCCCGTGTGCATATGAACATTCTGTGTACTGCGTAGGCATCAGCAACTGAGGAGACCCAATCCTGATACGTGCACTCCAAGGTCAGACCACATATTTTGTGATTTTTCCTGTGGTTGGGGTCTGAGTCAAGCAATCTAGTTGGGGGGTGCCCCAAAAAACCTTGCTTGGGGTGACTTCAGACTTGACTCTTGTGTGTACCCGTCTGTCACTTGCACCAGCTCATGCACATACTGGTGGATAAAGCTGCCTGGCCAGTTCCACCTCCCAGTCCAGTCTCAGTGAACCGACAGGCGCTCAGCCTAACCCTCCCCGTCTTGCCACAGGCTTGGTCCTCAAACACACCAGCAGTCCTTTTGCATACCAGCAGGTGCTAGTTGGGGTGACTCCTAGTAACTTTCATCAGTCCTGTCCCAAGCCTGCATCCTCTCTCGCTCTTGTACATAGCCATGGTTTTATGACTTGGCCCAACTCTCCCCAAGACCGAGCCCACATGTGTGCCAACAGGTGCTGCTGCCTTGACCAGCCTGGCCTTCTCCCAGCCCTTGCTCTCATGTTAACCAGATAGAGCTATAGCCTAGCAGGTGAATGCCCATAGTTCCCCTACTAGGCCTGCTTTCAGCCCAGGATTTTGCGCTTGCCAGAGGGTGTTGTGGTTCAGTCTGACATGACTTCCAAACAGTCTCAGCACTTGCCAGCAGATACTGTGGCAAAGCCAAGCTGTCTCGCACTTATTGCATATGCCAGCAGGTGAGACAGCCTGACTCAGCCTGGCCTGCCCCAGACCTAACCCACCTGTAGGCTGACAGGTGTTGCAGCCCTGCCTGGCCCAGTCATCCCTGAGTCTTGTGTGTGCCAGTAGGTACTGTGGCCTGGTCTGGAATGGCCTGCCCTCTCTATTCACCAGCCACTGCTGCAACCTGGCTCTGTCTGGCCTGCTCCTAGTTTTAGCTTGTGCTAATGTGTTCTGTGGCCTAGCAAACCTGGCCTGCCCTCAGCCCCAGCCTTCATGTGAACTGGTAGGTGCTGTAACTCAACGTGACTTGGCCTGCACCCCATCCTGGTTCTGACACATATCAGTGGGTACTCTGGCCTGATCTGACCTATGCCACCCCCAGCCCTACCTCTCATGCTCACCAGCAAGTGCTGTGGCCTAACAGCAGTCCTATCAGACCTGTTTTTAGCGTGGATATCACCCATCCTGACATGACCTGCTCCCCAGGCTCAGTATTCACCAGTAAGTAGTGTGGCCTTGTCCGACTGACCACCATTTTGGCTCTCACGGAGCAGGTGCTATAGCCTAGCCCTACCTGGTTCACTCCCATACCCAGCTCTTTTTTTTTTTTTTCCAAAGATTTATTCATTTTATTACAGCCAGATATACACAGAGGAGGAGAGACAGAGAGGAAGATCTTCCGTCCTATGATTCACTCCCCAAGTGAGCCGCAACGGGCCGATGCGCGCCGATCCGAAGTCAGGAACCAGGAACCTCTTCCGGGTCTCCCACGCGGGTGCAGTGTCCCAGTGCATTGGCCATCCTCAACTGCTTTCCCAGGCCACAAGCAGGGAGCTGGATGGGAAGTGGAGCTGCCGGGATTAGAAACGGCGCCCATATGGGATCCCAGGGATTTCAAGGTGAGGACTTTAGCCACTAGGCCACGCCGCCGGGCCCCATACCCAGCTCTTGTTGGCCAGAGGATGCTACCATTTAGCCCGGCCTGTCCTACACTCATACTGGCTTTTGGGCATGTTAACGGGCTGAATCTTAATCCAATCCAGGCCATTGCAGACCCAGGTCACACACATACAAAGAGGTGCTGCAGTCTTGTTAAGCCCAGTCTATCCTAACCCTGACTCTCATGCTCACCAATGTGAGCTTCAGCTCATCTAGCAGAGGAATGCCCATTCCAGGCCTGCTCCTAGCTCCCAAGCTTGCCTGGTGTGGCCCACCCCCGCCCTGGCTTCAATGCTTGTCAGTCAGAGCTGGAGCTTAGTAGGGGAGTTCCCTAAGTTCTGCTGCTAGGTCAGCTCCAAGCCCCAGATCTTACATGATTTGGCAGGTGCTAGGCCCCTGCGAGGCATATTCCACCTCTAGTACTAGCCTTTGCATTTGCTGGTGGGTGCTGCGACCTGACGCAGCCTGGCCTACTGCCAACACTAGCTCCCATAATAATGAGTTCCGTGGTCCAGCCTGACCCAGCCTATCATCAACCCCAGCTCTTGAGCAAAACAGCATCTACTACAAACCTGGATATTTAGCATGCTGGTTGGTGTCACAACCCAGCCTCATGTGGCCCATCTCCTGCCCCAATGCTTGTTGGCAGGTACTGCAGCCTAGCCCTACCAGGCAGGCTCCCCAGCTCCAACTTTCCTGTGTGTCTGCGATTGGCAGGTGATGCTACTTTGCCCAATCCAGGTTTCGCATGTGGGTGGGTGCCTTGATCTGGCTAAGTCATATCTCTGGTTTACCCTTTCTTTTTTTTTTTTTTTTAAGATTTATTTATTTTATTACAAAGTCAGATATACAGAGAGGAGGAGAGACAGAGAGGAAGATCTTCCGTCCGATGATTCACTCCCCAAGTGAGCGCAACGGCCGGTGCTGTGCCGATCCGGAGCCAGGAGCCAGGAACTTCTTCCAGGTCCCACACTGGTGCAGGGTCCCAAAGCTTTTGACCACCCTTGACTGCTTTCCCAGGCCACGAGCAGGGAGCTGGATGGGAAGTGGAGCCGCCGGGATTAGAACTGGTGACCTATATGGGATCCTGGTGTGCTCAAGGCAAGGACTTTAGCCGTTAGCCCTCTGGTTTACCCTTTCTAAACCACCCCATCACAGGCTTCTTCCAGGTGTAGTGGTTTGGTTCTTCGAATCCACTAAAGTCATTCCTTGTTCCTGCCAGCAGAGCCAGTAATGTGGACACGGGGAGGATCTGGGAATGAGGCACCACTGGAGACCTGTGATGGTGGAAGTAGCTCTGAAGTCTCTCCTTGTATACTGTTTCCCCCATACCCTCATTAGCAAACTATTGGGTGCAGATGAGTCCAATTAGACCAGGCGCTTTTAGCCCCAAACCCATTCCCTGTAGTGCTCAGCTTAACGAGTGCTAATCAGCTCCTTAGCCCACAACAATTCCTCACATGAGTGCAGTGACCCATTCCTCGAAATCTGCCAGAAATCATTCCACACCTGTCAGACACTCCCTTGGCAGCCCCTACTGCACATCCCCAGTCCCCTTTCCCCAGGCAGTCTACAGCCGCCACGGTGTGTCCTGTCAGCAGTTTCTGGGAACCGGCCATGTTGGGCCTTCATTTTTTACTGATTTTTACTGATTTGCTTCTTTTTGGCATTTTGCCTCTCCCCAGTTAATGTGATAAATATATCTTATACCTTTAAAACTTAGAGTGATATATGTCTGGTTTATCTTTGCCACTCTTCAAAAAAGCAGAACCCAGTGCAGAGCACAGTAAATGATTTAGTAATTCATGTGATGTTGTGGTTTTCATATATTTTTTAAGGACTTAAAGCCATTTTCTTGATAAAAGCGTATGTAGGGACACTTCAGAAAGTTGTCATTAAAATTATTTTTGGTACAAAAAAGTTTCTGGAATCCTTTTCAGTTTTTTTTGTAATCTACATTTCCTGTGAACTTTTGGAAGGTCTCCACATATAGGTGCTCTGTTCTAAAGAGTGTAAGAGTTAAAATGGTACCTGTTTGAGGAATTTACTTCCGTGGCCTTTGTTTTCTTCTATCTGATACGACCTCTAGCACTCTGCAAGGTAGAATTTTCATACTCATATCTGCTTCAGTGAATTTTTTTCCATTCCACAAGCTATTCTATTTCATTGACTCCAAATGAACTATACCATGCTAGCAGAGAAGCCATGAGACAAAAAGAAAAGGAAACTATTATGTGTAAAATTACAAATGTTAACACTTAAAAGAAAATGACCACCATAATAACCATAATGGCTGTTTGGTTTTTTTCTGCTCTGATTCTCATCTTGTACCTTGTTGAATGGAAAAGGTGCTAAGAGTGTGGGTCATGAGGTTGCCTGGGCACAAACGTGGACAGATTATGATGGTCTCTGTCTGCTTCATAGAGTGGTCTCTTGTGTATAGTTTTTAGATGGTCTTTTCTAGAAATAATATATTCATTAGCTCCCATTTATGATAACTTAAGCTGGCTTCTCTTTCTTTTAAAGAGTTTTGTTTGTTTATTTGAAAAACAGAAACAGAAGGAAAGACAAGGAGAAGGAATCTTTTATCTGCTGGTTTACTCTCCAGGTGGCTGTTAGTGGCCAGGGTTGTGCTAGGCTAAAGCCAGGAGCCAGGAGTTTTCTCTAGGTTTCAGGGTTTCAAGGATTTGGATCATCCTCTGCTGTTTTCCCAGATGCTTTAACAGGAAGTTGGATTGGAAGTGGAACAGACGAGACTCAAACAAGCACCCATATGGGATATTGCTTTTGCAGGCAGCAGCTTGAAATGCCACACCACAGGGGATGTAGCTGTAGCATAGCAGCATAATCCTACACCTGTGGCACTGACATCCCATATGGATACCAGTTCCTGTCCTAGCTGCTGTAATTCAGATTCAGCTTCCTGCCAATGGCCCAAGTCCTTAGCTTCGTACACTCATGTGGGGGTCCCAGAAAGTTCCTGGCTCTCAGCTTTAGACCAGCCTGAATCTGGCCATTACAACCATTTATGGGTAGTGAATCAGCAGATGGAAAATCTCTCTATCTCTCCTTTTCTCTATAAAGCTGCCTTTCAAGTAATAAATAAATAAATCTTAAAAATGCTGTGCCACAGCACCAGTCCCTTATTTCTCTTTAAAAGGAACTTGTTCTATGCCCTATACCAAATGAATCTTCTCTTATTTTTGGTTGGTTACGCTGTTTGAGTTTGTCTGCATTGTGTTCTGAACATGATGTGTGGACAGTTCTTCATTGTGTAGATGAAGACTCCTTTCCCTGTCACTAAATACCTATAGTTTCACCTATTTGCCATAACAAGCCATTCTTCCTTCTTACACAGATTTCTCTCTCCTGATAAAGGACTAATAAGTGCCAGTTTTTTAGTATATTGATTTTTTTAAACCCCAGATTTTATGTTCTTTATATTGATTTTGTTATTTTTCTCTAGCTGCCCCACCAAGGAAGGTAGCTTCTTACATGAAACTTTTTTTTTTTTTAGATGAAACAGATTTTATCCAAGTGTAGCAGATAGTACTAGGAAATTCTAGTACTTTGCAGGCATTTGTATTGGGCAGGCGTTCGTATTGGGCTTTTTGCATGAAACTAACCTAGGAAATAGCTGCATTTTATAATGCTGAAGAACTGAGGAACAGAATTAGTGATTTACCTAACGTGTAGTAAATGTTATTTAATTTAATAAGTAAGATGTTAATAATTTTGTGACTTTTGACCCACACTGTTCTATGGGGTTCAGAAGTCACTATGTGGTATTCCAGTTAGAGAGTGAGCGGGCATGAGACGGACTTGGCTGCTCTGATGTGGTTGAGCAAGTGTCAGTGTTCCTGGGTACACAGAGCCACACATCTCTGCGGCTCATTGGACACTAAGCATTCTGAGCAGGTGTCCTCATTTTAGCCAACAGTGACGTGCATCTCCTCTTCCTAGAAGCGTACCGCCTTGCAATCTTCTATAAGAGATTTATCCCAGTACCCAGTGTTTTCCTCCCAATCACAGTGACCTGATAGTGAAGTGAAAGCCAAGGTATCTTATGCTGATGGTGGTTTTCACTGTATGAAGTAGTTCCTATTGACTTCATCACATGAGTCTCTAGGGACATTTCACATGTGGATTACTTACACAGTCATTTAATTTCTTAGAGACTGTTAAATGAATCTTTCTAAACTTCCAAATCATTGCGTATCCCACCTGTTAGGGCCTCTTGTTAAACTATATTGATTGTTTCTTTCCTTAAGCTTTTTAAATTCTGTTTCTCTATTTTATTGCATATTCCCTCCAGCCAAGTAATGTGGGACCTTTCCTCCTTATCCCTCTCCTGTGTTTTAGCTGATCATGTTATGAAAGACGTTCTGATTCCATACAGACTCCCTCTAAAATCCACAGTGTATTCTGTTTAAGTGCTGTTCTGCCTGGCGCGACTCCCAGTTCTGTTGCTTTTTGCCTGGTAATCCCAATGTTTAAAACATTGCTCTTCTGGGTTGAAATCATTAAGACAGCTTCATTTACTTGCAGAATATCTTCATCTATAAGATCCTCATAGTTTTGATTCTGCTCTTTAAGAATTGTCTAAAATCAGAAATATGAATGACCTTTAAAGATTTCATTTTAGGGGCCCGGCAGTGTGGCCAAGCGGCTAAAGTCCTCGCCTTGAACACCCCGGGATCCCATATGGGCGCCGGTTCTAATCCCGGCAGCTCCACTTTCCATCCAGCTCCCTGCTTGTGGCCTGGGAAAGCATTCGATGATGGCCCAAGGCTTTGGGACCCTGCACCCGTGTGGGAGACCTGGAAGAGGTTCCAGGTTCCCGGCATCGGATCGGCTCAGCACCGGCCATTGCGGCTCACTTGGGGAGTGAATCATCGGATGGAAGGTCTTCCTCTCTGTCTCTCCTCCTCTCTCTATATCTGACTTTGTAATAAAAATAAATAAATCTTTTAAAAAAAAAGATTTCATTTTAGACAGGATAAATACTGGTTTAAGAAGATTATGAGCTATTTGGGAAATGTTTTAGACAAAATATTTCAAAATGTGAGATTTGAAATTCTAAAATGCTTTTATGATAGAAGGTAATAGCTTTTCAGGTGCGAAAAAAAGTCTGGGGCTTGGCGTGTAGCCTAGCAACTCAAGTGCTCACCTTGTATGCACTGGGATCCCATAATGGCCTGGGTTCGTATCCTGGTGCCCTGCTTCCCATCCAGCTCCCTGCTTGTGGCCTGGGAAATCAGTCAAGGACAGCCCAAAGCCTTGGGACCCTGCACCAGCGTGGGAGACCTGGAAGGGGCTCCGTTCTCCTGGCTTTGGATTGGCATATTTCCGGCTGTTGCAATTGCTTAGGGAGAGAATCATCAGCTGGAAAAGCTTCCTCTGTCTCTCCTCCTATCTGTATATCTGACTTTCCAGTGAAGTAAAATAAGTCTTTACAAAAAAGTAAAAGGGTCTGCTGTCCGTTGCACTGCCACCAAGCAATGGCGTGATTTGAAGGTCATATACAGGTAGTTTGCAGTGCAAAATGGCTGTACTGTTCAGATTAGCCTCTAAAATGCAGCTGTGTGAGTCCTGAATCTCTAGAGTTGTAGAAAACCAAGAAATCCATTGAAATTTATCTATTTACAAATACAATAACGAAGAAGGTATTTGCATGTCAAGTATGAAGCAAGAAATTGTGAGTAGGTCTTTTGTTTGCTTTAGTAGTGTGTTTATTGTTTTGTTTTAATTTTCATGACTTGGAAAGGCATAGAATTCCTTCCTTCCTGCTGTTTGATTCTTCAGATATCTATAGGTAGGCCAGAGCTGGACAGAGCTGATCAGGGCTTGCTCGGCTGGGCCGAAGCCAAGAGGTTAGAATTCAATCCAGGTGTCCTGCATGGGTGCTGAACTAAATTACTTGCAGCATCACCTATCTTTTGCCTCCCAATGTCTTCATTTGCAGGAAGCTAGAATCAGGAGCCAGAGCCAGGAAATAAACTATTCTAATAGGACTGAGAGAGAGAGATCAACTTCTAGGATCACTGAATCTCAACCTCACATGCAGTTTTTGTTTAAGATTCTTTTTGAAAGAGAAAGGAGGAACAGTGAGAGAGAGAATGAGAATATTATTCTCTGTCCACTGGCTGTGACAGCCATTGCTGGGCCAGACCCAAGCCAGAAGCTTCATCCGAGTCATTCATGGGTGACAGGGGCCCAAACATTAGCTCCATCCTCCATTTACTATCCCAGGTCATCCGCAGGGAGCTGGATTGGAAGTGGAGTACGTGGAACATGAACCAGCACTCAAATGGGTTGCTGATATTGCAGACAATAACTTTACCCTCTATGTCACAATTCCATCCCCAAAGATAATGTTTTAACTACTTTGATGTTCAACTGTAAGTGCTGTGATGTGCACTGTTAGTACTGACATTATTTGTTTTACTGTTTTTTTTTTTTTTTAAGATACTATTTATTTATTTGAAAGTCTCTGGGGCTGACACGTGGCATACGTGGCATAGTAGAGTGTCTCCACCTGTGGTGCAAGCAACCCATTTGGTGCCAGTTCTAGTCCCAGCTGCTCTACTTCCAATCCAGCTTCCTGCTTATGGCCTGGGAAAACAACAGAGAATGGCTCAAATCCAAGTGCTTGGGTCCCCTGCACCCACGTGGGAGACCATGAAGCTTTTGGCTCCTGGCTTAGGGTCATCTCAGTTCCAGCTATTGCAGCCGTTTGAAGAGTGAACCAGTGAATGGAAGATCCCTCTCTCTCTCTCATCATCTTTTCTTCTCTCTGTAAATCTGCCTTTCAAATATAGGTAATTTTTCTAAGAAAGGGTTACACAGAGAGGGGGGATAGTAGGGAGGCGAGAGAGAGATACAGATAGACATCTTCTACCTGCCGTTCACTCCCCAGATGATTGCAATGGCCTGAGCTAGGATAGGAGCAAAGAACTTCTTTCAAGTTTTATGTATAGATGGCAGGGGCCTAAGGGCTTGGAGCATCTTCCACTGCTTTCCCAGGCCATTAGCATGGAGCTGGATCAGAAGTGGAGAAGCCAGGACTCAAAAATAGTGCCAATATGGAATGCTGGCATCATAGTAGTAGCTTTACTCATTATGTATAACATCAGCCCTATTAAGTTTTATTACTCTTTGTCAGACCACACATACACACATGAAGCTATTTCAGAAAGTTTCTGGGAAAATGGAACTAAAAAGAAAGTTTATTCCAGAAATTTCAAAAATATTTGGAACTCATGCATATGAGAAATCTTCATAGAATTCACGAAGATTCTTATGAAAAAAAAAAAACACAGGCCCGGCGGCGTGGCCTAGCGGCTAAAGTCCTCGCCTTAAACACGCCTGGATCCCATATGGGCGCCGTTTCTAATCCCGGCAGCTCCACTTCCCATCCAGCTCCCTGCTTGTGGCCTGGGAAAGCAGTCGAGGATGGACCAAAGCCTTGGGACCCTGCACCCGCGTGGGAGACCTGGAAGAGGTTCCAGGTTCCTGGCTTCGGATCGGCACGCACCGGCCGTTGCGGCTCACTTGGGGAGTGAATCATCGGACGGAAGATCTTCCTCTCTGTCTCTCCTCTCTGTATATCTGACTTTCTAATAAAATGAATAAATCTTTAAAAAAAAACACGAGTGAGTTTCCAAAATATTTAACAGTTTATTATTATTATTTTATTTGACGCGCAAAGTTACAGAGAGATGGAGAGGCAGATTTTTGTACTGGTTCATGCCATCTGGGGCTGGGCTGGCTGGGCCAGTCCAAAGCCAGGAGTTAGGAGCTTAATTGGATCTCCGGTGTGAATGCATGGGTACGAGAACTTGGGCTATCTTCTCCTGTTTTCCCAGGTCCATTAAGCAGGAAGCTGGATTGAAAGTGGAGCAGCTGGGATTGGAACAGACCCCATGAAAAATATTTTGTATTTAAGAACTGGTATTGTAGGTGTGATAGATTAAGCTGTTGTTATTAATGCAGGCATTCCATATCAGAATGCCAGTTGAAGTTCCAGCTACTCACTTTCCTATTCAGCTTCCTGCTCATGCAGCTGGGAAGAAGTAGATGACCCAAATACTTGGACTCCCTACATCCATGGAAAACCAGTATGAAAATCCTGACTGCCGACTTAAGCCTTGTCGAAACATTTCTATTATAACCATTTTTGGTTTATTTATTTGGAAGGCAGAGTGACAGAGACAGGAGAGACCAAAAGAGAAATCTTTCATCTGCTAATGAACACTAATGAATACAATGATTGGGGCTGTGCCAAGCGAAACCCAGGAACCCAAAATTCCACCACCTGGTGTGGATGCAGTGACCCGAGCATTCGGGCCAGCTTCACTGCTTTTATAGGTGCATTATCAAGGAGCTAGATTGGAAGCCAAGTAGCCAGAACTCAAACTTGTACTCTAACATGGGTTGTTAGCATTGAAGGTTGCAGTTTAACCAGCTGTCCAAATAAATAAGAAAAAAAATTATACACCAAAACAAAGTTATGTATTTTGTTTACTTGAGAGTTTTTTTCTTAAAGAAAGGTTTATTTGAATGACAGATTTTACAGAGGTCTTCAGTCTACTGGTTCACTCCCCAAATGGTCACAACATCCAGAGCTGAGTTGACCTGGAGCCAGAAGCTTCCTCTGGGTTTCCTATGTGGGTACAGGGGCTCAAGAACCTTTGCCATCCTCTTGCTGCTCTCCCAGGGCGTAGCAGAGAGCTGTACCAGAAGTGAAGCTGCTGAAACAGTAACCAGCTCCCATATGGATTGCCAGCACCACAGGGTGGATTACTAGCTTGCTGCACCACTGCACTGGCCCCATAAACTTTTTTTTTTTAAAGATTTATTCATTTTATTACAGCCAGATATACACAGAGGAGGAGAGACAGAGAGGAAGATCCTCCGTCCTATGATTCACTCCCCAAGTGAGCCGCAACAGCCAGTACTGTGCCGATCCGAAGCCGGGAACCTGGAACCTCTTCCGGGTCTCCCACGTGGGTGCAGTGTCCCAGTGCATTGGGCCGTCCTCAACTGCTTTCCCAGGCCACAAGCAGGGAGCTGATGGGAAGTGGAGCTGCCGGGATTAGAACCGGCGCCCATATGGGTTCCTGGGGCTTTCAAGGCGAGGACTTTAGCTGCTAGGCCACGCCGCCGGGCCCTGGCCCCATAAACTTTTAAGTATACGCTTGCATAAAATAATTTATAGGAGGCTAGATATTTTGAAATCAGCATGTTTTCTTACGCTATTGAGAACTCAGTCCTTCCATTAATAAAAATATCTTTGATGTGGTATATTGGTTTCTACTTTAAAACAGATTTATTTTATTTTATTTTATTTGAAAGAGTTATAGTTAGGGAAAGGCACAGAAAGAGAGAGTGAGAGATATCTCCATTTGCAGGTTTACTCTGTAAATGGCTGCAGTGCCTGGAGCTGGGCCAGACCGAAAACCATGAGCCAGGAGTTTCATCGGGGTATCCCAAAGTACATGCAAGCTCTAGCGCTGTCCTCCACTGCTTTCTCAGATGTTCTAACAGGGAGCTAGATTGCAAGTGGGAGCAACCAGAACTTAAACTGGCGCCCTTTCCATGTGGGAATGGTGCTGGTATTCCAAGCAGCAGCTTTACTCACTGCACTATAAGGCTGGCGCTGTTAACTTCTGAATATAAGGGTGTGATAGTCCTTTTTAGAAAAATATCTTAAGTACACTGTTTATCAAATATTGTAGTTATAAAAAATATTGTAGTTATACTGAAAGAAAAACAATTTTAAAACCATTGACCATTTTAAGATCAAATGTTTAATTATAATTTGCTTTAAAATATATAATCCTTAACTTTTTTGTGTGTATGCGTTAGTAAGTTTTGGCTTGTACCACAGGCTACTGTCTAGGTAAGAAGAGTTTTTACTTACTTAAAAAATCTTGCAACCTTGTCAAGTAGAGTTTACTGGATTTAAGTGATTATTAGATACCAGTAATCTTGCAATGTGCATCATTACTTTAAAGTTTTACTTTTCTTATAGGGAGAGGGATAGGGCTGACTGTTGTATTAAATTAATATGTTATATGATAGATCCTAATTTTAGATAGAAAGCATGTTCATATAAAATTCAGACAGATCCATTTCCCTTTCCCTCCCAAAAAATATTTCCATATATGCTGAAAAGGTTTCAGCTGAGACATTCGTAAGAAGGTTTTGCTCTTCATTGGATGGGAACTTTAATAAATAGCATGTGTGCACTTGACAGTAGACTAATCAGAACATAAAAGAAAAAAGCAAGCATAATGGTACTGTAAAGCTAACATATAGTTACTTTTTAACAATGATTATTTGGTATCTAAAGCAATAGAGCATTTAAGTTTTTTGTAATGTCTCAGTCTTTAGTATAGTTTTTATATTCTTTAATTACTGTTCAGTGTATGCCCTAATTGTATTTTTAGAATCCTCCCATTAGCCTTGTAGTTCAAAGTGGGAATCTTTGAAGAGGGATAATATCTTGAAAAGGAAATTGCATTCTGTTCCTGTATTAATGGTTTTGAATCTAGCCACATAGTGCTGTAATGGCTTTTTGTTGGAACAACAAAGATAGTTTTCAGCTAGAAATTCATTCATTCTATATTCTTTATCTTGAGGGGGGACTTTACTTGACTCTCAGTATTTTTCTACTTTAATCTTTAAAGGGCTTATGCTTTCCATTTTTACAAAGGGAAACTGAGCATCAGTATTGGACACTCAGCCCTAGGAAGGAATACAGTAAGCTTGCTGGCCTCTGGTAGTGATCAGTGTCCTTCCAGTTTCCCCTTAGGGTTTTTCTAAGAGTTTTGCTTCTACTTTGTTTTGATGTGGTCTTGAAATCTATGGAATTCTAGAGGGGATTGGGCTTTGGCTCAGTAGGCACTTCAAAGTCCTTTTTTCTTTTGATTTTTATAGTTCTTTTATACTCGTGTTTAGAAATCTGAGGTGATTAAGAAAGCAAATCTTAATCTGACCTAATACTTATTTGAGGATTTTAAGAATGTTTTACAGTGTGTTTTATTTAACTCAGAATTGTCAAAATATTAGCATTTTAACATGTGCCTGTAGCTATATTTCAGGTACCCACACCACATGTTGCCTAATGGTCTACTGTATCAGACAGCACTATTCAGTGGATGCTCACAAATCATACAATTTTTTTTTCTGTAAAGAATGTAAAATTGCTGTTATTCTAAACAATTTTGCAACGAATCCATCTGGGCCTTACAGGTTTAGGTTCAGTTACCAAGTCAGTTGATTTTCATTGTTAGTCATCTCTCGCATCTTGTCCAACTTTGTTAAAATCAAGGGCTAGATCCTTCGCACTAAAGTTGTGAGATTTATGTGGATAGAGTTGTTTGTTTTATTCTGTAATCAGCCTTTTTATGTGTCTTGTGTCTAATAGTATCACCTTTTTAAGTTTTGATATTCTGTGTTTCCTTTTTTCTTTCTCTTGATAGTTTGTTTTATTGGTGTTTTCAAAGAACCATCTATTTCATTGATTTTTCTGTATTCCATTTTCAGTGTTACGGTTTTTTGCTTTTAGTTTTGTTGTTTCCTTTTGATTGGCTTAAGCTTTTTTTTTTCCATTTTCTAGTTTCTTGAGGTGAAAATTGAGATTGATTTGAAATCTTTCTTTATAGACGTTTAATACTATAAATTTCCTGCTAAACATTGTTTTTAGCTGCTAACACAACTTTTGAAATACTGTATTTTGTTTTATGCAGCTCAAAATGTTTTCTAATTTTTCATTTGAGACTTTTCTGTCTGGTCCATGCTATTAAGTAGAAATGTATTTCATTTTCAAACATTTGGAAATTTTTGTGTTGTATTTAGACAACATATGAGGTACTTTAGTAAGTTCTTGGGAAAATGGATTTAAAAGATAAGCCTATTTAGGGACAAAGAAATCATATGTAATTTTTTTTGTTTTGTTTTGTTTTTTTTTTTTTCATTTTTTTTGTTTTTGTTTTTATATGTAATTTTTTATGATGCACATTTTCCATGAACTTGTGGAAGTACCGTCCTAAGTCATTATGTAGTATCTTACTTTTTCCCTGGTGATTTCTTTGCTCTGAAGTCTGCTTTGTCAAATATAGCCTCTCTAGCTCTGTTTTAATTGGCATTTGCAATGTGTCTCTCTCTGTTCTCAGATTTTCAACTTAGATATTAAAGTTTGAAGTCCATTTCTTGTAGATAGCATACACTTATATTTGCTTTTTTCCCCCATCATTCTGACATCTTTGTCTTCTAATTGGAGTGTTTAGATTAGTTACCCTGATATAATAAATATGACTTACAGAAAGCATGAGGAAAAATCCCTGTTTATTCTGTCAGCACAATGAATCGCTCTTTCCACATTAAGAAAAGTGAATTTTTTAAAATGTGTATTTATCTTTTTGTTGACTTGAAAGGCAGAGAAATAAAGGGAGGCAAAAAAAAAGGAAGAGAGGGAAAGAAAAATATTTTCATCTGTTGGTTCATGCCCTAGATATCTGCAACAATTAGGGCTGGGCCAGACCCAAGCCAGGATACTGTAACTCCATCTGAGACGTCCATGTGTATGACAGGGTCCCATGTACTTAACCATCATCTGTGGCCTCTAGGGTTACATTAGCTGGAAGCTGGCAGAAACAGAGCTGTAGGTATTAAAAGTGGCATTCCTAAATGGGATGCAGGTGTTTCAATCTGTGGCATAACCCAGTGCACCACAACACCCATCCATAGTTTTTCAAATTTGGTATTGTGTAATGTATAGTTATGTAACCTACTTTTTTCTTTCATCACTTTAGAATATTAACAAAGAATGTTCCCCGTTTGTGTGTTTTTTTTTTTTTTTAAGATTTATTTATTTTTAGTGGAAAGGCAGAGGAGGAGAGACAGAGAGAAATATCTTCCGTCCGATGGTTCACTCCCCAAGTGACCACAACGGCCGATCCTGAGCCCATCCAAAGCCAGGAGCCAGGATCCAGGAGCTCTTCTGGGTCTCCCACATGGGTGCAGGGTCCCAAGGCTTTGGCCCGTCCTCGACTGCTTTCCCAGGCCACAAGTAGGGAGCTGGATGGGAAGTGGAGCTGCCGGGATTAGAACTGGCGACCATATGGGATCCCGGCACATTCAAAGCAAGGACTTTAGCCACTAGGCCATGGCGCCAGGCCCTTACCCGTTTGATTGTTAAATGCTTTCAAAAACATAGTTTTTAGTGATTGCATACTGGATTTTATGGATTTTATTGGCCAAACATGGGTAATTGTTTTTTGAGGTAAAATTCTTTTTTTTTTTTTTTGGAAGGCTGAGTTAATAGAAAGGGAGAGAGAGAAAGATCTCATCTATCTGCTGGTTCACTCCCCAAATGGCATCACTGGCCATGACTGTGCCAGGCTGAAGCCAGAAGCTTTTTCTGAGTTTCCCATGTCAGTGCAGGGGCCCAAGGACTTGGAAGGCGTCTTTTTGTTGCTTTCCCAGGTACATTAGCAGGGAGCTGGGTCAAAGTCAAGTAACTGGAACTTAAACTGGCCCCATATGGAATGTCTGCATTGTAGATAGCTGCTTTACTGCCGAAGCTGCAACATTAGCCCCTGGTAAAATTATTACAAGAATTACTTTAATGAATACAATTTAGGGACCAGTTCTATGTCATAGTGAGTAAAGCCCATGCCTGTGATTCTGGCATCCTCTGTGGATGTTGATTCAAGTCCTGGCTGCTCCTTCCAATCCAGCTTTCTGCTGGTGTGCCTGGGAAGGCAGTGGAGGATGACCTAACTGCTTGGGTCCCTACACCCATGTGGGAGACTCAGAAGAAAGTGTTGGCTTTGACCTGGCCCAGCCCTGGCTATTGCAGCCATCTGGAGAGTGAACAGATCGCTGGAAGATCTCTTTGTAACACTGCCTTTGAAATACATAAGTAAATCTTTATTTTAAAGTAAAAGCAGTTCAGTGTTATTTGAGGCATGCCCCAGTGGTGTACAACTAACATCTGTTTAGTTTCAATGTATTAGCATCCGAAAAGGAAAACTCCTACCTGTTAAACAGAGACTTCCCATTTCTCCCTGTCTGCAGTCACTGGAAACCACTAATGTACTTTTCACCTCTATGGGTGGAAAAGGTAAAAGAAATAGTGAACAAATAATATATTTTCCATCTTAAGAATGGAATCTGGACTGGTGGCTCAAAATGAACCAATGTAACTTGGTTGATTATTAAGTACTTTTTAAAAATGTATCTATTCATTTGAAAGTCAAAATTAGAGAAAAACAGAAGGAGATTGATCTTCCATCTGATGGTTCAACCCCGAGATGGTGACTATGACCAGGACTGCTTTAGTAGCCAAGAGTTTCCTCCAGATGTCCCACATGTGTGGCAGGTTGCCCAGACACTGCGGCCATCTTCCATTGCTTTTTCCTAGGCCATCAGTAAGGAGCTGGATCATATGTAGAGGAACCAGAGCATGAACCAGTGCCAGTGTGGGATGCCAGTGTCAGACACACCAACCCTACAGTTATATTCTTAAGTATTATTTTTATTAGATGTATTTCTGTTACATATTTACTGGAGAAACAGTGTGTACTTTTCCCCCCAAGATTTTATTTTTATTGGAAAGGTGTATTTTATAGAGAGGAGAGACAGAGAGGAAGATCTTCCAACCACTGGTTCACTCCCCAAGTAGCTGCAGCAGCTGGAGCTGAGCTGATTTGAAGCCAAGAGCTTCTTCGAGGTCTCCCATGTGGGTGCAGGTTCCCAAGGTTTTGGGCCGTCTTCTACTGCCTCAGGCCACAAGCAGGGAACTGAGTGGAAAGTGGAGCAACTGGGACACGAACCAGTGCTCATATGGGATCCTAGCATGTGTAAGGCGAGAGTTTAGCCACTAGGTCGTCATGCTGGGCCCTGCAGTGTGAGCTTTTAAGTTTTACCACTTTTTTTTTTTTTAAAAACAGTTATGTTACCTTTAATAAATTACTGTTCAGTGACTCAGATTCTTTACCTATTAAAGAAAAAAAAAAGGAAAACAGAACCTATTTCATGGGGCTTGGAGCACATTAAATGAGGTAGTGGGTATATTACAACAGTGCCTCCCACAATAGCATCCAAGTGTTAACTGTTGTTAGCGTGATTCAGAGATCTTGGAGATGTCTTACACAGCAGTCTCTTCTCTACTGTTAACATATCTTATGAACTTCCCTTGAAAGGGGTTCCTTAAAATTTTCTGTCTCAGATTCCTCAGTGACCTGTTTCCATGGAGCTATGGTGGGATCTTGTGAGAGTCCATATCATAATATAAAGGTTTTTCATCCTTTTAATAGGAAGTGCCAGCATCTCATTGTAAGTAATTGAGTCTTTATATCTGCTTTCTCAGAATTTTTTTAATTTCTTTTAGCATATAAAATGTGAGTAGCCAAATACAGCCTCATTTTACAGGTTCTAACCCCTTGAATGCTCAAGGCGATTGTTCCACTTCAGAGTTACACTTAGTCATTTGTAGGAGTTACACTTACTCTGCATGTATTAGCACATCATATGGTACATGAGGTATCGGTGTATGCTGAAAGGAAGGGAAGAGAGGACTGCATAAAATGTGTGTTGGATCACTAGCCAGTAGTATTTGATAATTCCTTTGCTTCAAAATGATTTTTGACTGTTGGTTTCCTGTTCACGCAAGGAGCTTAGAAATTGCCACTCTCTTTTAAGAGTAAGTGAAGACATAGGTCTTCCATCAGGGAAGTGAGGTCACAGGGCAAACCATGGCAGAAAATTGTAATGAACAGAAGCAGACATCTTAACGAGACAAGACAAATGGACTCAGTGTGTGTAAACCTGAGAGAGAAAAAACTCCCGGGGGACCATTGCTGTCAAGGGCTTTTGTGAGTCTTGCCCCCAGGAGCTCTACCAGGTTGCAAAATCAATGCTGGAGAAACATTTTCTAGTGATTCTAGCCAGGGGGATTGGAACAGTAACCATTTCGAAATATACTACAGCATTTTTTAAAAATTTGTTTGAAAGGCAGAGCTACAGAGCAGGAGGGAGTGTGGAAGCATTCACTAATCTATGCTTCAGATGCCAATAACAGCCAGTGCTAGGCCAAGCTAAAGCCAGGAGCCTAAAACTCAATCCTAGTTTCCCACATGGGTTCCAGGGACCAAGGTACTTGAACCACCATTTGCTGCCTTCCTCTTGACAGGAATCTGGTTTGAAAGCAGAGACAGAACTCAAAGCCAGGTGTGCCAGGATGTGATGCAGGCATCCCAACAGCAGCCTGAGCCACTGCAGCACAGTGGCTGCTCTAGCATTTTGTCATCATCAAGACATACCCAGGAGAAATTACAAAGAGCCTACCTAACCTCCTAAAGCTTTATTAGAGTCCTACTAACATTAGGAAAAGGAATTGCCAACTCCTAGCCAGTTACTGCCTGTTGTGTGGAAGAAAGGAAAACACCTGGTTCCAGCCCTTCTTGCCATCAGCCCCATTTGAAAGGGTAGGGGAGTAGTACTGAGACTCACTGGTAAGATTCATGATTTAGGGGTACAGGCTCACCGAAAGAGTGAAAACTAATCATGGAAGTAAAGTGTGCTTTCCCATCCCCACACCTTACTACGATCTTACTTCCTTCGCTGAATTCCTCATGTCTGGTACATCATGCCTGCCTTTCAGCGGAACATCTTAAAAGACAAAACAAACAAACAAACAAAAAAACAGAGTTTGATGAGACTGAAGAGCATTAAGCATCAGAACCAAAGGGAGTCTTAGCAGAAATGGTGGCAGTTATTAGACCAGGAATTTTTAAAAACAGAGTGTATGGGCTTCAATGGAATAGGTTCTTAACAGGGATAACATGTTAGAACAGATGAGTAATGCTTGTGCGGAGATGGAAATTGTAAGGAAATGTCTAAACAAAATGTTATAGATCTTTAAAAACAAAACAAAATAGGAGTAGGCATTTAGTCTGGTGGTTAAGATAGTCACATCACACATTGATGTGCTTGGGTTTAATTCCTGACTGTGACTCTTAACTCTAGCTTCTGACCCTAACTTCCTATTAACACGGACCCTGGAAGGCGGCAGGGTACACAAGCCCTGCCACCCATGTGGAATACTTGCATTGAGTTCCCACCTCCCAACTTTGGCCTTAGCCTAGCCCTGATGAACGTGATCATTTTCAGGGTAAACTAGTGGATGTGAAATCTTTCTCTAGTAATAATAAAACATTGTTATAATAGAAATAAAGACTGTCTTTGGGCTCGTTAGTAGACAGGACACAGATGAGGAAAAGAGCTCTGAGCCTGAGAAGATGTCAGTTGAGACTTTGGACACCAAAAAGCATAGAGAAAAACAACAAAAGCAGAATATCCGATTCCTGTTGGATTAACTCTAAATGATGCAAAGAAAGGAACAAACAATATTCCAAGCAATAATGACTGAGAAATCCCCCCAAAATTAATGTCATGTACTAAACCACTGATCCAGGAAAGTTAGAAAATACCAGGCAAAATTAAGTCCTGAAACTATGCTTAACATGTTATTCAAACTGCAGACAGTTGCAGATTGGGAAAAATCTTGAAAGAAGTCAGAGGGAAAAATAGCTTATCTGTAAAACAAAGCCAAGAATTAGATCTGACTTCTCAGAAACAGTGCAGCTGAGTAGAAAGTGGAATTAAATGCTCAATTGAGAGAAAACAACTCTCAGTCTTAGAATTGTATATTCTGTGAAATTATCCTTCAAAAGTAGATAGAATTCCTCAAAACGAAAATGGAGCTTGTTTCCACTACTGCCTTGCATTAAGTCAAAATGTTAAAAAGAAATTTTCCTAGGAAAAGGTAAAAATTAAAACATTTTTTCCTTTTTTTTTTTTTTAAGATTTATTTACTTTTATTGGGAAGGAAAATTTAGAGAAGGAAAGACAGAAAGATCTTCCATCTACTGGTTATTCCCCAAATGGCCACAACACCTGGAACAAAGCCAATCCGAAGCCAGGAGCCAGGAGCTAGGAGCTTCCTTGGGGTTTCCCACACGGATGCAGGGTCCCAAGGCTTTAGGCCATCCTCGACTGCTTTGCCAGGCCACAAACAGGGAGTTGGAAGAGAAGGACATGAACTGGCACCCACATGGGATCCTGGTGCTTGTAAGGCAAGAATTTAGCTGCTGATCCACCATGCTAGGCCCAAAACTTTTTGTTGTTGTTGTTGTTGTTATTTACAATTGATCTAACAGGCAGCAGTTTGCTCAACATAATGACAATAATGTATCCAGTCTTATATCCTTACATATATGTATATTCATGCTTACTTGTAAATGAAATGGGTGACAGCAATGATTCAATAGACAAAAGGGAAGCGTTAGAAATGTATATATATAGGGCCCGGCGGTGTGGCCTAGCGGCTAAAGTCCTTGCCTTGAACGCACCAGGATCTCATATGGGTCGCCGGTTCTAATCCCAGCAGCTCCACTTCCCATCCAGCTCCCTGCTTGTGGCCTGGGAAAGCAGTCGAGGATGGCCCAAAGCCTTGGGACCCTGCACCCGTGTGGGAGACCTGGAAGAAGTTCCTGGCTCCTGGCTCCTGGCTCCTGGCTCCGGATCGGCACAGCACCGGCCTCACGTGGGGAGTGAATCATCGGATGGAAGATCTTCCTCTCTGTCTCTCCTCCTCTCTCTATATCTGACTTTGTAATAAAATAAATAAATTTTTAACAAAAAAAAAGAAAAAATTTATATATATAGTTCAAACTATTTTACTGTTGTAAGGTACTTGTATGACCTGTGAAATATAATAGTGGTATTTGAAAATTGAAAGTCACAAATTATAATTGGTAGAAATCCAATAGGGAATATTACTTCAGATCTCTCATGAACATCAAAGTTATAGTAAAAGACAAGCAGCTCTTTGGCTACAAATTTGATGACTTAGCTGGGATGAACCAACTTGGAAATGCAGTCTGCCAAGACTCAAGAAGAAATAGTCAACTTGACTAGCCCTGTATCTATTACATAGAATCAGTAATTAATAATCTATCAAACACCAGGCCCAGCTGTATTTTCTGGCAAACATGACCACACATTTAAGGAAGACATAATAGCAGTTCTCTATAACCTCTCCCAGAAAGTGGAAGCAAATGGAATACTTACTAATTCATTCTGAGAGGCCAGATCATTATTTTTCATGAACATAGTAAAAAATACTCAACAAAATATTAGCAAATTGAGTCTAAGTTGTACAAAAAGAGTTATGTATCATGACCAGAAAGCTAGGAACAGAGAACTTTCTCATCTTGAAAAGGTATACTTAGAAAAACTGCAAGGGACTGGTACTGTATATAGTGGATTAAGCTGCAGCCGGCAACACCAGAAACATCTGTATGGAAGTATTGGTTTGAGTACTGGTTACTCTGCTTCTGATTATGTCTTCAGCTAATGTGCACTGAGAGGTAGCAGGCGATGGTCAGATACTGCACATGTGGGAGACCTGGTTCCTTCGGTTCCTTGGCTGTTGGAAGCATTGGGGGAATGAACCAGAGGAGAGATGAGATTTCTGTCTCTGTCTTTCGAATAAACGTAAGTAATTAAATACAACAAGAGTATATCCAGACAGCAAATAAGCATGTGAAGAAATATTTGCCATGTTGTATCATCTGAAAATTGCAAGTTAAAACAATAAGCTACTACCACCTGTCAGAATGACCACCCTCCAGAACACTGACAGCACACAGTGATGTTGAGAATGTGCATGGACAGGGATACCCAGAGGTTCATCGTTGTGGGAATGCAAAGTAGTGCAGTCACCTTTGAAGACCAATCGGCAGTTTCTTACAAAGTTAAACACATTCTTAGGGCCTGCCGTGATAGCCTAGTGCCTAAATCCAAAGTTACACATATTCTTATCACATGATTCCACAATTTTGCTTCTTAATATTTATCCAGAAATGCTGAAAACTTTCAGCCACACAAAAATTTGCAGAGATGCTGATAGCAGTTTTATTCATAATTGCCAGAAGTTGAATATAACCACGATGTTGGTTGGTAGGTGAGTAGACAAATGGTCTCAACAATGAAGAGAAATGAATCACTAAGAAAAACTTCAAGTGCATACTGCTCAGTAGAAGCAGCCAATCTAAAAGGGCTACATGTTATCTGGTTCTACTTATAGGACATTCTGGAAATGAAAAACTGGAGACAGAACAGCTTGAAGATAGCACAGGTAGAGGCAGGGACAACAGACAGAGCTCAGGATGTCTGATACAGTGAAAATACTCTGATTCGTACTACAGTGGTGGATGCATAAAGTGTGCAAGAGTGCACCCTAAACCAGCTGTGGGCTTTCGGTGATGATGTCAGTGCTGATCATGGACTGTACCAGACATGTGACTGCGGTGTAATGTGATTGTTGCTAAAGGAAGGAGTGTATCTCTGTACTTCTGATTTTGCTGTGGGCTTAAAATTGCCCTGAAAAAAATCCCAAGTATGCAAAAAAATGTTTCTCAATAGAAAAAAACAGTGAACCTTAAGACTTAAACTTAGGGTCCCAGCGTGGTGGCCTAGAGGCTAAAGTCCTCACCTTGATCACACCTGGATCTCATATGGGCACCGGCACTATTCCCGGATGTTCCACTTCCCATCCAGTTCCGTGCTTGTGACCTGGGAAGCAGTTGAAGATGGCCCAAAGCCTTGGGACCCTGCACCCGTGTAGGAGAACTGGCGCAGCACTGGCTGTTGTGGTCACTTGGGGAGTGAATCAATGGACAGAAGATCTTCCTCTCTGTCTCTTCTCCTCTTTTATATCGGACTTTGCAATAAAAATAAAGTAAATCTTTTTTAAAAAAAGAGTTAAGCTTAGTGAAATTTTAATTTTTGTTTTTAAGATTTATTTATTTTTAGTGCGAAGTCAGATTCACAGAGTGAAGGAGAAACAGAGAGAAAAATCTTCTGTCTGCTAGTTCACTCCGCAGTGGCCGCAGTGGCGGAAACTGAGCTGATCCAAAGCCAGGAGCCAGGAGCCAAGAGTTTCTTCTGGGTCTCCCACACGGATGCAGGGTCCCAAGGCTTTGGGCCATCCTCGACTGCTTTCCCAGGCCACAAACAGGGAACTGGATGGGAAGCGGAGCAGTCAGAATACAAGCCAGCACTCATATGGGATCCAGGCACGTTTAAGGCAAGGACTTTAGCCACTAAGCTCCTGTTTTGGGCCCCTGAAATTTGAATTTCAAAATACAGTTATATTTAAGGTTAGTTTAGAAACTCAAAAACAATAGCCAAAGCACATTAACAGCCAGTGTATACAGGTGACATAAAATATAAAAATTAAAACTGGCATTTTAATAATCATTTTTGCATTCCTGTTAAAAAGAACTTCAGTTTAATATTTCAGTAGTTCACTTTGTATGCAAATAGGAGGAAAAATAGCCCATATTCTCCTCCTTTACCATTGAGTCTGAATTTCTCAACATGTGGTTGGAGCATACTTGGTGTGTCCTGGTATCTACAGCATTTTTCATTTAAAGTAAAATATTCAAGCAGAAATTAAGTATTTAATGTTGAAGTAAGTATTCCAAGTAAATACTTAGTTCAACAACCAGAAAGTCAAATTCCAGACCTAATTCAACTTTTTTTTTTTAATGTTTGAGAGGCAGAGTTACAGAGACAGGAGGAAAAGATCTTCCATCTGCTCGTTCACTCCCCAGTTGGCCACAGTGACTGGAGCTGGGCCAGTCCAAAACCAGAAGTCAGGAGCTAGGAGTTTCTTCCAGGTCTCCCATGTGGGTACAGGGACCCAGGCACTAGGCACCTTCCATTGCTTTCTCAGGCACTTAGCAGGGAGCTGGATCAGAAGCAGAGCATCTGAAGTTGGTACTGGCACTAATACGAGATGCCAGCATTACAGATGGTAGTTTAACCACAATACCAGCTCCAGTCTCCTTTCTGAAGATTTTCTATCAATAACAACTGTTTCTTTTTTTTTTTTTAAAGATGTATTCATTTTATTACAGCCAGATATACACAGAGGAGGAGAGACAAGAGAGGAAGATCTTCCGTCCGATGTTTCACTCTCCAAGTGAGCCGCAACGGGCCGGTGCTGTGCCGATCCGATGCCGGGAACCTGGAACCTCTTCAGGGTCTCCCACGCGGGTGCAGGGTCCCAATGCATTGGGCCGTCCTCGACTGCCTTCCCAGGCCACAAGCAGGGAGCTGGATGGGAAGTGGAGCCGCCGGGATTAGAACCGGCGCCCATATGGGATCCCAGTGCATTCAAGGCGAGGACTTTAGCCGCTAGGCCACGCCGCCGGGCCCAATAACAACTGTTTCTAACTTCTCATCTCCTGTTCTCACAAATTATTCCAGTCAAGCCTCATCCACGCTGTGATTTCTGGATTTCTCCAGCGATTAGCATGATACACTGCACAGTGAGCCTTGACCCTCCAGTGACATATTAATAGTACTGGACCCAATTGAAAAATGTTCTCTTTGAGACACTTGCCATGTTGTTAACTAAGGGAACTCTTGCTCAGCTTTATTTTAAGATTTATTTTATTTTCATTACAAAGTCAGATATAGAGAGAGGAGGAGAGACAGAGAGGAAGATCTTCCATCCGATGATTCACTCCCCAAGTGAGCGCAACAGCCGGTGCTGTGCTGATCCGGAGCCAGGAGCCAGGAACTTCTTCCAGGTCTCCCACACAGGTGCAGGGTCCCAAGGCTTTGGGCCATCCTCGACTGCTTTCCCAGGCCACAAGCAGGGAGCTGGATGGGAAGTGGAGCTGCTGGGATTAGAACCGGCGACCCTATGGGATACTGGCAACCATATGCGATCCTGGCGCGTTTAAGGCAAGGACATAAGCCGTTAGGCCACGGCACTGGGCCCTCAGCTAAGTTTTATTTATCCTCAGGGCCACTCTTTCTTTTCTGATGTCTTTGTTGAGTTAATGGTCTGCCCTCTTTTCCTATGTATCTGCTGAATACTGAGCCAGGTGGACCCCTCACAAGCAGTTGTATAGAAAGGTGGTAGTCTCAGTGTTTGGTGGCCGGACTGGGAGGAGGAAGAGAGGAAAGCACGTGAACTCTAAGTTCATAGAGTGCCGGTAACAAGCCTGTGGTGTTGCAAAAAATAGATTTATGATGTGGTGGTGAGGAAATCACTTCAGAAGAACCTTAGCATGCCATGGGGATAAGAAGGAAGGAAAAGAAAGTGACTTTTGTAAACTTTTAAGTTCCCACCAAAGGACACTGAAGAATTTTGAGACAGTTCTAAAGGGAACACAGGATGAATTCTGGATTGACTGTTATATCTGAAGCGAGATTAGGAAGAGTAGGAGTTAGTTTTTAAGTGCTGTCTTGAGGTAAGGGCAGTTTTGCGGCTGGATATATATCAGTAATCTGGGGGAGGATTTAGAAAGGGTGGATGGGTGGGCATTGCCATGCAATGGATTAGGTCACTGCTTGTGAATCTGCATATCTTATATTGGAGTCCCTGCTACTCTGCTTCCAATCCAGTTTCCTGCTTATGTCACCCTGCTAGGCAGCAGATAACTACCCATGTGGAATACTCAAGTGGAATTCTTGATTCCTGGCTTTGGTAGCCCTAGCCATTACTAGGTGTTTTGGAGAGTTAACTAGTGGATAGAAGTCACATCAATTCCTCTTTTCTTTCCCACTGTTCCTTTCTTCAGTCTTTCTTTCAAATCTTTTAAAAAATAATTTCATGAATAATTTGCATTTTTGTTTTTTTTAAAGATATACTTATTTGAAAGGCAGCATTAGCGAGCTTCCATCCACTGGCTCATTTCCCAAATGCCCGCAGCAGTCAGCTTCTTCTAAAATCTCCCCTGTGGGTGTGGAGGATGGCATACAGCCATCCTTTTCTCTGGCCATGAACAGGGAGCTGGATCAGAAGCAGAACATCTAGAACCTAAACCAGTACTTGTATGGGATGTTGGCATCTCTGATGGCAGCTGTTCACACTGCACCATGATACTAACCCGCTACATTATCTTTTAATTCCTTTTTCCTATGAACTTGTTGGCCTTCTTACTAGATGACTGTAGCAAATTGATAAAGGGGCATTATTGTAAAGACACTAGTGGCCTCACCAGGTGAGGGTTATGAGAGCATTTTATTGCTGCTACATGAATGCTGTTGGGGGGGAATAATATTTCCTGTTATTTGTACTTTATATTTATCTTGCCAGCCCAATTAATGAGAACATTGCTTTTTACTTTTCCATTCTGAGCTGATTTTATTACTTAAATCCATAGCACTGATTTAATGTATTTGGGAAGCAGCAAAACTTATTTCCTAATATTTAAGGCAAATAAATATCATTAAATTTAAATTACTGTACCCTTTCCCTGCATTTAAGAGGGAAAAAAAATCACGGTTTTTTTTTTCTTTTAATTATTTATTATTTTACTTCATTAAAAAATCACGGTTTTAAATAGGGCATAATCTGGAAGAACAGTGATGTAGAAATAATTTTCGTTGTTTCAGTACTGTTGTGCCCACTGGTTGATCTGGTTTGTTAATTTGATGATGAAGTTAGTTTAATATGTTTCTCTGAGGGACATTTGCATTTGAAGAGGAAATTCCTAGAGTAGTAACACAGAGTGGTAAGAGACAAGTTTCTAGTGTACCTTTGTGGTAAGGTGTTGGGTTGTAAGAACAGTAGGGAAGCAGGTTTCCAGCAGGCATTATCCTTGAGCAGTCTGCCACATACCACTACTAGTAGGTCTAAGATACACACATAAACACAAACACACTGATGTTACTGGGACCTGTTCATGGTAGTGACTCTTTTCTAGTCACTGGACTGCCAGTACTGTGAAACCTCTGACTGAAGGTAGATCATACATACAGAGATGAAACTATAACCCTGTTTCTGTCTCCTGCTGCCTGTTGTTTCTTAACAAAGGTGAAATTCTTGTTTTACTTTAAAGATGACTTTGAATTTAGGAAACATTTGAATCTAAAACCTCCAAATTTAGAGGTGGCCTCTGTAGTCATCTGCATGTACATGCTGACTGAAGCCAGACTGGCCGCCCAATGCCATGGCATTCTGGTCCCACTGTTCCCAGAGACCCAGAGTGGTAGGGACTCTGAAAATCAGAAGCCTGCAAAACTTTAGTCTTGGCTACAACCTGACCCGCTGTGAGGTCGCTTGTGGCCTAGATTTTTGATAGAGGTAGTTGTGCAAGCTCCCAGCCGTCTCACTTTGGGAAGCCCAAAACCAAATACATACCTATTGGTTCATTACTTGATTGCTTGGTTTAAAATGACTTCTGTTTGCCTGTTGTGCTAACCAGAGGCCAACCTGCCTCGGTTTGAAGTCTGTTAACTGGCCTTTACCACTATACTGGAAAAGGCTCTCAAGGACCTGCCTCTCTGTCACCTTGTTTTGCTCCTTGCAGATCAAAGAAATCGCCTGTACTGGTCACTTCTTTCCATAGAGTGGTCTGTTTTTGGCTCTGTTGGAACTTTACCTCTTAATTTTAGGATTTATTTTCTAATATTATACTACATTATTTTAGTAGGTTTTATATTTTAGAATGATTTTAGATTTATGGCAAAATAAAAGAGTGATCAGAATTGAAGGTTTCACAGTATACTGTGTTCTCCTGTTAGCACCATACATGCTTGCTAAAACGTTGCTTTTGATCTTTTATGTGAACTAAACTCCACCCTGTGTTTGGATTTCACCAGTTTTTCCACTAATAACTTTGTTCTGTTCCAGAATTCAGTCCTGCCTATCACATTGTAATTAGTTGTCAGGCCTCCCAGTTCCTGTGTTCTATGAGTTTTCTGGGTTTCTTATGACTTTTTTTTTAAGATTTATTCATTTTTACTGGCAAGACAGATACACAGAGAGGAGAGAAGACAGAGAAGATCTTCTGTCCGTTGATTCACTCCCCAAGCGGCCACAGCAGCCAGAGCTGCGCCAATCCGAAGCCAGGAGCCAGCAGCCAGCAGCCTGTTTTGGGTCTCCCATGCTGGTGCAGGGTCCTAAGGCTTTTGGCCATCCTAGACTACATTCCCAGGCTACAGGCAGGGAGCTAGATGGGAAGTGGGGCCGCTTGTATTAGAACCGGCACCCATATCACCCATATGAGATCCCGGTGTGTGCAAGGCAAGGACTTTAGCAGTTAGGCTACCGCGCCGGGCCCTTTTGATAATCCTGAGGAATATTGGCAGGTTTCCTGACCTGAACCTGTATGGTCTTTTCCTCTTGATTCGTCTGATATTACTAGTTTGGGAAGGCTCCCTGCTGGGGGGGACCTGATCATCACTTAACATCATTGATGATGTTAGTATCTATCACAACGCTGGTTAAGTAGTGGTGTGTCTGGCAAGGTTTTTCTCTTGTAAAGTTACTGTTTTTGCCTTTCCCTGCTCTATTCCTTGAAAACAAATCTCTAAGTCTAGCTCGCCCTCAAGACAAGACTGGGAGGTGTTAGAATCAAGCCCCACCTCTTGGAAGGGGGGGAGTACTGGTACAGTTATTGGAATCCTTGTGGTAAGGAAATTTGTTTCGATTCATTTAGTTATTTATGTATATCACAATAGATATGTATTTTATACTTTAGGTTATAATTCTGTGCTACTTTATTATTCAGATTACTCCAGCTTTAGCCTGAAAGATCTCTTTCATTTTGGCTCCTCTGTCCCTGTGACATTCTGAGATCACTTCTTTTCTAGGTTGATCGTTGCCCGTATCCAGGCCCTGGAATCCACCATTTCTCTTAAGGATTCAACCCACTCCCCCCCGCCCCATTTTATTTTAGTTTATTTTCCTCTCTTTTCCTTGGAGCTAGAATCTGGGTATTTTGGTTTGCTCCTTGCTAACTAGAGTGTCGTTATTTCTAGGCTCTGAACAAACAACTAGATAATACACTTACTATACATACTAACCTTTATATATGAGTATATCAGTAATTAGTTCTGTATTAAGATAGCCATGAGTTGGGGCCAGCACAATGTCTTAATTTGCTAATCCTCCACATTCAAGCACCAGCATCCCATATGGACGCCAGTTTATATTCTGGCTGCTTCAGTTCCAATCTAGCTCCCTGCTTGTGGCCTGGAAAAGCAGTGGAGGGTGATCCAAGTCCTTGGGACGTTGCAGCTGTGTGGGAGACCCAGAAGAAGCTCCTGGTTCCTGGCTTCTGGCTTCAGATCAGCACAGTTCCAGTCGTTGCAGCCATTTGGGGAATGACCCAGCTGATGAAGATCTTTGTCTCAGTCTTCCCTCTACAAATCTGCGTTTCCAATGAAAATAAGTTAATCTTAATAATAATGATAATAATAATAATATAGCCATAAGTTTATATTGATGTCACTTAACTTTAATCCAGTGCCATCAGGTTCATTTTTATTTCATTTTTTTAAAGATTTATTTATTTTTATTACAAAGTCAGATATACAGAGAGGAGGAGAGACAGAGGAAGATCTTCCATCCGATGATTTACTCCCCAAATGACCGCAACGGCCAGTGCTGAACTTATCTGAATCCAGGATCCAGGAACTTCTTCCGGGTCTCCCACACAGGTGCAGGGTCCCAAGGCTTTGGGCCGTCCTCAACTGCTTTCCCAGGCCACAAGCAGAGAGTTGGATGGGAAGTGATCCGCCAGGATTAGAACCGGCGCCCATATGGGATCCCGGCGCATTCAAGGCGAGGACTTTAGCCACTAGGCCACAGCGCTGGGCCTGACTTAGAGTCTTGAACATAAGTCTTCTGACTATAAAGTTAGAAATGGAATGCCACACATACAATGTAGAGCTTCAGCTGCTATGCTTCTAGTTTGTGTGAGGATGTTGGTTTTCTTAGAGTGTATATGGAATGGTTGGCCATTCCTGTGGGTCCTGCTGGTGCTGCTGAAGAGTAACTTCAGGTGGAGGAGTTGCTAGTTGGAGAAGTGAACAGCAGGTGTCACTGCATCTCCACTCTGACTAGAATCTCACTCCTTGTTACTCTTACTGCAGCTCCTAAAGCTCTAGACTTAAGTGGAATATTTATGGCTCTGGGAGTCTCAGATCCTCTTCTTACACAGAACCCAAGTTCAGAATGTGGAATAAGCACAATCTAAGACAATTTTCCTCAAGTTCCTACACTGTCTTTTTATTGTATTTGTTTAAGGCTTATATATATTGCGTTTGTCCTAGTCTTTATATTATCTGCATTTCCAGGTAGCTAACTAATGAAAGATATTTGCCTTTTCCTGATGGCCTTTCAACACTTATACAGGAATGTAGACAGTCTTTTGTTGTTGTTGTTGTTGTTGTTGTTGTTGTTGTTGTTGGAACAGCGGATATGCAGAGAGGAGGAGAGACAGAGAAGAAGATCTTCCCTCCAATGGTTCACTCCCCAAGTGGCCGCAAAGGCTGGAGCTGAGCCATTCCAAAGCCATGTGGGTGCAGGGTCCCAAGGCTTTGGGCTGTCCTTGACTGCTTTTCCAGGCCACAAACAGGGATCTGGATGGGAAGCGGGGCTGCCGGCGCGTGCAAGGCGAGGACTTTAAGCACTATGCTATCTTGCCAGGCCCATAGTAGACAGTTTTTCATTGTTGTTTTCAACAAAGGTCACATGATTAAAAGTTCTTGGTCTTTCTGCTGCTTGTGTTTTGAACACTTGCTAAAACAGGATTTCAGATGCCATTGTCCTCCAGTGTGAAGTGCTGAGCATCAGAAGATACTTGTGCTTAATTAAACCCAGTGTAGATAGCTGGTAGGGCTTCCTTGTATTACAGAAAATAAAGTTGGTGTTAAATTTGGTGAACATTTGAGCCAATCCAAACTCGTGATGTCTTTTGATCACATAGAGAAAATAGCATAATATGCAGTAGAATATTGCTTCAAAAAGTTTATAAAAGTGGAATTAAAAAAAGAAGTTAAATTTGGTACAGAATATTTTGAAATTCAAAATAATATTATACATTTGTATGAACTTAATAAACACCCCTGTCTGCATGTATTTCAGAGTTTTTTGCACCAAAATAAACTCTTGCTTTTTAATTTTGTTTTCCATGAACTAGATCACATATGTAGCAGATGTTTTATAATAGTGTCTGTTTTGTTTTCTCTGCTGTCCTAGTTTGGCCATCACTCCAAGTCGCTCCAACAGGGGAAGAGGTTGGGAGATTGCAAGAGTATAAGCTTTTTTGGCCTAAGAATTATGAGAGGCACATGAAAAATAAAACCAAGCCCACAAGAGGCTGCTGTTAATTCTGGGAACAGTAGTTTTTAGGTTTTTGTTGATTGATCATTGTCCTCCGGAATAGTGATTTCTAAATAGCCCTGTCACAGTGTCTGAATAAACTGGTAAACTTTTATAGCAATAAAGTTTCCTGAATCTCACTACAGAGTTTGAATTTGGCATTACCAGAAATATAGAAATGGATGCTAATGTACTTGTTATGTTGGTCAGCAAACTTGAAAAGTTGTCTTGTAGAAGAAATTTTGTTGCTGTGGTTTGAATGATGTTTGGGTTTCCAGAGGTGGTTGGTGTGGGCCTCCATTTTATGTCTGGCACTGACATAGATGCCTTTTTGTTTCAGATGTCATCTGGGTGATTCTCAGTGTGGAGGTGGGTGGACTTTTAGGAGTAACACAGCAGCTGTCATCTTTTGAAACGGAGTTCAACACACAGCCGCATCGCAAGGTAGAAGGAAACTTCAACCCATTTGCCTCTCCCCAAAAGAGCCGACAATCAGATGAAAACAACTTAAAAGACCCTGGGGGTTCCGAGTTCGACTCAATCAGCAAAAACACATGGGCTCCTGCTCCCGACCAAACCGAGCAAGATCAGAATAGACTCTCACAGAACTCTGTAAATCTCTCTCCCAGCAGTCACGCAAACAACTTATCAGTAGTGACTTACAGTAAGGTAGGTGCCCTCCGAGAAGAGGAGCGGTGGGAATTTGTGGGCCTTGGGATTGGGGGAACCACTGCATGGCAAACCTAGAACCTGAGACTCCTGCCCCCACAGGAGGTGCTTTGTGACTAGCTCTCCTGCCAACAGCAAGAATACAGAAACCTGCTGCTTCTCCCCTCCCACATCTGTTTTCTGTGGATATTGCTTCATCCACATTGATAACATATGCTATCTACTCTGGTTTGGGTGTTGAAAGAGTAAAATTCTTTAGCATTAAAAAAAAAAAAAATTGTCACCCTCCCTGCTTCCACTGTAAATATATTAAGCTTAGAGCAACCAATAACTCACATCAAGAGTTTGTTCCTGCTGTGCCTTTGATTTGCGGTATGTTTTATTGTTTGTTACAGCCATTTTATACTAAAATACTGTTGTTGAATTATCATTTCATTTAACCTTGTTGATGTCTTTTCAGTGTGTTAGGGCCCATTGACTCTCACCCATAGCTCAGAGTGACTCAGATGGTATTTTGACTTTTCAGACCTGTGGAGTAAGTGAGAGAATTATTTGTTGAGTTCAGTGTGATTTTAAATATCCTGATTTTGTGAGCTACTTCTAAGTATTTGATTTCTTGATCTCTTTCTCTATGCTATGTAGTTAAATGCATCTTCCACACCCTGCTAAGGCGATGGTGGTTCCTGGTTGTTGGTTTTAGTTGTTTGAATAAAGCCCTGATGTTGTAGGCTTTATTTGTGGGTGGAGTCCTGAGACCATTCCCATGCATTGTGCTTGGGTTGGTAATGTTGTGCATCCAACCCAGCATCCTCCCTGTATGCACCATCATCTGTCTTTGCTACTTGTTGGTATTCACCCTCAATTTTTAAAACAGTTGACGTTTATTGGAGGGGCAAGTTCCTGTGCTGTTACAGTGGCCATTAGTTTATGTAAGATCCAGGTCAAGAGGCATGTTGAGAAGCCTGGTGATGGGAATTCTTGTTCTCCACATAGCTGGGGAAGAGGCATTTCAATTCATTAACAGCAAAGTGAAGGATTGATTGGTGGATTACATGGTCATTATAAAGGATTCTGTGGAGTTGTCATTATATGGGTTACAAGAGAAGTAAGTTGGCAGTAAATTGCCTATATTTAAGGAAAGACTTCACAACTTACACTTTTTTAAGTTAAAGATGTATTTATTGCTAAGGCAGATTTCCAGAGAGGAGCGAGAGAGGGAGCTGGAGAGAGCGAGGGAGAGCTCTTCCATCCACTGATTCACTTCCCAAATGACCACAACAGCTGGAGCTGAGCTGATCCAGAGCCAAGAGCTTCCGCTGGGTCTCCAACATATGTGCAGGGGCCCAAGGTCTTCAGCCATCTTTCGCTGTCATTCCAGGCCCATAAACACGGAGCTGGATCAGAAGTGGAGTATCCATGACACAAACTGATGCCCTTACAGGATGCTGGCATCAAGGTGGAGGCTTAGTGCACTGTGCCACAGCACTGCTTCCCACTTCTTAACAGTTCAATAAGTAAAATTTTTAGGCTCCTATTTTTCCCTTTTCATTTTTCTTTAACCCTTTGGAGTCCATGTTTTTCTGGGTGGTAAATGAGCTCACCCTCTGCTCATTATCCCCTGTTAGACTGGCGATTGAAACAATTGAGTTGGTAGAAGCAAAAGCAGTTGTTGCAGTGCTTCCTGTAGCAGCAGGCACTTTATCCAACTGTGAGCTCTGCAGTCCTAGGGGAAGATTGGTACTCCTAGGCAGGGCACGGCACTCATTTCATTGCTCTGCGTGTGTACTATCCGCTCTTTTCTTTAGGAATCAATCCTAATGATTGCCTGTCTGCCTTCATTAAGGTCCTACAGGATGGTGCTGCTTTGGGAATAACTAGGTTATGCTGGGGCCACAGTTGGAGGTGTTTCTTAAAATTGATGAGCTCACTGTGTGTTGCCTGATTTTTTTCATGAACTCTGTAAGATTATTTAGAAGTAGCATTGGCTCAGCTCTGGCCTTGTGGCCATTTGAGGAATGAGCCAGCAGGTCTTTTTCTGTGTCCCTCCTTCTCTCTGTAAATTTGCCTTTTCAATCTAAATTTTGGAAAAAAAAAAAAAAAAAGAAGGATGAGATTTGGGAAGACAGTAGACAGCAAGTACAGAGGAATATAAAACCGTTTTAGTGGTGAGGGTAGAGACCTGTAGGTTGATACACAGTGGGAGGAGGTAGGTTCAGTTGCTGATAATGTGTTTCTTTGGGGATTGGTGGATGAAGTGAATACAAATGGTTTTGATACTGTTCTTGAATATGATATCAAAGAATTGGTACTATACTTGAAAGGATATAGGTAGACCTTGATCATAAATCTTTGCCGAAGGTGAGACTCAAAGCAGAGATAATCATACACCTTTACATTTGGCTTAAGAAAACATGATTTGTTTGTTTTTTTATTGGAAAGTCAGATATACAGAGAGGAGGAGAGACAGAGAAGATCTTCTGTCTACTGATGCACTCCACAAGTGGCTGCAATGGCTGAAGCTGAGCCAATCCGAACCCAGGAGCCAGCAGTCTGTTTCAGGTCTCCCACTAGGGTGCATGGTCCCAATGCTTTGGGCCGTCCTTGACTGCTTTCCCAGGTCACAAGCAGGGAGCTGGATGGGAAGTGGAGCTGCCCGGATTAGAACTGGTGCCCATATGGGATCCTGGACATGCAAGGTGAGGACTTTAGCCACTAAGCTATCACACCAGTTTGTTTGTTTTTTTTATGAAGGCAATTTGTTTATTTTATTTAAAAAGGCAGGTTCACTTGAGGTTCTGAAGTGTATACTTGACAGAGTCATGAGATACTACCATACCATTATGTTTTTTAACTGTTTATATGTGCCAGGCATCCTGTCTGGAACTTTATGTATGTCATTTCATTTTGAAAGAAAAAGAAACAAAAGTTCTGAGAGGCTGTGATTTACCCAATATTACTCAGCCATGAAGAGAGCTGGGAATTCGCTCTAAGAACCAGGTTATTAAGAGGTATTTTCTTGTAGGTCCACTACAGCTTTCCCTAAATCCTCTTGTTGGGCTGGAGTTTATGTTGATTCTTCCTTAACTGGGTTGATGACCAAGTATCATCAAGGCCCACAAGAGGAAGGGTTGAAATGAGAGAGGCAGCTGTCATGTCAACTGGGCAAAGAGCTTCCCTGTTTGCTGATTGAAAGAAGAATTTTTACATTCCTGGTTATTTATACTAAATGGAACCCTTTTACTTTGGAGCAGAAAGGAAGACCCTGGGACCCTGGAGTTAGGAAGTGTTTGCAGCTTACCCCAGGTGCAGGCTTTACTGAATGGGTAGGGAGACTGCTGTCCTTCAAGGCTTGGAAAGAACATGATGCTCTCAGAAGCCAATAGCCCACTTTTAGTAGAAAGTTTGCTGCTACTTCCATGGTTACAGCTTAATTTGCTTAGGTTAGTAGGTGGGATGAAATGAAAAAATTGCTTCAGGCACCTGCTGTATGAAGGCTGGGTGGATGTGTCAACAGAATGGCACATCTGTTAGAGCCAAGTACTAGGCACTCTAGAGTCCTTCCCCAGCTTCTGTTGAATAAGCCTAAGCTCTCTAGACTCAGTTCTGTGTCCCTGGAGGGAGCTCTGGGTGGGAATCCCTGCCCAGGCTGTATCCCACATCCCAGAGGGCACAACTGCTCCCTTTGAGCTCTCAGAGGGAGTTAAAAAGGCTATGTTGACCTGCTGCAAAGGCTCATGAATCTGACTCCTTGCTTTTGTTTGGGTTGATTGACCTAATCAGCTCAATTGTGGCTGACCTGTTAGGCGAATAGTGAAGACTGAAAGCTCTTTAACCCTTTTTCTGTGCTTTGTCTGCGAGCCTCTGAGCTGGGTAGGATAGGTGCTGTCTCTGTTGACTCAAGGCAAGTCTGGCCATGGATTCTAGGGCCCTGACTCGCTTCAGGGTCCAGGGAGCTTGTGTTTGGACACTGTAAAGTCATGAAAGGCAATCTGCAGAGGTGTGGAAGGAGAACAAAAGCCCTATTAAAATTATATATGTCTTTTTCTTATATACTAGTAATTTTTTTTCCAATCTGAATGTTTTCTAAGAATGCTTACAGAGCAGTCAGCAAATGGTGTGATTCAGGACAGCTGGGAACAGGGAAGGGTGTGACTGGCAAAAACCAAGAGGTTATTTTTCAGGACAGCCAAACACATTGTTTCCTTTCTCTAAAGGAGTAATAATTTACCATGGGGTTGGGAGAAGGAGAATGCTGAAAAGCACCCTACATTCATTTATTTTTCTACTTGGACTATGGATCTTATTTTCTGTTTGTACTTTAAAAGGGGCGGGGGGGCTGGTATATGTCATAGACCCGTTAAAATTGAGCCACTGTTATTACTTCTGCCAGTGTTAATTCAGAAGAAGAAACCAGTTATTATCCTGGTGGGAAGTTCATCCGGTCCATCCAGCATCAGCCACTGCTGAGTGCCATCTGCCCTGCCTGCCCGCAGTCCCACCTGCTCCTCCCTTTCTGGTGGACACCTTGTAAAGTGTGCTGAATATAGAGCTAGGCCAGAAGTCAGTCTTTTTTTTTTTTTTAATTTATTTATTTTTGTTGGAAAGGCAGATATGCAGAGAGAACGGTCTTCCATCTTCTGATTCACTCCCCAGGTGGTCCCAACACCCTAAGCTGAGCCAATCTGAAGCTCAGCCAGAAGCTTTCTCCAGGTCTTCCACATGGGTGCAGGGTCCCAAGGCTTTGGACCATACTCGACTGCTTTCCCATGTGACAAGCCTGGGAAAAACCCAGAGAAGCATCAGAGGATGGTCCAAGTCCTTGGGACCCTGAACCCATGTGAGAGACCCAGAGAAAGCTTCTGGTTCCTGGCTTCAGATCAGTTCAGCTCCAGCCATAGCAGCCATTTGGGGATATAGCCAACAAATGGAAGATCATTGATACATATATTCTTTCTCTCTCCTCTATCTATAGATCTGCCTTTCAAATAAAAATGAATCTTTTTAAAAATGAAATTTAAAAGTAGTAGCCAGTATCTTTAACCTAATAATAAGGGGTGGATTTTTGCTGACTCCATGAAATTGGGCCCCATAAACACCCAAATCATCCATGAACCCTGACTTTGACCAGAAGGCAGGCACTTGCTTTCCTTAACAGGGCTCATAGTTATATGACATATTCAAAGGCCCCAATGTAATCCTTCCACTGCCAGGAAACTTCAGCTTCATCCTCAGTGCAGTTGCTTTCTAGGGGAGGTTTGAAGATGACTGAGAGAAGTTGGAAGGAAAGCTTGAGTCTCCTGATACTTTATCCAGTTTGTTCTCCACTGGAGAAGGACAGATAGGAAAATCATACTGTTGAAGGAGAGTTGAATAATCAGAATTATGGAGCTCCCATTTATTGATCACTTACTGTGTGCCTGGCACTGGAAGGACTTTTTAAATTTGATTTCTGTGATTAAAATTCTAAGAGTACTTAGTTTAAGGAATCAAGTAAATTTATGAAGCTTATGATGGCGGGTGGGGGGCTGGACTTGCCTCCCTACTTCTTAGCGTGCCAGTTTTTTTCCCCAAAGGCAACAGGCCCAGTACTTGAGCTGCTCTGCTTCACTTAGTCTGTGCAGCAGCAGTACACAAGGGTGCTGTTACTATCCCTGCTTTAGTTACTGAGATTTGAGATATTCAGGTGCAGTCAGTTGCCCAAGGTCATGCGACTTGAAAGTGGTAAAACCAGGAGGTGAGCACAAGCTGGTTCTGTTTGTTTGTTTTTAAGATTTGTTTTATTTGTTTAAAAGGCAGAGTTACAGAGAGGAAGACACAGAGATCTTCCGTTTGGTGGTTCACTCCCAAATGGCCACAAAGTCTGAGGCCAGGCCAGGCATTTTCTCCAAGTCTCCCAGATGGGTGTAGGGGCCAAGATTGGACCATCCTCTGCTGCTTTCTCAGGTGCATTAGCAAGGAGCTGAATCAGAAGTGGAGCAGCCAGGACTCGAGCTAGCACCCATGTAGTATGCTGGAACTACAGCCAGTGGCTTAACACACTTAAACCTCAATGCCCACTCCAAACCATTGATTTTTGACTCCTGCTGTGTGCGGGGAGGGGGGCAGTTAAGATTTATTTATTTTTATTGGAAAGACAGATTTGCAGACAGAAGGTGATGGAGGAAGATCTTGTATCCATTGGTTCACTTCCCAACTGGCCTTAATGACCCTAGCTAATCAGAAGCCAGGAGCCAGGAGTTTCTAAGTCGCCCACATGAGTGCAGGGTCCCAAGACTTCAGGTCATCCTCTACTGCTTTCTCAGGCCACAAGCAGGGAGCTGGATGGGAAGTGGAGCAGTGGGACATGGACCAGTGCTCATATGGATCCTGCCACATGCAAGGCGAGGATTTAGCCACTGAGTCATCTCGCTGGGCCCAGCTTATGCTGTGTTAATATCACACTGACTTGCTTCCCAATTACACTGTTCAAGTACACGTATTTATTGACTGATGTGACAGCTGCAGGCTTTCTGTACTATGTGGCTACATTTCAAATAAGGATCAAGTATTATGTGACCCTTCTCTTACTAAACTCCTTCTCCCCATGTGCTGCTCTCCCTTCTCCCCCAATAACCTCCAAGATTGCCTAGCAGCCTCTGTAACCTGTTATGTTTCAATTTTTGTTGGCATGAAAATTTCCATTAATTGCTTCTTGAGATATGAAAAAAAATACTCTTGAAATCACACACAGAGGTTTGTATTTCTCAGTTATGTTAAAAAAAATAGTCTCTTGTATCTTTTCTGGAGCAAATTTAAAATCTGCCTTTGAATGTAACTGAGTATTTTATAATTTGAACATGCTTACGGGACCATCCTGCGGTGTGTTTAAGGTCAGGGTTTATCTCTGCAGCTATCTGGAGAAGCACTGTTGTCGGTAGAGGGATAGCCAGTACAGTGTCAGGTTGGAAAGTCAAGGTTAGTGTGTTCACCGGACAAGGGAAGAGGCAGTGCCTAAGGCAGAGGAACCGGAGACAAGTGGAGATGCAGTCAGAAGACAGAATCCAGGCACAGAGGGCTTAGAGAAGGGCAGACACTCAGGTTTGGGCAGAGGGGGCTGTGGTCTGACCTGAGGCAGTAAAGGACCACTAAGGCTCTTAAGGTGGCAAGTGCATGATACAGCTAGTAAGCTGATAACAGTTTTCAGGCAAGAGAGAAACAGCTGCCTTAGTGGCAGCACAGGTCAGAGGGAAGATCCGTCTCAGGAAGTGTTACAGCTGTACCTGACTGGGTTTAGAAGGGAGTATAAGAGAGAGCAAAGGATGCCGCCAAAGTTTTTTTACTGAGCAATCACAAGTATGGAGCTGCACTTAGTTTAGAGGCGCAAGGCCATGGTGGAGGTGGGGAGAGCCTGGGGGTTCCCTCTGGGTACACTGGAGATTCTTAGAAACTTCGAAATAGAGTTGTCAGGTAGGCTGTTGCATATCCAGGTTGAATTCACAGCCTTGGTGGAGATAGAAACTGGAGAGTTGTCTCGTATGGACAGCATCACTGCATGTGTCCCATGAATGGTAAGTGAGGGCCTCTTGACTCATTAAGACTGCGAACTTGGAATGTGGCCTTTCTGCATTATACAGTGTTTCAGAGCATTACAGGCCTTTACCACTAGAGGCAAGTAGTACCACTTGCACCGCCACCCCCACTGTAACAGTTACAGTGTCAATAGACACTGCCAGGTATCTCTGGGAATGGAGGGAGTCAAAATATCTCCACCTGTGGACTGATGGTATCGAGATGGAGAAGTCATCAAGAACTCCTAACATGAAATCACTCTGTATTGTCCAGAGCTTCTTCCTGCATTTATTCTTATTCCTAGTTTATACTGTTGTGATTATTGTAGTTACATTTCTCATGGGAGAGAAATAATAGGGAAGTTATGAGCGACTTGTTACCAGTGATACACAGCAAATTGAAGATATGCCATTGTCTGGGACCCAGGAACCCAACTGGAGTCAAGTTTGTTTGTTTTTAAGATTAATTTTGAAGCTCAATGCAATGACTTAATTAGCTAATCTTCCCTCTTGCAAGTGTCGGGGTCCCATATCGGCACCAGTTTGTGTCATGGCTCCTTCACTTCCCATCCATCTGCCTGCTTATCGCCTCAGAAAGCAGCAGAGCATGACCCAAAGCCTTGAGACCTTGTACCTGTGGGAGTCTTGGAAGAAGCTCCTGGCTCCTGACTAAAGATTGGCTCTGCTCCAGCTGTTACAGCCATTTGGAATGTGAACCAGGTGGAAGGTCTTTCTCTCTGTCTCTCCTGCTCTCTGTAAATCTGCCTTTCCAATAAAAATAAATGAATCTTTAAAAAAAGAAAAGATTACTTTTATTTATTTGAAAGGTAGAGTTATCAGAGGGGAAGAGACATAGAAAAAGGTTTTCCATCTACTGATTTGCTTCCCAAATGGCCACAGTATCTGGAACTGAGCCAGGATGCTACAGCTCCATCTGTGTCTCATGGGTGGCAGGGGCCCAAGTACTCAGGCTACCTAGTATCTGCTGCTTTTCCCAGACGTATAGGCAGAGGTCTGGGCCAGGAGTGAAACAGCTGGGGATGCCAGTGTTGACGGTAACATCTTAATCTACCTAGCCATAATGGTGACCTGAAGTCTGATGTTCTAGAACATACCATCTGAAGTTTGCTGGCATATTGTCTGTTTTCTGGAAATAATTCATGTAGTTAAGGTCGTGTCGGACAGATCTTGTTCATCTGAGGGAGCTGCAGAAGAATTTGTGGCCAAGGAGGAAGTGACAGAGCAGCTGAGGAACCAACCCCTGCAAACTGGCAGATTAGCACATTCTGTACCAGAAGGGGCTTGCCAGGAGACTCTAGGCTTAATGATATTTCAATTCCTGTCTTTTGAAAACCCAGAACAGCCAGTAAAGTCGCCCCAGCCTTACTGGTGTTTGTGTTGGCATAGGTAGTGTGTGCCTTTCAAAAATAAACTAAGCAAACACTACTAGCCTTAGAAAATGCCTTTTGTTGTTTGTAACATTACTATCTGACAGAATAAAAGTTATCTCCAGGAACTCTCCCTTTTGTGCCTCAACAGCTTCAAAGCAGTCCATCTCTTTTATTTGCTTTGGGTCTATGAGCATTGTTTCAGACCATTCTGATGGCTGGAGGTCCTGTAGCTGTGAAAGAACCTGTGTTCCTGAAGTGGTCAGCATTTTTGTGTTGGTTGTAAGGATGCATCCTTTTCTGTGTATTCTGAATTAAGCATTTGAATTTCTGATAGCAGGCAAAGTATGAGATTTGTCTCCTGGTGTAGGCAAATTTTTGATTCCTTTCTTTCAGATAATATTGTCACTATTGTAGCAGGATATGCAGAATGTAAGATTAAAAGCTGCTGTTGCTTAGGGAGAAAGTTACAAGCTTCCTTAAGAGTTCAACTTAAAACTGAAACTTTTTCCAAAATTGGGTGAAGGTGGGGGTATGGCACAGCATTGAAGTCACCACTTGGAATGCCTACGTCTTGCCCCAGAGTGCTGGTTCAAGTTCCAATCCATTCTCATTCTCATTCTCTCTCTCTCCCTCTCCCCTCCCCCAGCCTTCTAAATGGATGAAAACAAGCAAAAGCTCTGGGTGTCGCTCTGCAAAGCCTTGAGGATCTTAGGCTTTGTGCTGTGATTTTACTGCCTAAGGCCTGGATAAAATTGCTCTACTTGGAGCAACTTTAGTATCAATCCGTAAGAGAGGCCTCATGGTGCTCAGCCTGTGCTGAGCTGTCTTCAG
Source organism: Ochotona princeps (assembly GCF_030435755.1). Classification (NCBI taxonomy): domain Eukaryota; kingdom Metazoa; phylum Chordata; class Mammalia; order Lagomorpha; family Ochotonidae; genus Ochotona; species Ochotona princeps. The sequence goes on from NC_080832.1 coordinate 112,668,469, forward strand.
ATTACTTCCCTCTGGGAATGGGTGCTGTGGTATAACTGTTTAAGCCACCACTTGCAATGCCAGTGTCTCATATGGGCACCAGCTTGAGCTCCACCTGCTCCACCTTAAATCCGGCTCCCTGCTAATGCACCTGGGAAAGCAGCAGATGACCTGCCAGCCATGTAAGAGACCTGGATGAAGTTCTTGGCTTCAGCCCAGTCCTGCCCTGGCCATCATGGTTGTTTGGGGTGTCAACCAGCTTGTTACTGTCAGTTTCTGTCTCCCTCTCTTCCTGTCCCTCCCTTTGTCTACCCCTCTTCCTCTTTCTCCATCTCCTTCTGTGACTTTGCCTTTCAATAAATAAATAGTTCTCTCTTTTTTTATGATGTTTACATTGTTGATCAAGGTAGGAAGGTTCAAGGGTTAGGAGAAAGTGAGTGAGACCATTCTTTCCAAATTTTCTTCTCCGGTATCTGCAGGAAGGGGAGAGATAAAGGGGAGAAGCCGCACCCAGTTTCCCAGCTGTCTCAGTACCCGGGGATGGGGAACGGCTACCTGATCTCATCCCAGGGTCCCAGATGTGGAGCCTGCTCTGAGGGTTCTGCTTGAGTGGTTTTGATAGTTCTAAAATGCTGTCAGTCTCCCCGATCCAAGGAGTAGGAAATCCTTCCAAGGTCCATTGGCTGACATAGTCAACCTTAGAGTCTCCGTTTGCCCAGGTGTTTGTTGTCAACGCTTGGCTGAAGTAGTTGTCCAGTTTGTTCTGCCCTCTTTCCTCTGCTATGGTACCAGATGCCCTCTGCAGGCCCCAGTGGTCTGCCATGTCCTCCATGTTCATCCGGGCATCCACTGCTCCATTTTTCCACCAAGTAGGCCCAGTTCTGACACACACTCTACAGGTAATCCACTGATTCTGTAATTTTCTCCTTGTTTGGAGTTCTGAGTCTAGCGGTTCAGTTGGGGGAATCCTCAAAGAGACCTCATCTGAGGTGATCCCAGACCTGATTCTTGCATATGCTTACCAGTATGGGGTCTGGCTCAGTCCATCACCCACATCAGCCTACATACTAAATGGTAATTGCAGTTGCTGGGACAGTTCTGTCTCCAGCCCCGTCTCTTATGCAAATTAGTGGATGCTGTGGCCCAGCCCAACCCAGCCCTCTACACACTTGGTCCTCATGTATACTAACAGGAACTACAGCCTAGCCAGAGCGACCCCCCAGAAACCTCCACCAGGCGCCTGCCTCCAGCCCTGGTTTCTGTGTTTGCCAGTATGTGCTGCAGACTGTTCCAGTCTTTCCCAAATCCAGTTCAGCTCTCATACACATCAATGGATGCTGGAGTCTAGTTTAACCCAACTGACCTCACTGTCCAGCCTACACTTATGCAAGGGTGCCACTCCCTGTCTAGCCCTGCCCTTCACCAGCTCTTGGTTCTCATGCTCACCAGTGGCAGTTGCAGCCCATTAGAGAGGTGCCCACTGATTGCCTCCAGGTGGTTCTAAGTGCTATGTACATGCTCCTAGGAGTTTGGAAGAAAGATAAAATTAAAAAGTGTGATGTAATTGGAAATGTGCTACCTAAATGACTGATGGACCTGAATTGAACTAGAGGAAGGAAAAACCATGTGAAGGAAGGCCCAGAGGCAACCACAAGGCAGGGTGTGTTTGTGGGACACTGGCCAGCCTGGTTGTGGTGACTGAGGTGTGCTTAAAGAGGGTGAGGCAAACTTACTTCAGAGGAAGACCTGTGAAAACCAAGTGAAGGAGGGTTCACATCTAATGTGAAAGGAAACAGGGTGCCAACCATGCTCTTGAGCCAGGGGAGTGGCAGGATGAAGCCAAGCATAACTGAATGGGACCAAAAGACACAGTTTACTGTTTGTAACCAGCCATTATCAGGGTGATGGCTGTGAATTGTCAGAGCAAAAAGAAAGTTGACTAAAGGCTATAGGGGCCTGAATAGAAATTCTGAGAGCAGGTGGTACCAGCAGCCTCGCCGTGTGTATCAGCACAACTCCCGCAGCCCAGCACCAGTGACTGCATGGTTAGGAACTTGGATAAGTGTCTCTCCTTTGGGGTCCCAGCAGATCACTTTTTCTGAAAGGGATCGTGAAACTCAGCTACAATTCTCCATCTCCTTATAAAGCTTTAAATGTGTTTTCAGTCACAATTATCTCTGCTTGAATTTTACTCTGCATGATTTTCTTTTGTGAAGAGGGTATGTGAAGGCTGTGGGAGTTGCCTTTGAACATGAGGATAGATGTGGGTGGAGGGAAAGGTAATGGGAAAATGGACGTATGTGGAAGAAGTATGGTGGGCGGGTCAGTAGAAGGAAGATGAATGACAGGTCAGAAATTCCCTAGTAGGACTCTAGAGCTTAATTATTTGAGCAACGGAAGAGCTATGTTACAGAGCGAAGTATAAAAATGATTTCATAGGGCTTTAAAAAAACAATACTCAGCACACATCGAACAGTGTTAAGCTTTTAGGCAGTTTTAGCACACCCAAGAGATTGGACTAAACCCCTCCTGTGGTCAGCCCTCATACACAGAAGTACATTTTTCTCTGGTCTTAAGCTACTCTAGATACATGTCCTTGGCTGTTGTGTTAGACACATGTGGGGGCTGACGCGTGACAATGGCTTAGACAGCAGTCTTTTTAAAAAAAAAAAAAAAAAGATTTATTTTATTTTATTACAAAGTCAGATATACAGAGAGGAGGATCTTCCGTCCGATGTTTCACTCCCCAAGTGAGCACAACGGCTGGTGCTGTGCCGATCCGAGGCCGGGAATCAGGAACCTCTTCCAGGTCTCCCACGCGGGTGCAGTGTCCCAATGCATTGGGCTGTCCCAGGCCACAAGCAGGGAGCTGGATGGGAAGTGGAGCGCCGGGATTAGAACCGGCGCCCATATGGGATCCCGGGGCTTTCAAGGCGAGGACTTAAGCCGCTAGGCCACGCCGCCGGGCCCAACAGCAGTCTCAAAACGTCTGCAGTAGGTCCTGCCATCCTGAAGAGGCCCAGCACTGCTGCTAACAAGCCTCCGTAGCACTCACCAATGAGAGTGACATATTCCTGAGAGAACGCCATTGCCCTTCCTGGTACTCCAGAGCGTACTTCATTTCTAGTTAGGGAGAGATTTACAAATGTAATCAGAGCTTGATCACTCTGGCCTGTGAGCAAGATCTTAGCACATCATGTTTGTGGTACTGAATCAGAACAGAACTTAGTACTAAACACTGTATTCTTCTGTGTTTGAATTCAGTGTGCGTAAGTGATTAGAAGGAGCTCTAGGCGAGCAAAGCACTGACCAAGACTGGCCCAGGAAAGGAGGAGGAAAAGGGCCCTGGTGTTACCAGGTGCTATCCGATGCTGCCATCAGTATACACCAGGAGAGCATGTTATTTCGCAGCCATGTCTTTTTATTAATCTGTGTGAGCCTTCTTATTTATTTAGATCAAATCACAAATAAAAACAAAATAAAGAGAGGTATGTGAAAGTTTCTGTGTTATGGTGGTTTATCTAGGCAGCAAGTTTTCCTATAAGGAAAGAATAACTCAAAGATCTCAGTGGGACATCTCAATCATTAGGACTTTCAGGCCCCCTTCCCCGCCCCAGAATGGGAAAGACAGAGCCCCCTCAGCAGGATGGCGTATTTTACAGTTCACTCTTTGATGTGAGGGAGCACAGTAACAGGCACAGGTTCACCCTCCAACGGGCAGTCTGGTTCCCAGTAGATAGCACTAAAAAAAAGAAGTAGCTGAAAGAGAATTTGTTCTTGGTTTTTAGTACTTTGGTGTTCAGTGAATGTTTTTTTGTCAGCAACTTTTTTTTTTAAAGTCTGGTTGATCATCCCTTATCAGGAAATTGAAAAAAATCTCCAAAACCTGCAACATTCTGAACGCTACAGGACACCACAGTTGGGAAATTCCATAGCATTAAACATTTTTTCTTGCACCAAATTAAAGATCAGTGATAACCAAGAACCACGCTTGCTATTCCAAAGGATCTGCTGTTGTAAAACCTAAGTCGGAGAGATAATAATTATTTTCATGTTTGCTTTGAGGTTAAAATGGTAAATACTAGATCTTGTTCCTTCAGGAACTGTGATGGGTGAGACTGGGTTTATCTAAATATTCTGTCTAAACGTATTTTAGAACTAACCAAGTTATGATTTGTTGTAGTTAGGATTGTGTTGTAGAAGGGAATTCAGGGCTGACTTGATCTCTTTCCCCCTAAACTAGCAAACAACTGGCCAGTGCAGAAGTGCTGGAATTTTAAGAGGTCTTACTTACTTGTTAGCTGGCTTGAACTGGGGTCACAGTGCTCACAGCCGTGACAGCTGTTAAAGGGGAAAGCACCAGGAAGCCTCAGGCACAGCAGGCAATGCTTCAGCAACTCCCTGGACAGCTTCTCCTCTCCAGCAGATGGGGAACTGCCCCAAACCGCATGCTCATTTCTATGCACTTGGCTAGGCCCTAGAGAACTGGCCTTTACACCTGGCGTCAGATGGCAGGCGTTCTTTTTATTTTATTTTTTTAAAGATTTATATATTTGAAAAAGAGAGGGGGAGAAAGGAGAAGACATAGAGATTGAAATCTTCCATCTACTGATCCGCTACCCAAATGGCTTCAACGGCCAGGGTTGGGCTGGTGAAAAGTCAAGAACTTCCTCTAGGTCTTACACGCAGGTGCATGGGCTCAGGGACTTGGACCGTATTCTGCTGCTTTTCCAGACGTAATATTAGGGAGCTGGGCTGGAAGTAGAGCAACTGGAACTCAGACCAGTGCTTATATGGGATGCTGGCACTGCAGACAGCAGCCCCACTGACATTCTTTTCTGGGTTTTGTACCTGTGCCCTCTACTAACATGAATAAATTAGTCTTGCTACTGGTCCCTCTGTGATAGGACATGATTCCTCCAGAGAAGGTGACCTGCATCAGGTCCACTGGGTTTTGTGCTGGTGGCCTTATTTTTTTCCTGGTGTCACAGTTGAATTCATTTGAATTCTTCAGTACCAACCGGTGCATGTTTCCCCTGATCTGTTGTTCCTGGTGCAGTATTGTGCGGTACTGAAACAACTCTGTTTTTGAAAGACAGAGTTACAGAAAGAAGGGGGACAGAAAGAGATCTTCTGTCTGCTGGTTCACTCCCACATAGCCTCAGGAGCAAAAGCTGGGCCAGGTTGAAGACAGGAGTACCTTCTGGGTATCATATGGGTACATGAGCATTTGGGCTGTCCTTTGCTACCTTCCCAATGCATTAGAAGGGAGCTGGATAGGAAGTGGAGCAGCTGGAGCTTAAAACCTATCTTCATATTCAGGCAGCAGCTTAATCCACTGCACTATGACATTTCTCTTAGAGGAGATAGGTCACTGATGCCAGGCCATTAAAACAGTTGGCATCTGCTTTTTCTGCATATAGAACTCAAGTGGGGTCCGGACATGGTAGCCTGTGGCTAAAGTCCTTACCTTGCATGCCCCAAGATCCCATAGGGATGCAGGTTTGTATCCCGGCTGCCCTACTTGCCATCCAACTTCCTGCTGTGGCCTGGAAAATCAGTCGAGGATGGCCCAAATCCTTGGGGCCGTGCACCAGTGTGGGAGACCCGGAAAAAGTTCCTGGCTCCTGTTTCGGATTGGCTCAGCTCCAGCCGTTGGCGGTCACTAGGGAAGTCAATCAGCAAATGGAAGATCTTTCTGTCTCTCCTTCTCTCTGTACATCTACCTTTCCAATAAATATAAATAAATAAATCTTTTAAAAAATGAGTGGTTCCTGGGTCCCAGTAGAGGGCAAGTTATCTGTATTCCTGAACTTTCCTTGTAGGTTGTGGTTGGGGTTGACCACCAAAACCCATTATGGATCGGCTTCTCATTTGTTGTTTTTTTTTACAGATTTGTTTATTTATCTGAGAGTGTTTCTTTCACAGCGAGAGATGGAAAGATTTTCCATCCACCAGTTCCCTTTCCAAATGCTTGCAGCACTGGAGCTTGGCCAGTCCAAAACCAGGAGCCAGGAGCTTCTCCAGCCCTCGCACATGAGAACAAGAGCCTGAGGACTTGAGATGTCTCCTGCTGCTTTCTGAAGCACATTAGCAGAGAGCAGAATAAGAATTGAAACAGCCAGGACTCACACCAGCACCCGTATGGAATGCTGGTGTCATAGGTGGTAGAGAATTAACTTGCCACACTACAGTGTCAGCCTCATTTTAACTGTCCCCCCATCTCACCACTAGGAGAGATGCAGCCTGTTTGGCCGCTGCCATAGGAGGCCTTGGACAAGCTGTTCCTGGGGTCTGTTGCGGCTGGTGCTCTGTGATCTTCTGTGTCACCTGTATCTCTGCATTCGTGGAGTTTAGGACGAGAAGTGGTTTCACAGCAGAGTTGGCTCCTTTGTTCCTTTGCAGAGATGGTAGTTGATCTGAGGCCACCTTTCTATACCACTTACACACCAGCTACTCCAATCTGCCACTCTCTGGGTGAAAAGGAACCCAAGTAGCAATTTTCTTCCCAAAAGGCACCGTGGCCCTCAGTCATGAAGTAGATCAGTGCTAACCGTGATCTCAGCTCACCAGTACCACACTGAGTGGCCTAAGGACCAGCTAGGACACTCAGATGGGAAGTGGGAAATGTGCATCTCTTTCTCTGCCAATTCTGTGGTGCCTGATTTCTTTATCTGTTAAATGGGAATGGGCAACAGCTCCTTGGCAAGTACTCCCTTTTGCAGGTATTCCAGACAAGTCACCAGGCCAGTGCTTGGTTCATGAAAGCCACAGGAAGAGGGTGGAGTTTTCACTGGAAGGTGATTAGGTTTCACATAATGTGGAAATTTTGTCTTAGAAAACAAATACCTGTTTTTTTGTTTTTGGCGGGGAGTGGTGTTTGTTTTTCTTTTTCTTTGTGCCTTTTTCCTTGCATAGAGACCTATGAGAATTTTATTGGTTCTATTGGAATTTAATTGTATATTTTCCTTGGGTTTTTCTGGATGGATGAATAGTAATTTAAACTGCATAACTTCATACCTTTGATGTGTGTGTGAGTGTCCCTCCTACCAGGACCCTGGTTGGCAACACTAATGGGGCTGTGTCTGCAGTGATGGTTGTAGCCTATGCCTGTGAGAGGCGTGATTGGCTCAGCAACCGGCAGGCGTGTACCTGATGCTGTACACGCCAGCACTGTGGCGTTACCTCTATGAGCTTGGGGGTAAAGGGCTCCACAGAGCTGATACTCATGTCCGTGTCTGCCTGTGCTGCCTGCTCATTTACCTCAGAATTTTTCTTCCATGCTAAAGCAAGCAGCCAGAAAATATATTCTGCTGGGTTTTTTTGGAGATTTTTTGTGTGAAAAACAAAGGCAAGAACAGTCTTAGTGCTTCCACTAAATGTATTCTTAGTTGATGTGTGTGAGGAGAGGACTGTTTTATTTTTGAAGCAGAGGCAGATAAGAGAGCTCTTCCCTGCTAGTTCAACAAACTACTCCTCCTTCCCCATGCCTGCAATAGCCTAGTCAGGAGCTGGGGTTCTGTTCAGTTCTCCCATGTACGTGACAGGGACCCAGCTACTTGAGCCACCTCTTGATGCTTCCCAGGGTCTGCATTGGCTGGAACCAAAAATCAGAAGCAAAAACCGGGACCCAAACCCAAGCACTCCCATTATGGTGTGCGGGCCTCTTAGTTGTGAGGCCCCAGATGTTGGTACATTCTTAAGAACAAAACAGTGGGGCCTTTTCCACTCAGCTGAGGGGCATACCTGGTCCCTTTGGGAATTAAAATAAACTTTATCCTGTGGCAAAGTGGAGACAGTGTGAGGGGAGCACTGCAGTCTACCAGACTTGGCTTCAAGTCTTGGCTGTGACTTTGACCAACCTTGAACAAACCTCTTAGTCCTTGCGGTGAAGTGAACATCTGTCGGGTGGATGTAGTACTTCATTCCTGCCTTCTAGGGCAGGAAGAAGATGGAAGACCATCTACAACCAACTCCTGGTTTCCCACCTAGCCCCTAGGTGCTAGTGCATAAATGCTGTTTCTGCTACATTGTTTTTATAAATGTGTCATCTAGCCAGCAGAGACCAGGTTAAGGTACAGAAAGTGTTGTGTGTTATGTGGATGCTTAGCAGAGAGATGGAGACACTGGGTGGAGCAGATTAACACCCACTGCCCTACAAGTTATCAGACTGGGAGGATCTCGCCAGCCTCTCCTCTTCAGATAGTGTGATACACAAGAACTTAGCGACTTGGAAAGTGCTGAGCTTGGTCCTGCAGATGGCCCTGGCCATGCCTGTGGGGGTTTCCCTGTGGCTGTCTGGGAACCATGGACTCCTGACCTTGGTTTGATTGTCAGGTTGCACTGCTGTATCTACTGTCACTGACTATCTTCACTCTCTTCCAGGGGCTCCACGGGCCTTACCCCTTCGGCCAGTCTTAAACGGGTGTGTCAACAAGAAGAAAAAAAGGCCTGACTTTGGGGGTAGGGCAAGGGTTTCCCTGGATTGCAGACCACATCGCATGGACCCCTGGCTCTGCCCCCCACACCCCCATCCTGGAAGAAGAGGAGGAAGCAGAACAGACTAGTTTTGAGTAAACTCAGTGTGCATGTGTGAGTGCTGAATCACAGCAGTGGTGTCGAGACTTCCAAGAAGAAGCCATGCAGCTGCCTTGGGCTTGGTTGATTAGGTGTCCGTCTAACAAATCATTAGGTTACCCCAGAAGGGAAACAATTTTTTTAAAGGTAGGGTGGGAGGGGTAGCCATCTTTCTAAACAAAAGTTATTTTGCCTACAGAGAGGTTATAGTTTCGAGCACCTGTTAATTTTTCCCCTTTCCCACTTTTGTTTAAGCAAGGGATAACATGCTCTTCATAGGATTAGTGCTTGCTCTGGATATGGTTCAGAATGAAAACTACGTGGCATGTTTGGGGACTGCGGGGTCAGCGCCGAAGGAGCACAGCTGCCCAGGATCGTGACTCCAGCAGTCTGACCCCTTTTGTTTTTAATGGCATCAGCCAATGAGTTATCACCCTTCCTCCTCCTGTGTCTTTAATCTTGTGTTGATTTACACCTTTGACATTTGTATTCACCAACCCTGTGGCTTGTTAGTATCAGAACCTCTCTGAAGACCAAACTTCCCTGTGTGACCAGCAGAGGAAGCCTTGAGGACAGCGCTTGGGTGACGTGGGAGTTTGAGACTGAGAGGTGTCCTCCCACACTCGCCTGTGATGGTTGCCATGGCTTCCCTTCCACATTTCTCTTGGCAGGGAGACATGCCGTCCTGCCTCCATCTTTGCTGGGCCCTTCACACAGTGGCTCCCCACCCATGTGTGACCCATGCGTGTGCCATGGACACACACACGGGTGTTGGTACAGCCCACCAGCAGGCGAGTGTGAAGGTGTCCCATGCTTCTCTGTTGTCACACAGCTCCTCTCCCTATGTCCCCTCCAGTGGTCCTGCATGGTGTTTTCACAGCCTGTTAGTGAAGGCTGAGCTGTTAAAAATTTGAAAACACAGCCCCAAAAGGGGAATGCATCACAGGGATGGGCCACAGTCTCTGACCCCTTGATCTTGGAAACCACGTTTAGGTGGAAATTAGAGGACCCTCCATGCCCTCCGCTCCACCCCCCCCCCCCCAGCAGGATGGTCGGTTGTTGTAACGAGGTGGCCAAGGAGCAGCCCCTCTGGAGATGAGGTTGGCAGCCTCAGTGGCCTCCTGTGGATTCCAAGCAGATTGAGATGTGGCTCTCTCTGTGGAAAGCTTGAACCAGGCTAGAACAGCTGTCTGCCAAAGATAAAAGAATATGCAAAGCCCCTCTTTTCTCCTTCTCACCCCCTCCCTCCTTTGAGTCTTAGTTGGTTTGAGAGTCGGGATACAGATCTAGGGTGCGATTGCAGGTCACCTACCTGTTAGTGCACCCCCAGCCCTCCTGGGGTTGCAAGACAAGCAGGGAGACCAGGTGATGAGTGGTGGCTGCAAGGGGTTATAGAGCCTGGGTGTGGGTGAGGGTCTGCCTGCCTAACTGTCTCTGTCTGAGTGTCTGAGTTCCAAAAAATGTGTGGTGTTTGTTCCTCCTCATCCTCTTCTGAGACTGGTGTTTTTTGTTTGTTTGGTTTTTGGTTTTTGGTTTTTTTTTTTTTTAAGTTTGATTGTGGAAGAAAATGCTTGTATGAAATTCACCCTTCAGCTTCCCACCTTCCTCAGAAAACCAGAGGAGGAATGTCCGCCTGCCGAAAAGGGCAGTTCTGTGTCCAGGTCGGAGCTAGAGGAGGGCCCCCCAAGCACGTGCTCTGTGTGCATGCACAAGGGCACCTTCCCCAGAGGAGCCTGTCCCCTGGGGCTCAGGCTGGCTTCTGTCTGAGAGCCCCATGAGACCCAGGCTGCTGCTGTTGGTGCCAATCTCCTGAAACACTGCCACCCGGGAGCCCACACATGTCCAGCCACTGTTGCCTCCTGATGACCTGGAAGCATCGTTAGCTGTCCCTGGCAGGATCGAGGGAGGCTTCACAAGCCCTGCTTTTCTGACTTGCCATCTGCCCCATGCAAGGTTCCCTCCACTTCCCAGCAGGAGCTTCACTGGCCACCAGCCTTGGGTGTGGCCCTGCCAGAGTTGTCCTGCTGCTGCTCTTGCTTATAGGCTACCTCACCCCCAGTCAGTTCAGCATCCCATATGCCTTGGCTTGCTTCCCAAGAACAAGCCAATCTAATGTACACCCTCTGCAGAGGGCCAGAGCAAGTGCAGGCTTTCCTTGGCATGCGGGCAGAGGAGGGTACGTGACTTCCCCAGACCCAGGAGGATTTCAGAACTGCTGGCTCTCCTCCCCCTTGCTGGTGTGGACCCTGAGCAATGCCCAGAACCCACATCCTACCCTGCCCAGAGGCTTGCTAAAGGCTCCCTGTATCCTCAGCCCAAGCCTGCTCCTGGCAGTCTTCAGCAAGCGGCAGCCAGCTCTGGGCCAGGACCATAGTGTGGTGTCCAGGAAGTGAGACAGACCCCTTTTTAAGTGACAGGTTCTGAGGCCAGATGGAGAGGCAAGGGACTCAGGTGTGGGCAGGAGCCCCAGTGTGTGTGCGTGGAGTGAGCTGTTTGTGTAGGTGTGGGTTATGTGCACATGTGCATGTCTCTTTGCTTTTTGCCATGGGGATGATTGAATTTGGGGTGTTTTGGTACCCAAAACAGCCACTTTCCTCCCGCAGCAAGGACTGGCCGTAACCTTAAACCATCAGGCTTAAATCCAGCTCAGAGGGAATCTCAGTCAACTCAGCTGGTGTGGCCTGAAGGTGGCCAAGGTGCCAGGACACGGGCACGAGAACAAACAGATCCCCAGGTTCACTCAGCCCCAGCAAGAGGCTGGTAGAACTGCCAGGGCTTGGGAACATGAGCTCATCCCCCTCCCTGCCCTGTTTTTGTTCCCTGGGTGAATGAGGAGCAGCAGCAGTTGCCCCTTCCACCTGTCAATAGTATGTGTGTATGTGTGTAGCACACAAGCTGGGTGGGTGTTCATGGCAGGACCTCGTGGTGCCTAGGATGAGATGAAGATGAGGAGGTTTTTCCTTATTGTATAAATGAATATTTGTATGATTAAATTAACACACACACACACAAAAGGCTGTTTCCATGTGTGTCTGAGTTTTATTGCGCCTCCAAGCTTCCTGTGACCTGAATGCCCCCGCCCTTGTTGGGTACACTTGCATGTCTTCAGGTCTTCGCCCTCTCACAGATGGGCAAACGGAAACCCTGAAGTTCATTATCTGTGTATAAGAAATCAGTCGTGGGGTTATTAGTGAGTGGATCTGTTGGCCTTCCTGGTGCCCAGTAACCAGAGGTAGTTAAGGAACCTGACTGCAGATGGCCATGATGTCACCAGGGGCAATCCCTGTGTTGATCACCACTTGGTCACCAGCTGAGCAGCCCTTCCGTTGTACAGTCCCCACACTGCACCGCACAGTCGTCCTTCCTGTTGGAGGAGCAGAAAGTCCCGGCTCCCACCTACCGGCCCCCTAGGTATAGAAGAGGGAATACTTGTTACAGGTTTCCCATGGTGACATCTGACTAATCAGGGAGCACTTCTGGCTTATTAAGGATTAAGGATAAATTTTTGCGGGTTGTCCAGTCAACTAGCAAACAGAAGGTGACCCCACATCCTTAAAGGAGGTAGTCTTTAACTTTGACAGCCAGGGAGGTGAATGGTGGGGCAAGTGGCTGAGGAGAGTGAATTGAGCAGAAAGTCTGCTTAAAGAAGACCTTATTGGCAAATACGTTTGTGAAAGAAGACCTTAAGGTCTGCTTAAAGAAGACCTTATTGGCAAATACGCTTGGCTTCATTTTTTCCTGGCTGTGGCACTGTTCAAAATTCATTTGTCCCCTGTCACATCATATCTCTGTATTGCAGAATGAGATCAGAGAGGGAAGGGAATCGCCTAAATCCCACAGCTTAATGGATAAGTCAGGTTTGGACCTATGGGCTCCCACCTGCTGGCATTATTTTCATGTAACTGTAGAGCCCTCCGTTCACCCGCATACCCTCTCAATTGTGCCTTCCTCCTGCCTAGCTAAGCTGTGTGTTCCAGACAGCAGCTGTAAGGCAGGAGTTCTTATGTGACGGGAGTTTCCCAGCTGCTGTCCTATAGGAAGGTCATTGAGGGGACCTGCAAGATGCAAGTTGCATGAAAGAAATGCCCCCATAGCACTGGGTTGCCTCCTCAGCAGCAGGTACACAAGACCCCTGTTTTTCAGAGTGGCCGTGTCCTGAGCCCCAGGGAAAGGAGTCTAGGAGACTGGGCCAGAGATTTCTAGGGTGAGTGGCCCCAACCCATGACTGTGCACCTGCATCCTGCTTCCTGCCAGGTGCCCACAGCTGTTTGCTTTCTGCAGGGGCGTGGCAGGGGGGCACTGTCACCCGGGTCTTCCGGCACAACAGACCCACTCCCAGGACTTCTCTACACCTCCACTGTTGAACAGTTATTTGCTTGGCAGAATCTGTTTGCCTTTGGGGCTGTAACCTGTCAAGAAGTCACCAGGCCCTGGAAGAAAGGAGTGTGTTGGATGGTAGTTCCTGGCCAAGGCCATTCCCACGGGGGCTAGGTGACAGGGAGGAGGCTCTCAGCTGAGCCTGGGAGCTGGGGCTGAGGGGACGGTTGCAGTGGTCTAGACCCAGCCCTCCTGACAGAGCAAACAGGTCCACTCAAGCCGCCTCCCCGCCCTGGGTACTTGGGTGCCTCCCATCCTATTCCTGGGAAGCTCCCTCCCTCCCTCCTCCCCAGCTCGCCATGACCCAGCAGTTTCCCTGACACCACTTGGTATCCAACCCTGTGTCTTTTGGGAGGAGAGACACAGAACACTTACAACTCAAAACGCTTCATTTCAGAAATCAGGAGAACAGGCAAGCTGGCAAGAGGGGAAGACTGTACGTTGGGTGGGAGTGTTCAGAAACAGTCTAATCACTGTGACCAGCTAGAGGAGCTCCATAAAACACAGACGGCCTTCCGTGGAAGCCAGGGCCTGGACCACAGAGCTGTCGAATGTCCTTTTTAGCCTCCGTTTCAGAGATGGCTGTGATCTGAGACCAAACACAAGTGTTCTCAAGTGCTGGTTCTGATTAACCCACTCTTGGGGAGGTGTGGGAACCTGCATTTCTAGCAAGTCCCAAGGATATGGCAGCACGCTGAGCTGACCACCCCTAGGAAGAATGTCCAAGGGGGTGGCCCTGCCCTCCCAGCTCCTTCCGCCAGTGCGTCTGGCCTGTGAGGTTCAGGCAAACCTAGGCTAGGCTGCCTTGTCAGGCCCGTTGGGGTTGGAGGACACCAGGGCCCTCTTTGGAGCAGACCTCAGAATGAGCAGTCTGTTCCCCATCACTTCCCAGGATTTGTCCAGGCTGTGATTTTTGGCTTAGACGTCATCCCCGGTGTGCTGCTGCTTGTCATCAACAATGACTTGATGATACTGGCCCCCCCACTGTTAACCCTGTTAAAGTCACTTACTCATATGAATGGCAACATTTAAACCACCACTACCTCCTCAGATGGGGCAGTCGAGGTCGGGCAGCTTGTGAACAACTAACTTGCTTGTTGTGAAGACAAGGAGCCAACACTTAGGCTGAGAGCTGAGGGATGGTGGGGGGAGGGTGGGAGGGTGGAGGGAGATGGGTGCTCCTTTGAGGAACATGGCTCCCAACTGGGGAAATGGGTCTGCATCTACAGGAAGACGCAATTTCTACTTCAGCCAGGCCTAGAGGTGCCCCACTACCCCTGCCCATTGATACTTTATTTGTCCATCATGCCTGTGTGCTGGGCACCTGCTCCGAAAAGTGTGGCTAAAAGAGGTAAAACCCCATACCAGTGTAGAATCCAGGTGTGATGTGTGAAGATGTGACGTGCTGCAGGGTAGAATGCAAAGAGACCTGAGTGCCCATGAAGAAGAACAGATTAGGATTGTTGTCCTTTATGAATGTGGACATAAAGCCAGCCTGTGGACGTCTCGGGTAAGCATTCTGGCCCAGAGCAGGGCCCTGAGTTGTAGCAGGAGGTAAAGTCAGTGAGGTGAAGGCATCATTACGTGGGTCCTGGGATGGCTGAAGCAGCCCAGCTTTCACCTGGATGAGATGCTTGTGAGCAGGACACAGCACACATGGCTGCGATGTTGAGAGTGCACTGAGGGGAAAGGGCAGATACAGGTGGTGGCAGCTGAGGAGGCAAGAAGTGGCTGGGTCTTTGGCACAGCCAGAAAAGCAAGCCAGTGGTCCTTACAGGAGGATTCCACATAGAGTAGCAGAAGGAAGAGAGGGGCCAAGATAGGGGCCTGAGGAACTAGAATGTAATGACCAGGTTAGTAAGTAACCATTCTTGAAACAGGCAGGGGCTCACAAGGGCAGAAAGCCAAGTTCTTGCTGGACCTGTGCGTTAGGCATTCAGTGGACAGGCTGGGCTAGCATAGGAGGTGCAGCTGCAGTCTGGAGAGGCGGGGGTCCTGGCTGCAAGATGGCATCCAAAACCTCACGACCAGTGGAGGCCATGCATCATGCCTCAAAGCTACTCCCCCCCGCAAGGATCAACCCTAGAAGTACCCCCCTGCTCACAGCTCTAATGGCTGCAGTCCACCTGTGTCCCCCTCCTGCCCGCATGCCCTCCCTGCTAGTCATAGGAAAAAGGTCATGGAGTGGATGAAAGACTGCTGTC